>NW_006408802.1:1394684-1397007 GCF_000296735.1 Chrysochloris asiatica
TGCTGCCATTTGGCCAATCCATCTCGCTGGGGGTCTTCCTCTTTTTCTCTGACCCTCTACCTTACCAAACATTATCTCCTTCTCCAGCGACTGGTCTCTCATGACAATATGTCCTATGTATGAGAGACGAAGTTTGGCCATCTTGGCCTCCAAGGAGCACTCTGGCTGCATTTCTTCCAAAATGGATCTACTGGTTCTTTTTGCAGCCCATGGCACTTTCAATATTCTCCTCCAATACCATAACGCAAATGAAGGTCCAGCGGGCTTTTCTCCCATGGGCTTTACTCCATTCACGTCATCACAGTCAACTCTACTTTGAGGAGGCAGCTCTTCCTCAATCACATTTTGAGTGCCTTCTTACCCGAGGGGTTCATTTTCCGGCACTATATCTGACAGTGTTTCTCTGCTATCCGTAAAGTTTTCAATGGCTAAATATTCGGAAGTAGTTTGTCACTCCTTCTTCCTAGTCTGTCTTCGTCTGGAAGCTCATCTGAAACCTGTCCACCATGGGTGACCCTGCTGGTATTTAAAATACCAGTGGCATAGCTTCCAGAAGCACAGCAACTCACAAGCCACCACAGTGCCACAAACTGACAGATGAGTGGTGGAAAATAGACTACTCCCCCTTTAAAATTATTAAAAATAAACAGGAACAAATAAAGCAAAAATTATAATATCACTGTCTGTCTGGTGGGGTTCTAATTTATGTAAATTTAATTCTTATGGCAACTATAATTTAATAGGGAGAAAAAAGACTTAGATGGCTTTAAGGTCTCGACATTAAAATGGTAAGATATTAAATTTAAATAAACTCTTAAAAGTTTACTATGCATATTATAATCATAAAATTATACAGAAATTAAACTCAAAACCCCAACAGATAAATGATTTTTTAAAAGTTGCTTTTATGGTGTGATGCTGTAATTTAAAAGCAAGTAAATGTGTATGTAAACACGTACAAACAACTGAACAGCAACCTTTTGTGTCAAGGGAATTTTAGGTTGAGGAAAATATTTTATATCTTAAAGATGTTAATAGTTATCTGAGGCGATAATTCAAAATACATGAAGCATTATACTTAAATGGGTATATTTTGTCATATGCTGCCTATAAATCAATAAAATTGATTTTTAAGAAAAGAAAAATAAGGTAGGATGTGGAGCAAAGATGGAGAACTTGTTAGTCCACACCTTTATAAGAAAGACCAGAGAAACTTAGTGAAAGCGAATATAGATGATAATCCTAGAATGCTAAAGTTTATATTAAAGGATAAAGAAGTAAATTAAACACTGATTGGAAGAAGAAACAAAACAAAAGCACCAAATGAGGAGAGATACAGAGCTGAGTGCCTTCCAAGCCAGCCTGCCATAATGTGGCCATTTTGATCCATAGAAAGGCAACTTCATGAAATTCCCAATACAACAGAGATATAGCCTAGTGTAGATAAATGCAGAGTGAAGCAAAGTGAACCAGAAACAAGCTAGATCTAAGGAAGGAAGTGCATGAAGGTGTGCAAGAACTCCGGAGACTAAGGCAACCACAAAACAGGGATAGTAGTCAAAATAATTAGGGATAGAACTACTCACCAGCAGTGGTTCTTGTCATATGGGTTGTAACCTAAACAGTGGGGAAGGGCTTTGGAGTGATGGCTAGAAGATGCTGAACTCTGGACACCATCCCTGTCGGTGCTCCACCATTCATTGAATCAGGGCAGGAAGCAGATAAGCACAGGCCAAATTGATAAATATGAATAGACAATTAGAAACTATAAACAAATAGCAAATAGATATCCAGAAGATTAATGCTAAAATTTCAGAAATAGATAACACCTTCCCAGGTCAAAATAATAGAATTGAATCAGAGAAAAACAGAATGAGCTAAATTGAGAATAAATCCCTTAATGTTACTTTGTTAGAATATCTATCAAAAAAGAATGAAGAAAAATGAAATCTAAGAATTATATGGACAACATCCAAAAGAACAACATATATATGATCAGAATTCCAAAAAGGAAGAGACAAAAGAAGCACAGAGAAAATTATTGAAGATTTGTTGGCAGAAATTTTCCTAATATTATGAAAGATGAGAGTATATCCATTCAGGATACTCAGTGAATCCCAAATAAGATAGACCTCAAAATAAAATCAATAAGACATATCATAGTCAAACTATAAAACCACAAAGAAAGAATCCTGATAACAACTCGGGAAAAAGAAACTGTTTCATGAAAAGAAAAGAAAAACAAAATGTAACATACCAATAAAACTAAACTCTGGTTTCTCAGAGAAACCTTACAGACAGTAAGGCAATGAGATGACATATA
>NW_006408802.1:1397107-1398527 GCF_000296735.1 Chrysochloris asiatica
GAGTCACAGTTGAATTGGAGGCAATTAACAACAGCAACAACACCTTATCTACACCTTTTCTGGACTTCTGGTGTGGCGCTGTCGGATAAGTATTGGACTGTGAACCAAGGTGGTTCAAACACTCCAGCTACTCCTTAGAAACCCAATATAGGAGTTCTTTGAGAACCAACTCTATGCCATATAACCACAACAGCAATGTGCCTTTTCTATACGCTTTCACTTAATGTTCTTTCAGTCCGTCAGGTAAAATAATTTTTTGCTTCTCCTTCAAAAAGAAAAATTTGAGAAAACTCTTCCAAAATGTGATTTATTTTGTCTCTGTGAATATACTATGTCTGTGGTGCTCTGAGATAAGGCACTGACTGCAATGTTGGCTTGAACCACCAGGCCACTGGTTCAAACTCCCCAGTCACTCATTGGAAACCCTATATAGGGTAGCTATGAGTTGGAGCCAACTTGTTGGCACTTAACAACAACAATAGCAGGCCATTAAGATACTGAAGTTCTGGTATGTTGCTGTAGGATAAGCACCAGACTGCAAGGTCAGGTTGAACGCAAATCAGCTGTTAAAACTCACCAGGCCCTCCTCAGAAATCCTATATAGGCCACTATGAGTTGGAACCAACTCAATGACGCTTAACAAAAATAACAACAAGATATCAGGAGGATGGAGGGAACACTGCTTTCCTATGCAGTATGTTTTTGCTTTTGTTTTTAATCTATTTTCCATCTCCTCTTTGTAACTCATTGTTTTTGGACCTGGTACTTGAATAAGTTTAAACTCTAATGACATTTTTTCTTTCCTGTACTCATTTTTTTATTTTCTGTTCTGCTTCTCTTTTCTTTTCAATTTCTTTCACTACTGTTGTTATTAGGTGCCTTCAGTCAGCTCTGACTCATATTTACTCTATGCACAATAGAATGAAACACTGCCAGGCATGTTTCATCCTCACAATTACTGTTATGCTTAAGCCTATTGCAGCTGCCACTGTATCAATCCATCTGGTTGGGGGCCTTCTGCTTTTAAGTTGCCACTCCATTTTACTAAGCATGATGTCCTTCTCCACACATTGGCCCCTCCTGAAAACATTTCTGAAATACGAGAGACGAAGTTTTGCCATCCTGGCTTCTAAGGAGCATTCTGGCTGTACTTCTTCCAACACAGATCTGTTAGTTCTTCTGATAGCCTATGGTACTTTTGATAATCTTCTCCAACACCATAACTCAAATGAATCAATTCTTCCATGGACTTCTGTGTTCATTGTCTGACTTTGAAATATATATGAGGCAATTGAAAATACCATGGCTTGAGTCAGGAGCTCCTTAGTTCTCGAATTGACATCTTTGCTGTTGAACACTTTAAAGAGGTCTTATGCAGCAAATTTACCTATTGCAATAAATACATCATTTGATTGCTTGA
>NW_006408802.1:1398715-1401169 GCF_000296735.1 Chrysochloris asiatica
TATGGTCTTTGATCTTCATAAGTAAGTATTTTACATATTTCAGCAAGTAAGTTTGTATATTCTGAATATCACAGGTTACTAAATCTTGATGCCATGCTGTTCTTCATATAATCCAGGTTTGCAGATTATTTGTTCAGCATCCAGACTGAAATGTATGGTGAAAGAATATAGCCCTGACACACATCTTTCCTGAGTTTAAACTATTCAATAGCCCCTTGTTCTGTTTGAACATCTGTATCTCAGTCTATGTACAGGTTCCTAATAAGCACAATCAAGTATTCTGGAATACTTATTCTTCACAGTATTATCCATAATTTGTAATGATCCACACAGGGTTTTTTGCATAGTCAAAAAAAGCATAGGTAAACAGCTTTCTTATATTCTCTGCTTGTAGTCAAGATCCATCTGATGTCAGCAATGATATCCCTAGTTCCATGTCCTCTACTGAATCCGGCTTGAGTTTCTGGCAGTTCTCTGTCAAAGTACTGTTGCAGCTGTTTTTGAATCATCTTCAACTAAATTTTACTTACATATGTTATTAATGTTGTTTGAGATTTCCACATTCCATTGCGTGATCTCTCTTTGAAATAGGTATAAATCAAGATCTCTTCAAGTCAGTTGTCCAAGTAGCTGTCTTGAAAATTACATAACATAGATACATGAGTGCCTCCAGTGCTGCATCAGTTTGTTGAAAGATTTCAGTTAGTATTCTGTCAATTCCTGGAGCCTTCTTTTTTGCCAGGTCATTCAGTGTACCTTGGATGCCTTCCTTCATTACCATCAGTTCTTTATCATATGCTACTTCCTGAAAGTGTTGAATGTTGACCATTTGTTTTAGTACAGTGACTCTCCATTCCTTTAATATTCTTACATGTAATTCAGTATTTTGCCTGTGGAAATGTTCAATATTGCAAACCAAGAATTGAGTGTTTTCTTCAGTTCTTTCAGATTGAGAAATGCGGCACATGTTCTTTCCTTTTGGTGTTCTAACTCCACTTCTTTATACATTTTATACATATAATCATTGGCTTTGTCTTCTTGAGCTTCCCTTTGAAGTTTTCTGTTCAACTCTTTTACTTCCTCATTCTAGTCGCTTTGTATCTCTATGCTAGAGAACAAGTTTCAGTGTCTCTTCTAACATCCATTTTTTTGTCTTTCCTTTTTCACTGTCTGTTTAATGAAATTTTGATTGAATGAAATTTTAAACTATTCATTTTAAAAAATTTCCATACAAATGTATGATGGTTTTTTTTCCTGTATGATGTTCTTGATGTCATCACTTTACTCTTCTGGTTCGGTCATTAATGTCTAATGAATCAAATCTGTTCTTGTGCTTATCTCTAAATTGAGGTGGAATATATTCAAGGTCATGTTTTGGTTCTCTTGGACATTTTGACTTCTTCAGGTTGAACTTGCATATGAGCAATTGATGGTTTGTTCCACAATCTGCTCCTGACCTTGTTTTGGCATATAATACTCAGATTTTTCACTGTCTCTTCCCACATATGTAGTCAATTTGATTCTTTTGTATTTCATCTGTTGAGGTCCATGTGTATGGTTGCCTTTTTCTGTTTTTTAAGAAAGGTATTTGAAATGAATAATTCTTTGGTCTTATAAAATTCTACCATCAGCATCATTTCTAACACCAAGTCTATATTTTCTAATGACTGATCCTTCCTCATGGTTTTTAGCCTTTGCATTCCAATCACCTGTAGTTATCAATGAATCTTGATTACATGTTGGATCAATTTCAGACTGCAGTAGTTATAGAATTCTTCAATTTCATCATCATTGACTTTAGTAGTTGATGTGTAAATTTGAATGATGGTGGTATTTACTTCCTTGTAGGCATATGTATATTATCCTATCACAGATATCACTATACTTCAAGACAGATCTTAAAATAATCTTTCTTCAAGACAGATCTTAAAATAATCTTTCTGACAATGAATACCATGCCATTCCTCTTTAATTTTTCATTCCTGGCATAGTAAATGATATGATTGTCAGATTCAAAATGACCAATACAAGTCCATTTCAGCTCATTGATGCCTACAATATCAATCATTATGCATTCCATTTCATTTTCAACAACTTCCAATCTTCTTAGATTCATATTTTGTATGTTCCATGTTTTGATTATTAATGGATGTTTGCATCTGTCTCCTTATTTTGAGTTGTGTCCGATCAGCAAATGAAGATCCCCAAAACTTAACTCCATTCATGTCATTATGATCATCTTTATTTTGAGGAGGCAGCTCTTCCCCAGTCTCATTTTTAGTGCCTTCCAATCTCAGGGTCTCATCTTCTAGCACTATATTTTACAGTGTTCTGCGGCTGTTCATTCTTAAGCATATAAAAAGCATATAAAATTATTAAGGATAATTCCTTAATAATTTCTCCTTGGATCTGAATATGTAATAGAAATTGGAACACTCATATGTCAATATGAAG
>NW_006408802.1:1401269-1402888 GCF_000296735.1 Chrysochloris asiatica
TTTTGCATCATTTGCCTAAGCAGGACAGAGGCCGAGGGAATGAAGACTAGAGTGAGGCATGTCTTCAGTATGGCAGACAAGAGCCATTTCTGATTGGAAAACTACTGCATCCTCATTTGATTTTGATCTTGATTTGTAGCCTGTTCACTTCCATAATAAATCCATAACCATGAGTATTGTTATGAGTTTTGTGTGTCCATTGCAATGGATTATGAAAACCAGATGTGAAGCAGAATATACTGTGGGACAAATGAAGGGTGTAAGAATAGTGTAAAGGTTGTAGAGCAGAAGCATGCAGACCTGTGTTTCATAGGAATCAACTCTGGCCTTATTTTGAGGTTGACTCTTTCTCCCTTGTAAGACCAGAGGAAGTCAGACATGGTCCCCACATGGTTTTTGCACAGGTTAACCAAAAGGAAAAGTAATCACCTTCTAACCAAATTAAAATGGAAGAAAATCATAGCACAAGACCACCAGCCATGAAGGAAATTTTTAAAACAGTGCATAAAGAAATTAACTCAGTCAGAAAAATACATAGAACAAAGAATTCAGCAGCAGCCCGTATATGTGCACAAAACAACACAACAATTAGGGAAAAAGCAGCAGTAAGTTCATATTTATTTATAATTGCATGGAATATAAATCAAGTGACACATCAATCAAGTGACAGAGTATGGCATATAGATAAGTAAATATGACCCATCAATGTGTTGCCTTCAAGAAACACAATTTAGACACAAAGATAAAAATAAGCTAAAAATTATAGGATGGAAAAACATACATCAAGCAAATAGCAACAAAAAATGAGTAGGAGTAATATTAATTTCTGGTAAAATAGGATTTAAGACAAAAACCATGATAATGAAAAGGAAGCATATTATGTAATGATTAAAATGTCAATACAACAAGAGGACATAATGATAATAAATATCAATGCACCCAATGAAAGAGCCTCAAAATACATAAATCAAACTTAAACAGAACTGAAAAGAGAAATAGATAACTCCATAATAACAGTATCAATTTAAATTAAAGACAGAATGAAAATAAACCCAATAATGATGCAAAAGATCTAAACAACAAAATCAATCAACTTGATCCCATGGACATGTACAGAACAATCCACCAAACAACAGCAAAATAGATATTCTTTTCCAATACACATTAATGATTTCTGAGAATAGACACCTTAGGCTACAAAACAAGCCTCAGTAAACTCAAAAACAAAATAGTACAAGTCATCCTTTTAGATTATAATGATATAAAATTAGTAATGAATATTAGGAAGAACAAGGAAAAATTAAATACACAAAAAATGAAAAATAATGCCCTGCTCAAAAAACTAGTGGACAGTAGATGAAATAGAAGAAATGAAATACAAAATTTCTAAAATCAAATGAAATTGAAGGTTTTGTTGTTGTTGTTAGGTGCCATCGAGTCGGTACCGACTCATAGTGATGTTATGCACAGCAGAATGAAACACTGCCCAATCCTGGGCCAACCTCACTATTGTTGCCACAATTGAGTCCATTGATGCTGCCACTTGGCCAATCCATCTTGTTGGGGGTCTTCCTCTTTTTCTCTGACCCTCCACCTTACCAAACATGATCTCCTTCTCC
>NW_006408802.1:1403430-1426255 GCF_000296735.1 Chrysochloris asiatica
ATAGATAGATAAATCTCATAGACCAATAGAAATTAGACTTCCTTAATGTTTAAGTTCAGTAAATAGTTTATGCCTGCCAATACTAAGAGGAACTCTTGGTGTGCTTCTGTAGAATAAGCATTTGGCTGAGAACCACAAGGTTAGCAGTTCAAACTCACCAGTGTCTTCTAGGAAACCCTATACAGGGTTGCTATGAACCAAAACCACAGGATGACCCTTAACAACAATTCCAAGAGAGTAGAGTAGCTCTGTAAGATAAGCACTGGACTGCGAACCACACAGTCAGCAATTTGAGCTTATCAGCCACTCTGCAAAAGAAAGATGAGGCTTTCTGCTCCTGCAAAGATTTACAGGCTTGAAAACCCTATTCAGGGTCACTGAGCTGAAACCAACTAGTCAGCATTTAAGAACAGCATTGCCAAGGAAGCCTATAAAGGTTCTCTTTCCTCTAGAATAATCTTTGTCACAGATACATTTGTATGGAAAATCCCAGCCTTTAAGAATACTATGGTAACGCCTACCTGATAGAGCTCTGGTAGCGTAGTGGTTACGAATGGGCTGTGAACCTCAGGGTCAGCAGTTCGAAACTACCAGCTGTTCCGTGGGAGAAAGATGAGGCTTTCTGCTCCCGTAAAGATTTATAGCCTTGGAAACACTATATATGGTCACTGTGGGTTGGAACTGACTTCACGGCACATAACAACAACAACAACCTAATAGAAGCCAACCTGTATTGTAACTGATAAGCTTCGCCAATCTTAAGTTTATTATTTCTATGTGCCTTTGCTGATGTGACCCTTTTGAAACCTCAAAAAGTAGAGGGTCAGTGAAGACAAAGACCCCCAATGAGATGGATTGGCACAGTGGCAGCAGCAATGGGTTAACGTGAAACAATTGTGAGGAAGGTACAGTACCAGGCAATGTTTTCTTCTGTTGTGTATAGGGTGACTGTGAGTCAGAACCAACTTGATGGCAGCTAACAGTATCAAAAACTTCTGCTGTGTTCTCTCTTGATACTGTCAGATTCTTAAGTAGCCTTGTTTAATAACTGCTCAACCTTATGAAATTAATCCAACCATGGTCTAAGTTAATAATGTGAGATCAATCTGCAGCAGATATCTAAAATCCCACAAGCATCCAAAAATACAATGAAACACCTATCAAAATCATTTTCATTGCACTTTTGTTCCCAAATTCTACTCCTTGTTTAATTTTGAATGCATCTAGTCAATGCACTAAAATGCTGAGCCCTTATAGAAAACTTAATAACCACTCCCTGTCTGTTTTAAACGTCTGCATTTTAAACACATTGAGAATTAGCATAGACAATAACAATCTGAGTGTTGATAAATGCTGGATTAACAACAACAAAAATTTCATTAGACAATATTACACCTAAGCTATTTTCTAACACTGACCCCAGAATTGAGTGGAGTTACACAAACAGTCTTGACACCTACAGATGGAGAATATTACATTCATCCTATTGTATTTCGTTTCATTGCAATGACTACAATCCTCTCCATGCATCATCATTCAACAGCATTTACTTCCATTCTCTCTGTTTTTTGTTTGTTTGTGGGTTTTTTGTTTTTGGATATACACCGAAGCACTCAGGAATATACCACCATTCAAACAACCAAAGGGCATACCCTGCAAGCCTGCCCCCCGATCATCAGCACACAACTCCTCTACCTCCCTGAGTCCAGAGTCCCCAGCTGCTCCATCTCTCCAAGTCATCATCTCTGCCTCTGTTTCTGGTGTCACTATTTCTCTGGATAGGTTTCTGCACTCCACTCTTCTCCCTTGATGGTCCCAGAGTCCTCTACTCCTGGACTGCAAGATCAACCACTCCCCTCCTTTTGTTACAAAATGTCTACCTTTATATTTGCAACACTCACAAGCAGTCCTGGTAGCAATTATTCATTATTGAGCCACAAGAGTCTTATCCCCATCTCCTTTCACTAGCCCCATCCAGACAGGTTGGAAACCACTCAATAGAGATTCTATGTTCTCCTGCACCTTCTGAAACTAGGCTCCCTCTTGAAAGCTTGTAAGTCAGTCACTTCTTGCCTTTGTAACCCCCACCCCCATTTTGGGTAGCCTAAGTCTAAGTTGCCCATCCTTGTCAACCCTGTGTACCTAGGGGGTGTGAATGATCCTTGCTGTAAAGAATCACCCCCTCTTTTGAGCTACTGCATCCGTAAGTATAGGTCAAGTTCATCAGATTGTAGTGGATTACTCTTTTCTTCCTCTTCTTTCTTCCTCTAGTTGAGTTCTAATGATACAACCATTGAAGCCAGGTCAAGTGGGTGCTATCCGCAAGTATGGGTGTTCTTGTGCATCTCCCCACACTTCATATCAGCTGGACGCTTCACTCTCTGCTCTAGTCCTCTGTGGCCAGTGCCTGTCCCTGGGTCCAGGATTCCCTAGGTCTCACTATACTGCTGGCCAACCAGGTCTCAATCCAGGTGGACAGGAGTCTGTTGAATGTAGTTGGACTTGGCTCACAACTTCATTGCTGTTTTTCCCCAACATCTCCTATCGATAGACTGATGTGGTCACTAGCCAGACCATAGGATTGCTCGTGTATTCCCCTTGAGTCTCAGTCTTGGAAGGGGGTTAGCCCTGAGGGTATCTGACCACTTCCTTTGACGGCTCTCTGGCAAACAACTTGCTTGTTCTTGTAGTAGTCAATCCAACTGCCATTATTGTTTTTTATATTTCCTGTTCGTCTTTCTTTCAAGAAGTATCTTCTGTACTTCTAGGAGCTCCAGCTGGTTTGCTTGTCCTTTCAAGTGGAAATTTCCCACCTTAGAAGATCCTAGGTGGGGATCCAGATTCCAACTATGATCTGATGCATTGCAAAGGTTCATCAGGAAGCCTCTTTCCCTGGGCAAGTTCTAGGCTCATTTTAGATATTCCAATCAGTTATAGGCTGAAGATAGACTTAAAAGCTTTCTATGATGATGTTTCTGGCTATTACTTTCTCTCCCCCTCAAGTATCTATTTCACAGTAGTAGGCAAGGGGAACCAAGATTCAAAAGACAGCCAAGCATCTTAACATTATTTCCCCTCTTTTACCCATTTAGACTGTGCCTCAATTCCTGTATCTCAAAGCCCTGTTGTTCCAAGGTTAAGCATACATCACTATTTAACTCTGTTGCACTTAGCCCATGCAAACCTGCCTAAATATTCTCCTATCTGCCTTGTTCTTCCAGTCCCCTCCCCCTTCTTGTGTATTGCTCCCCACCCCCAGCACCCAAACTATCCTGTGTATATTAGCTACCCTGTGTTCCATGTTACCCTCTCTCCCCTTCTCCTACCCCCTACACCCCGGTAACCAACAAATAATTTATTTTTTCCCCTTTTAGTGTGGGTAGTTGTTCTTATGCTGGTCCTGTGCAGTATTTCTCCTTTTGTGACTAATTTCACTCAGCATAATGTCCTCAAGGTATATCCATATCATGTGGTGACTTGCAGCTTCCTTGTTATTCTTCAAGGTAACATAATATTCCATTGTGTGTATGTACTACAGTTTGTTTATCCATTCATCCATTTATGGGCACTTAGGTTGTCTCCATCTTTTTGATATTGTAAATAGTGCGCTATGAACACTGGTGTGCATATATCTACTCATATTATGGCTTGCATTTCTAGTGGCTAAATACCAAGTAGAGGAATTGCTGGATCATAAGGTATTTCTATTTCCAACTTTCTGAGGAAGTGCCGTATTGTTTTCCAGAGTGGTTGGAACAGTTTGAAATCCCACCAGCAATGTAGGAGGCTCCCTCTGCATCCTCACCAGCATTTATTGTCCTCTAATTTTTATCTTTGCTCTTTCTTATTGCTGGTGTGAGATGATATCTCATTGTTGTTTTGATGTGCATCTCTCTAATGGCTAGTGATTATGAACATTTTTTCATGTTTGTTGGCTGCCTGGATCTGCTTCTTGGTGAAGTGTCTGTCCATGTCCTGGGCCCTTGTTTAAATTGGGTTATTTGTCTTTTTCTTGTAGAGATGTAGTTTCCTATATTTTAGAATTGAGTCCCTTGTCAGATGTGTCATTGCAAAAAAAATTTTTTTTCCACTCAGAGGGATCTCTTGTTTCAATATTTTCCATATTGCTTTCCAGTTCTGCCCACACCATCTGTTGAAGAGGCTATTTCCTCTCCATGCGATATACTTAGGCCCTTTGTCGAAAATCAATTGGCTGTACGTGGATGGGTTAATTTATGGATTCTTGATTCTGTTCCATTGATCTATGTATTTTTCATTGTACCAGTACCAAGCTGTTTTACCACAGTAGGTGTGTAGTAAAGTTTGAAATCAGGGAGTGAGAGGCTTCTAACTTTTTTCTTCTTCTTGAGCAATGCTTTGCTTATCCTGGGTCTCTTTCCTTTTCATATAAAATTTGCAATAGCTTTTTCCATCTCTTTCAAGAATGTCATTGGAATCTGAATTGGGATCACTTTGTATGTCTACATTGCTTTGGACAGTATTGACATTTTCACAATGTTAAGTCTTCCTATCTAGAGGTATTATATATTCTTCCATTTTTGTAATTCTTTTTTGGTTTCTTGTAGTAGTGTTTTGTAGTTTTCCTTGTTTCTCTGGTTACAATTATCCCTAGATATTTCATCCTTTGGGTGGCTTTGTAAATGGTATTGCTTTCCTAGTATCCTTTTTCGTGCTATCGTTATTAGTGAATAAGAATCCAACTGATTTTAGTATCTTGATCTTATACCCTGCCACTTTGCTGAATCTTCCAATGAGGTCTAGTAGCTTTTTTACTGAATCTTTGGTGTTTTCTATATATAGGATCATATCATCTGCAAATAGAGACAGTTTTACTTCCTGTTTGTAAGTTTGGATGCCTTTAATTTCCCTATCTTGCCATATAGCTCTGACTAAGGCTTCCAGCACAATGTTGAATAGGAGTGGTAACAAAGGGCATTCTTGTCTGGTTCCAGTTCACAAAGGGAAAGCTTTCAGTTCTTTCCATGGAGAGTAATGTAGGCTGTTGTTATTATATATGTGATCATAATTGTGTTGAGGAATTCTCCTTCAATTCCTAATTTGTTGAGTGTTCTTATCAGGAATGGATGTTGGATTTTGTCAAATGCCTTTCTTGCATCAATCTATATGATCATGATGTTCTTTTATTTTTTTCTAATTATATGGTGGATTACATTGGTTGTTTTTTTAATGTTGAACCATCCTTGCATCCTGATATGAATCCAACTTGGTCATGATGTATTGTTTTTTGATGTGATGTTGAATTCTGTTGGCTAGGATTTGTTGAGAATTTTTGCAACTGTGTTCATGAGGGTTATTGGTCTATAATTTTCTTTCTTAGTGATGTCCTTCCCTGGTTTTGGTATGAGGGTTATGCTTGCTTCATAAAATGTATTATGGAGTTTTCCATCCTCCTCTATATTCTGGAATAATTTGAGTAGAAGTGGTGACAACTCTTCCCTGAATGTTTGGTAGAACTCACCAGTGAAGACATTTGGACCTGTACTTCTTTTGGTTGGGAGTTTTTTGGTGACCTGATCAATTTCTTCTCTTGTTATTGGTCTGTTCAAGTTTTCTACTTCACTGTGTGTAAGTTTAGGTAGGTTGCATTTTTCTAAAAATATATCCATCTCTTCTAAGTTTTCAAATTTGTTGTAGTACAACTCTTCATATCCTTTTGATTTCCTTTGGTTCCATTATAACATTGCCCTGGTTGTTTTTAATGCATGTTATTTGTGTCTTCTCCCTCTTTTCTTTTGTTAGGTTTGTCCATTTTATTGGTCCTTTCAAAGAACCAGCTTCTTGTCCTGTTGATTCTCTCTATAGTTTTGCTGTTTTCTATCTCATTTTATTTCTGCTCTAATGGAGCTCTGGCAGCGTAGTGATTACGAGTCGGGCTGTGAACTGAAAGGTTAGCAGTTCGAAACTACCAGCTGTTCCGCGGGAGAAAGATGAGGCTTTCTGCTCCCGTAAAGATTTACAGCCTCGGAAACCCTGTACAGGGTCGCTATGAGTAGGAATCGACTCCATGGCACATAACAAAAACAACAATCTTTATTATTTCTTTTCTTTTGATGGCTGTAAGCTCCCTCTGTTGGTCTGTTTTGTTTTTGTTATTGTTTGAGATCCTGTGTTAATGTGTTAATTTTGGTTCTTTCTTCTTTTTCGATCTGTGCATTTACTGCAATAAATTGTCCTCTCAGCACCACTTTTGCCATGTCCCAAAGATTTTGGTATATTGTGTTTTCATTCTCATTTGTTTCTAGGTATTTTGTGAATTCACGTTCAATTTCTTTTATTTTCCAGTCACTTTTCATCAGGGTGTTATTCAGTTTCCACATATTCAACTTTATTTCCTTGGTCTTATTGTTGATTTCTAGTTTTATGTCATTGTGTTCTGAAAAAATGCTTTGTAGTATTTTGATGTTTGTAAAATTATGGAGGCTTGCTTTGTTGCCTAACACATGGTCAATTCTAGAAACTGCTCCATGTGCACTGGAAAAGAATGTGTATTGTGCTGTTGTTGGATTTAATGCTCTGTACACATTTAGGAGGTCAAATAGGTTGATTGTATTGTTTAGTTCCTCTATAGCTTTGTCCCTAAAGGCCGTAATATTTTATTGCTAAGGAGCTCTGGTAGCATAGTGGTTACAAATCAGGCTGCGAACCACAAAGTCAGCAGTTTGAAACTACCAGATATCCTGTGGGAGAAAGATGATGCTTTCTGCTCCCGTAAAGATTTATAGCCTCGGAAACCCTGTACTGGGTCACTATGAGTTGGAACCAACTCCACGGCACATAACAACAACAATACATCTATAAGTTCAAGTTGGTTACTTGTGCTATTTAGTTCCTCTGTAACTTTGTTGAGTTTCTTTCTGGTTGTAATATCCATTTTTGTAAGTGGTGTATTAAAATGTCACACTATAATTGTAGAAATAACTATTCTTTCTTCAGTTCTAGTAGGGTTTGCTTTTTGTATCTTGGTGTTCTTTCATTGGGAGTGTAGATGTTAATTATGGTTATGTCATTTTGCACAGATGTCCCTTTAATCATGAGATAATTTCCTTCTTTATCTCTTATGCTGGCTTTTGCCTTAAAGTTTATTTTATCAAAGATTAGTATTGCCACTCATGCTTGTTTATTGTTGCAGTTAGCTTGGTGTATTTTTTTCCATCCTTTAACTTTTAGTCTGTTTTTGTCTTTGTGTGTAAGGTGTGTCTCTTGCGGGCAGCATATTGAAGGGTCTTGTTTTCTTATCCTTTCTGCCACTCTCTGCCTCTTTACTGGTACATTTAATCCATTGACATTCAGTGTAATTATTAATAAGTATGAATTACTTGCTGTCATTATGTTAATTTTTCGTGGTGTTGTTCATTCCTTTGTTCTGCATTTCTTCTTGTGCTGAGTTCATGTTTTTTTTTTGTTTTTGTTTTTTTTGTGCTAATTCTTGTCAGTTACTTCTTAGTTTTAATGCTTTCTTTTTCTGCTTGGATCTTTATTTTCATGGTAAGTTGTGAAGTGTTAATTTTCTTTGGAGATACCCTATAGTCTATTAAGTTTCCCCTGTATTTAAGACAGTCTATTGTATCCAACAATCTACCTGACGTCCTCACCACCTGGATCTCGTTCCTATATTTTTCCCTTCTTTGACATTGTTAATGTTTTGATCTTTGATTGGCCTCACAGGTCCTATGAATTTGTTCTTGTGATTTTGTTCTGTTCTGGACTCTGCTATCTGTTGACTGAGTTCTGAATGATGTTGCCACATCTGTCAATCTCTGGTTGTTGTCTGTTTTTGCTGGTTTTCATTACAAAGAACTCCCTTTGGGATGTTTTGAGGCACTGGATTGGGTTTGATAAAATCTCTTAGATTCTGTTTATCCTGAAATGTTTTAATTGTTCTATTGTATTTTATTGAGAGTTTTGTTGGATAGAAGATTCTTGGTTGGCTGTTTTTCTCTTCTGTTTTTATATATGTCTCCCCATTGTCTTCTTGCCTGTATGGTTTCTGCTGAGAAGTCAGAGCTTAATCTGATTTGCTTGCCTTTATAAGTAACACTTCACTTTTCCCTGATGGCTTTTAGGACTCTCTCCTTGTCTTTGATTATGATATGTCTTGGTGATTTTCTTTTGGAGTCTATCCTTCCTGGAATTCATTCATCTTCTTGAATGCTTATCTTCTCATCCTTCAAGATGTTAGGGAAATTGTCTTTCACTAGTTCCTCAACTGTCTCCTCTGTGGATATCTGTGATTCTTCCTGTTCCAGGACACCAATACTTTTCAAGTTATTCCTTTTCATGTTATCCAGCATTAATCTTAGACTCGATTCAGATTTTTTTATCCCTTTTTCTGCTAGCTCTTATACCTTAGCAGTATTGAGAGATTTGTCTTCTAGCTCACTGGTTCTGGCTTCTGTCTCTTCCATTGTATTCCTTTGCCCTTTCAGTGTATTATCCATTTGTGATATTTTATTATTAATCATCTGGACCTCTTTTTGCAGGTTCTGGATTGTTTCCAATGCTATATCTATCTTGTTTGATTGATCCTGTAGTACTTTCCTGACTTCTTCCTTATTTTCTTCCATCCCTTTCGGAGCATTTGAATTTGTTTCCATATCAGTCTTCTGAGTTCCTTCTCAGGCAGATCCACAGCCTGTTCTTCTTCTACTGGACAGTCTGTGTCTGCCTCCAACTCATTTGTCTGTTATTCTTTTCTACTTTGGGACATGTGCTGGGATCTTTTGTTGTTTTTTTCTTAGACATTTTCAGTAGTTAGGTGGGTTTTTAATGCTTAAATGAATGTATGTTGCTGTGTTGTTAAGCCTACTGAGTGTCTCCTGGTGGATGTGATCTGGAGATAGGCTTCCCTTTTCACAGTTAATGCCTGGAAGCTGGTATTGGCTCTTGTCCAAATGGTGAGTTATTATGGGATATACTTGTAGCTTGGCTCTATAAGCACAATTGCTGTTTCTTCTTGGCTAAGGTAGGGGGAGAAAGCTCCCAAGCCAGGAAAAGAATGAGACCAAAAAGACCCAAAACAAATAATATAAAAGCAGAGACCAAAATCACTACTCAAAAACAAAAATAAAACTGTAGCTGACTGTCCAGTAGCCTTTGCTGTGTAGGTAGGGATAAAGGGCCCTGCCCAGGTCATTTTTAGGGCTTGGTCCCAGAGTCACACATCATAAGCAGCAGCCTGTGGAACCAATGGGACTATCAGGAACCTCCTCTCTGTGCCGTGGGAAAACTGTGGGCACAATGCTGGACCCTTTTTGGGGTACACTTCCTCCCACTTGAGGTGTCCAGGCTGGGCAGAGAGGGTGCAAAAGAGGAAAGGAGGAAAGAAAAGTGTAGAGTGCCATCATACCTCTTTTTCCAGATGCAGTTCCATGGTTTCAGCAGTTTCAGCCTGGCTGTGGCCCCACCCTCTTATCTCAGCACAGGCTGAGGGGCCTGTAGGCAGTGTTCTAATCGATTCAGAAATCACTGTGTATTCCCGCCACAGTTAGATTTCTCCACCGGTGGGCACCAAAATTGATACCCCACAATTTATATTAGATCCAAAGCCATGGAACTTTCCCACAAAGTGCCTTCTCTAGTTTTTTCGTGCCTCCGTGGAGGAGTCTCCCCTGCCTGTCTTTACTTCTCTTGCCCTGAGAGTTTTAACTCTTAATCTTAACATCAATCCCTTAGAACAGTAGGTCAGATGGTAGAGATGGGTAAATTTTCCTGTACAAATGTATAGCCTCTGTTGACCCTAGTTTAATGTTATTTGAAGGAATTTCCATCACATTTATGCTGGATATCAAATGATAATTTGTTTCCGTTTTTTCTCTTTACCATTATATTTGGCAGTAAATTTAATGTTCTGCATATGACAAACACAGAATGAAAGAGAGAATCTGAATCTAACACTCAAGCTCAGTTCCACTGGATGTTCATGACCAATAACTTTCAATATTATGTACCCTTAAAAATAATGTGCAGTTGATTTCTAGTGATTCTGTGTGTAAGAGTAGAACAATGGTGCATAGAATTTTCAGTAGATTGCCAGGTCTTTCTTCCTAGGGTGGATACCACCTTTCAGTTAGCAGCTGAGTATGTTACTAGTTTGTACAACACATGAACTCCTCTATACATTTAAAATAGCCAAATGGGCATTCAGAAGGAAATATCAGTTTCCATTTACTAATGTCTGATTATTTTTCATGTGGTTCTTTCTAGTTATTAGAACCCTGCTCATTAGCTTAGTATACTATATCTAATGATTGTATAAGAAGTACCAGTAATGTGTGGATTCTTCAATAGGAGCTAATGATATCCTGGAACTTTTCTAAACATTGACAATAGACTAGTGAAATCATCAACAAGACTTTTGCTTTCATATATTTCCATTTTAATGTTGGTGCACAGTATGATATGTAACGGACTGCTAGTCACAAGGTCGGTGGTATAAACCTTTCAATCACTCCTCAAGATAAAAATGAGGCTTTCTGCACCTGTTAAGATATACAGCATTGGAAACCTTGTACAGGGTCACTAGGAGTTGGAATCCATTCAGTGGCAGATGATAGTGGTAGTGATGGGAAGGAGATATAAAATAAACAAATAATAATTCATCATAAATATTAAAAAGAAAATAAAACATGATAATGTGCTACAAAGCGACTGGAAAACTATTGTCTGTTTTAGACTAAGTAACCAGGAAAAAGCTTAGTGGTAATATTTAACCCTTTCATGACCCGAGGACTATATCTCATCCACCAACATTTTCAGCTTCTTAGTTTTCTTGGGAAGTTGCTGTCACACTTGTAGTACATGTTACTACCTCACCCTAACAATCCTACCACTAAAGGCCACTAAGAATGTATGTGTCCCACATAATTGTATTAAAATCCATACTACCTGAATGTTTTTCTTCAATTTCAACATGAATTCCATTACTGAAACCAATGGTATCGTCAAAAACTCCAAAGTAGAAATAATTCATATATAAAAGGATTAAATTAGACGATAAGAAGGTGTCAGGATATGTTAATCTGGGTGTTGATGGTGGTGGTGGTGTGCCACTGAATCTGTTCCAATTCATAGCAACCCTGTATAGGGGTTCTGAGGCTGGAAATCCTTACAGGAGCAGAAAGTCTCATCTTTTTTCCCAAGGAACAACTGGTAAGTTCAAACCACTGACCTTGCAGTTAGCAAGCTAGCTTGTTTTCCACAATGCTACCAGGGGTCCTTGGGTGTTAGGAAAGGCAGTATACAATAAGAGGGAGCATAACAGAAGAATGGTGAAAGCAGGAAAAAATACAGGTAGGAGTGCAAGACTTAGAGGAAATAGAGGCAAATACTGTATGTACACAGTTCTGCAATAAAAGTGATTCACAGGTTGATACATAGATAGAATGGGTATGGGAGAGACAGTGGGGATATACACACAAATATATGAAGTTTTGACAGAAGATATTTGCACTTGGGTGTTTACCTTTGGAACAAATATATTCATGATTGTAGTGGAGCATGAGAGAGGCAAAAGTATGCAGATTTCTTAGACATTACTAGACACATTGAGGAAATGGATTTTGGGTACTAGGAGCTCAGGACCATAGTCTGGATGACCCCATGGTCAATTGGCATTCCAAAGTCCACAGAGATAGTGTTCTATAGCCTACTTTTAGAAGTAATGACTAGGGTCTTAAAAGCTCATGAATGGCTATCTGAGGTGCAACTATTGGTCTCTCACTGTGCAAAGGAAAGAAAACTGACAAAAATTGAAGATGCTTAGAAACAATTAGTCCAATGAACTAATGGAACACACAGTCATCAGTCTCCAAGATTCTGAGATAAGAAGAAGTATATGGTGCCAGCCTACCATTACCAGTTGTTCTAAAAGGGATCACATTAGAATATCCTGGAAATATGGAAGAAATGCATAATTGTAGGAGAAAATGTGGAAGAAAACAAAATTATAAAAAGAACAGAGTTGCTGGTGAGAAAGAGACTGGAGATAACCCTTGGTCACACTTCAGGGCTGGAACTGAACTCACTTGCATGGGATAATTTTCAATTAAGCAATAAATAGGTGTATTTGTTGTTGTTGTGTTGTGAAGTTCTATCACGTCAGTTCTGACCCATAGCGACCCTGTATAGGGTTTCCAAGGAGCAGCTGTTGAGTTTGAACCTACAACCTTGCAGTTCAAACGGCTTTGCAGTCTGGCGCATGAACTCACAGTGCCACACCAGATAGGTATATAGGGGAAACAAAAACATTAGTGAGGCATACATGCCATAGAATGGTCAACCATTAAACATAAAAAGAGTAGCATTTTCCTAAGTACAAAATTCAGAAAGATTGAAAAAGAAGGAGGAAGGGAAACAAGAACCACAAGAAGGAAGTGGGATAAATGGTGTTACATTGAGGGCATTGAAATCATTGAAAAGAAATAAAGTGTATGATTTGTTGAATGTAAAACTGATCACCTACTCTATAAAACTTCACTCCTTTCCAATATGTATATATTTTTAAAGAGCTGTCAGGAAAGGAAAGATCTGGGTGAGAACACTCTGGCTTAAAAAGCTTTTGAATGTATTGTTGTTATGTGCCACGGAGTCGGTTTTGACTCATAGTAACCCTGTACAGGATTTCTGAGGCTGTAAATCTTTACGGGAGCAGAAGGCCTCATCTTTCTCCCATGGAACAGCTGGTAGTTTCGAACAGCTAACCCTGAGGTTCACAGCCTGATTCATAACCACTACACTACCAGAGCTCCTGTTTGAATGTATAAGCACTAATCTTTAAAAGAACTGTGTGTCAAGACAGAGAAAGCAGGCTAGTGAGGCTGGAACATAAGAATTGATGGAGAGTAGGATGAAAAGGTTGAATCTTCTAAGTATTTATAGATCATGGTAAGTAGTAAAGGGGAAGTATTAGTGATCATTGTATGACTTCTAGAGCCCTGGTGAGGCACTGTAGGATAAGCACTGGACTGCTAACTATGAAGTCAGCAGTTCAAGCCCACTAGCCACTACTCAGAGATCCTATGCAGGGTCACTATGAGTCAGAACCCACTTGATGGCAATTAACAACAACAACATATCTCTTCTAGCATTATTAAAAATAATGACAAGATACTCATTTCCCTTTCTAGCTTTTGAAATTCTTAATGGAAATTATCTCACTACCATCTTCTAAATACAACTCAGAAAACTGATCCTGGAAATGGTACAAAAACTCCAAGGTGATTTATAAATGAAGAGGAAATAATAGTCAAGAGTTTAAATGTTTGGGTTTTTAAACTGCTCTATATCTCTCCCACTGGATCATGAATATATGAGTTACTTAACTTTTATGGCATAAATTTCCTCATCAATTAAGTACAGATAAAATCCTGAGTAATAATAACTAATCATTCATTATGTGAAATTTCAGTTAGTTAATTGGTATAGAATAAGTTCAAAGAACTCAAAGTATTAAGATAAGGATACAGAACTGGTATCTAATTACCAATCTGCAGAAAGCTTTTTACAAAACATAACTCAGGGTTCTTTCTCCATCCTTCTGTTAGGAAACTGTTCAAAGTACCAATGAAATCAACATCTATATTAGTTTCCTCTTGCTACTATAATAAAACCAAAAACTTTGTGTCTTAAAACAACACAAATGTATTGCCTTACATTTTGAAGGTCAGAAGCTCAAAAATGGACCTCAGTAGGTAAAATGGTAGCTTTAGTGATAAGAATCAGCATAAATCTAGTTCCTCTGAGACAGATGTCAAATCTATCTCCATTCCCCAACTTTCCCATTGATTATGACACTAGCTGTCCCATGACATTGTCTTTCTACTGGCTTTGATAATTTGATGCAATATCCACAAAATTTATGGTAATACCGTATCTACAATAGTAGCTTTAATATAATTGTTTTTGTTGCTGTTGTTAAGTGCCATTGAGCCATTTCTGACTCACAGAGACCCTGTTAGGATTTCCAAGGAGCAGCTGATGAGTTTGAACTGCTGACCTTACATTTCAAACTGACCTTGCGATCCAGTGCTTATCCTGTAGTGCCACACCAGAATATAAATGTGGAAATTCATAGAGCAAGGTCAAGGAGTCATCTCAGCATGGAGTCTCAACATCTCAGCTTGGAGTCTCAAGATCAAAAAACTCACTAACCCACCTAAGAATAGGCATTCACTTTTCCCAACCAGGTAATTTTCTACTGGAAATTTTAATTTGGACTTAAATAGCTCTCTGCCAGATATGCTATCAATTAGGACTATAAGTAGGAACGAGTCCAACTGCCTCATAGTGTTTAAAACTAGGCTGTATGCTTTTTGGAAGGAGTTTTGGTAGCATGGTGGTTATGAATCAGGCTGTTGACCTCAATGTTAGTAGTACAAAACTATCAACTATTCCACAGGGGAAAGAAGAGGGTTTCTGCGCCTGTAAAGATTTACAGCCTCAGAAACCCTATACAGGATTGCTATGAGTTGGGAATGACCCCATAACTTATAACCACCACTACCACCACCAATCTTTATGGAAGCAGACTGCCACATCTTCTGCTGGCGGGTTCAAACTACTGACTTTTCAGTTAGAAGCTCAGTGCTTAGCTTGAGTACCAGTGGTGCTCCTTTTGATGGTTCTGGTTGTGGCACTGTAGGGTCAGCACTGGAGTGTAAACCGCAAGGTGGTCAGTTCAAATCCGCTAGCTGCTTCTCAGAAACCCTATAGCAACAGGGTTGTTATGAATCAAAACCTACTCAATGGCATTTAATAGCAACAACTACAGGAGAAATATATTTCCTTATTATTTTCAGCTTTTAGAAGTTGCCCATATATTCCTTGACCCATACCCTATTCTTCAGTCTTCAAAATCAACATCACAAGTCTTCAAAATCAACATCACAAGTCAATGCCATACTGACTTATTTTAATATTATATGGACCATTGTGAATGTTTTAGACCCACCAGTATAATTCCGGATCATCTTCTCATCTCAAGAACAGTTGATTAACAATCTTAATTCTGTCTGCAATGTTATTTCTTCCTTTCATTTAACTTAACACATTCGTATGTTTCAGAGGTGGAATATAGAGATGTTTGGGGAGAGCATCATTCTGCATATAATGACACTTCAGAATGGTGTATTGAGAAATTTTCACATAGGCATTCAGATTATACAGTGAGAGTTTTAAAGTGGGAGTGAAATTGCAGCTAAGATTTTGGTACTTAGAGAAGAACATATATTCAATGTAAGTCAGGTAGACAGATACAGAAATAAATAAACTGTCTCAAGGGTAGAAGGAAACAATCATTCCCACTAGGTTCAACTTTAGACTTGATCTATAATGTAGAATAGCATAATTCCTCCAGTGTTTAGGCTCCACTTAAAAAGAACATTCAAGGTGATGTAGAATAATCAGGATTCTACCAATCCATCATTTTCACATCTAGTCCCAATTCTTTCTTTCAAACATCTGCCTTCTAACCTAAACTCAATCAAGCACTGCTGTTTTAGTAAACACCTTTTTGTTAAGTAAAAAATTCTCCCAGTTGGCTTTTTGTTTATTGAATAGTTTATTATAAAAAAAAAAATTTGACCCAAATCTCTGCAGTTGCTTTGCCTATATTAACAGATATTAATGACAAATGTAAACTCTCCCTAATGCCTAGACTGTGACAGATTCAGAACTTAAGTGTAACATACAGTCTATGCATAACTAAAATTTATTAAAATCATCAACATCAAATATTAATCATTAGCTCACTACCCACAGAGCTTTCTATATTAGGCAATGAAGATACATATTTATGAGACATAGTTTCTGCTCTTAAAGGTCTGACAAGCTCTTTGGGGTGTCAGGATCCATATATAAAATGATAAGTAAAAATGCAAGGCAATATGCCAAGAAAGTGGTTGAGGCAATGAGGGTTACAGAATTTCTGAGAAGAAAAAAAAAATCATTGGAAGAAATAACATTTAATGCAGGATTTATGGAGCTTTGCTTCAGTTTGTTTTGTACAAGTAGAAAGAAGCAAATAGGTGATTCTAGGCAAGGAGAATACAAGAATGGGCATAAAGGTATGTAGTTAAGATCATGCATGATTTGTTTAAGGGACAATGAGAAATCCACTTTGATTAATGCAGGTGATACATGTAAAGAAATGAAGGGGGTTAGGTTTAAGCTTGGACTCCTGGTGTGGTGCTGTGGGTTAAAGCATTCAACTACAAAGTCCATTTGAACTGCAAGGTCAGTGGCTCAAGTTCTCTAGCCACTCCTCAGAAACCCTATATAGGGTCGCTATGGGTTGGAACTGACTCTACGGCACTTAATGACAACAACAACAGGTTTAATCTTGATTGTACAAGGCCATTCACCTGGAAATGAAGAAGCTGGTCTTTAGTTTTAGACGAGAAGAGCTTGTTAATAGGGGATAAAAATGTGAAAAGTCAATTCAAGAAGAAAAAAATAATAATAATAACAATGTATTAATGACCTGCACTTAATATAGTGATGTGGCTCTGATTATATTGTGACATGTATATATTCACAACCAAGTCATTGGCCTGTTGTGGCTCTGTAGAATAAGCACTGGACTGCAGTGTTGGCTTGATCCACAAGGTCGATTTGAACCACAAGGTCAGTGACTCAAATGCATCAGCCACTCTTTAGAAACCCTATACAGGATCACTATGAATGGGAACCAACTCTAAGGCACTTAACAATCTCTACATCTACATTTATATAGGAAGCACTGTGGGGGTGCCATATGATCAACACTAGACTGTTAACCACAAGGTCCACAATTCAAGTCCTCCAGCCACTCTACATAAGAAAGATGAGGCTTATTGCTCCCCGCAAACATTTTAAGTTTTCCCTCCATTTAAGACAGTTTATTGTATTCTGCAATCTACCTGACTTCCTCAATGCCTGGATCTCTGTTCCTATATTTTCCCTTATTTGATAGTTATTATTTTGATCTTTGGTTGGCCTCACAGGTCCTTTGAATTCATTGTTGTAATTTTGTTCTGTCTGAACTCTGCTATTTGTCGACTGAGTTCTGAATGGTGTTGCCACATCTGTCAATCTCTGGTTGTTATCTGTTCTTGCTGATTTTCATCCCAACAAACTCCCTTTAGGATGTTTTGAAGTGCTACATTGTCTTTGACAAAGTCTCTTATCTTCTGTTTATCCTGGAATGTTTTGATTGCATCATCATCATATTTAATTGACAATTTTGCTGGATAGATGATTCTTGGTTGGCTGTTTTGTTTTTTTTTTTTTTTTTTTTTTTTTTTTTCTTTAAGGGTTATATATTTATCTCCCTCTTGCCTGTAAGGTTTCTGCTGAGAAGTGAGAGGTTAATCTGATTTTCTTGCCTATGTAAGTAACACTTCTCTTTTCCCTGATGGCTTTTAGGACTCTCTCCTTGTCTTTGATTTTGGAGAGCTTGATTATGATATGTCTTGGTGATTTACTTTTGGGGTTTATCCATCCTGGGGTTCATTCATCTTATTGAATGCTTATCTTCTCATCCTTCAAGATGTTAGGGAAATTGTCTTTCAGTAGTTCCTCAGCTATCTCCTCTGTGGATATCTGTGATTTTTCCTGTTTCAGAACGCCAATAATTCTTAAGTTATTCCTTTTCATGCTATCCAGCATTAATCTTAGACTCGATTCAGACTTTTGTCCTTTTTTTTTGGTTGGTCTTCTATCTTAGCAGTATTGAGAGATTTGTCTTCCAGCTTACTGGTTCTGTATTCCATCTCTTCAATTCTACTACTATGCCCTTTCAGTGTATTGCCAATTTCTGATATTTTAATAATCATCTGGATCTCTTCTGGCAGGTTTTGAATTGTTTCTAATGCTATATCTATCTTGTTTGATTGATCCTGTAGCACTTCCCTGACTTTGTCCTTATTTAACTCTACTCTTCTACGGAGTGTTTGGATTTGTCTCCATATCATTCTTCTGAATTCCTTCTGAGGCAGATCCAAAACTTGCTCTTCTTCTAATGGGAAGTCTATGTCTGCCTCCAGCTCATTTGTTTCAGTTACTTTTTTCTGTTTTGGGACATGTGCTGAGATCTTTTATTATTTTTTTTCTTGGACATTTTCAATAGTTAGATGTGTTTTCTATGATTAAATGAATGTATGTTGCTGTGTTGTTAAGCCTACTGAGTGTCTCTTGGTCAATGTGATCTGGAGATAGGTTTTCCTTTTCACATGTAATGCCTAACAGCTGATACTGGCTCCTGTCCCGATGGTGGAATATTATGGGATATGTTTGTAGCTTGGCTGTATGGTCATGATTGCTTTCTCTTCTTAGGTAACATAGGGAGAGAAAGCTCCCATCCCCAGGAAAAAAAGTGAGATCAAAAGGAGCAAACAGAAACAATATAAAAGCACAGAAAAAAATCACTCCTTAAAAACAAAAATAACCCCATAGCCAACTGTCCAGTAGCCTTTGCTGTGCAGGTTAGTGTGTGTGCACAGTAGAACCCTCCAGCAGTGGGTGGGGGTGTCCACTCACTCAGACTCCTCCTCTAGTCACCACCATGGAAGTACACGGATAGATATTGAGAAATGAATGAAATATTGTCCTCTATTTTTATCTCTGATGGTCAGTTAAGTATCTGCATATGCACAGTGTAATTCTCAATAATTGTGTCCTTTTATATAGTAGTTGGTGTTGGCTTTTGCCTTTTATGTTGGGATTTTACAAGATACACATATGGTTTGGCTGTATGGCCAGACCTGCTGTCTCTTGTTCAATAAAGCAGGAGTCAAGTGTCCCGCCCAGGTCAACTTTAGGGCTGAGTCTCAGAGTCAGATGTCATAAGAAGCAGCCAAAGGATTAGCTTGTGGGACCATTGGGGGGTACCAGGGATTTCCTCCCTGTGCCATGGGAAAACTGTGGACATAATGCTGGACCCTTTTTGGGGTGCGCTTCCACCCACCTGAAGGTGTCTGGGCTGGATAGAGAGGGTGCGACAGGGGAAAAGAGGACAGAAAAGTGAAAGATCTGTCACACCTTTTTTCCAGATGCCACTCTGTGGTTTTTAGTGCTGTATCACTGTATCAGCCTGGCTATGGCCCCACCCTCTGATCTCAGCCCAGGCCGAGGGACCAGCAGGCAATGTCTCAATCGATTCAGACATCGCCATGCTTTCCCTCCATGGTCAGATTTCTCCACCAGTCAGTACAGGAAACTGATGTCCCCCTCCTTGTATTAGATCCAAAGCTCTGGAGCTGCTCCGGGAAAGCACCTTTTCCGGTTTTTCCACACCTCCACCAAGGAGCCTCCCCTACCTGTTTCTGCTTCTCCTGCCCCCAAACTGGAAGTCTCCCCCAAAGATTTTTAAAATTTCAGAAACCCTTTGCAGGGTCAATCTACAGCTCTTAATATTTACATAAACACACATATTTCTAAATTTACTTATTTCTTCCTTTAAAAAATAATTCTTTGGTACAAAGGGTGATGCTGCTTTGGACATGTGAGTATACTGTCTAATGATGCAGCTAATGAAAACTGTAAAAACAATGTCTTCTTAAGCTGTATGTTTTCCTAAAAAACAAAAACACAAATACTTGTCCAGTGAAAGAATTTCATGGAACTCCTGTCTCCTAGAAGTAAGCAGAAAAACCTTATTCTTATTACCCAGTTTCAATTGGCTACCTGACACACTCTAGTCCCCTGAATTATGCTCCTCACCCTCTACCTAATGTCAAAGCAGATGCATGGGTTTGTGAGTATGTGTTTTAATAATAATAATAAATCTATCATCTCTGGTTGTTTACCTCTAGAATGGACAGGGATATGCCTCAAAGGAATGAATTTGGTAAGAAGCAGTTAATACTCAAGAGTGGTTGAAAACACAACCTGAAACTTAGTGGATATTATGACTAAACAAACAGGCAATGAAAATATAAACCATTTCAAATATCACCAAGTTTGTCTGTGCATTCAAATTGGAGGAGGAATATTTTGTTCTTACATGTGGCTCCTCTCAACAGTATTGCTGGAAATGCATATACACACAATTAAATAACAAAAAGTACATTAATGACAATATTAAAATAAAAGGTATTTTTTACATTATATTTGTATCTAAGACAGGTTTTTAAATAATAGTCTCACACTACTTGTTTATCAGCTTTTGCATACTCACAGAACTCTCACATACACTGCAAAAATATGAAATAAGACCTGTGGATTATATGGCAAAGATCTCATCCATATACTTCTTAAGGAAGGTGTAACAAAAAAATACAGTCATTTGAAATCTACTACAGTTCACTTTCTGGTAACTAATTATCTCTATTCAACATCTAGAGTCTAATTGTCTTCAATATTGTCATAACATCAGACTCAGCCTCAACAATCCAGATCATATATATTGTTGGATCCATAGTCCTTTGGCTAATATTCTTAATTGTTGTTGTTGTTGTTGTTAAGTGCCGTCGAGTTGGTTCCGACCCATAGCGACCCTGTACAGGGTTTCTGAGGGTGTAAATATTTACGGGAGTAGAAAGCCTCATCTTTCTCCCATGGAGCGGCTGGTAGTTTCGAACCGCTGACCTTAAGGTTCGCAGCCCGATTCGTAACCACTACGCTACCAGAGCTCCTCAATTATAGTGACCCTGTATAGGGTTTCCAAGGAGCAGATGGTGAGTTTGAATCATCAACCTTATAATGCAAACTGAATTTGTGGTCTAGTGCTTTATTCCAAAGCACCACACAAGGACTCCTCTCAATTTGAAGACCCCAACATATCTAAACAGTAAGAAGTTGAAAACAGGATTACAATAAAAGACACTACTATGCAAATGAGAGGAAATGGGAGGTACACAACAGTCTAGTCTCTTATTCAAACAAATCTCAAAATCTAGCTGTGCTCTTGTCACCAATTCTTCATGCTATGAGAGTAGGGAAGAGTTATTGTTGTTATTAGGTGCCATTGAGTCGGTACCAACCCATAGGGACCTTATGCATAGCAGAATGACACACTGCCTGATCATGGGCCAACTTCACTACTGTTGACACGCTTGAGTCCATTGATGCTGCCAATTGACCATTCCATCTTGTTGGGGATCTTCCTCTTTCTCTCTGACCCTCCACCTTACCAAACATGATATCCTTCTCCAGTTACTGGTCCCTCCTGACAATATGTCTGAAGTATGAGGGACAAAGTTTGGCCATCTTGGCCTCCAAGGAGCACTCTGGCTGCGCTTTTTCCAGAATTGATCTATTTGTTCTTTTGGCAGCCCATGACACTTTCAATATTCTCCTCCAACACCATAACTTAAAAACATCAATTCTTCTACAGTTTTCTTTATTTACTGTCCAGCTTTCACATGCATATGAGGTTATAGAAAATATCATGGCTTGGGTCAGGCGCATGTTAGTCCTCAAGCTGACATCTTTGTTCTTCAACACTTTTAAAGTTCCTGTGCAGCAGATTTTCCTAATGCAATACATTGTTTGATTTCTTGACTGCTGCTTCCATGAGTGTTGATAGTTAGTCCAAGAAGAATGAAGTCCTTGACAACTTCAATATTTTCTCCATTGATAATAATGTTGTTTATTGGTCCAGTGGTGAGGATTTTTGTTTTCTTTACATTGGAATGCAATCCATACCAAAGGCTGTGCTCACTGATCTTCATCAGTAAATATTTAAAGTCCTCTTCATTCTCAGCAACCAAGGTTGTATCATCTGCATATCGCAGGTTGTTAATGAGTCTTCCTCCAATTCTGATGCCATGTTTCTCTTCATACAACCCAACTTCTCAGATTGTTTGCTTAGCATACAGGTTGAATAAATATGGTGAAAGAAATACAACCTTGTCACACACTTTTCTTAATTTTAAACCATTCAGTGTTCCCATGTTCTGTTTGAACAACTGCCTTTTGGTCCATGTACAGATTCCTCATGAGCACAGTTAAGTGTTCCGGAATACTCATACTTTACAATGTTGTCCACAGCTTGTCATGATCCACACAGTTGAAAGTCTATGTGTAGTCAATAAAGCACAGGTAAACATCTTACTGATATTCTCTGCTTTCAGCCAAGATCCATTGGATATCAGAAATGATATCCCTTGTGTTGCATTCATTGTCAAAAATAACATATCCAGATCAGTCATGAGGTACAATGCTGTCTGTGATAGAATAATATCCATGTGCCTTCAGGGAAGCCCAGGTAACACCACTATTATTCAAGTTTATGCACCAACCACTAAAGCTAGTGAGGATGAAATAGACAAATTCTACCAACTTCCTCAATCTGAAATTGATCAAACAGACAATCAAGATGTATTGATCATTCATTACCAGTGATTGGAATGCAAAGGTTGGAAGCAAAGAGGAAGGATCATTAGTTGGGAAATATGGCCTTGGTGATAGAAATGATGCTGGAAAACGCATGATAGAATTCTGCAAAACCAATGATTTGTTCATTTCCTATATCTTCTTTAGACAGCATAAGAGATGGCTATACACATGGACCTCACCATACAGAATACAAAGAAATCAAATGGACTACGTCTGCAGAAAGAGACTATGGAAAAACTCCATATCATCAGTGAAAACAAGGCCAGGGGCAAGACTGTGGAACACACCATCAAGTACTCATTAGCAAATTCAAACTGAAGCTGAAGAAAATGAAAATAAGTCCACGAGAGCCAAAATATGACCTTGAATATATCCCAGCTGAATTTAGAGATCATCTGAAGAACAGATTTGATACATTAAACACTAAAGACCGAAGACCAGAAGAGTTGTGGGATGACATCAAGAACAT
>NW_006408802.1:1428648-1433864 GCF_000296735.1 Chrysochloris asiatica
ACCAAAAAGGAAGAACACGCTCAGCGTTTCTCAAGCTGGAGGAACTGAAGAAAAAATTCAAGCCTCGACTTTCGTTATTGAAAGATTCTCTGGGGAAATTATTGAATGATGCAGAAAGCATCAAGAGAAGATGGAAGAAATACACAGAGTCACTGTACCAATAGGAAATGGTTAATGTTGAACCATTTCAAGAGGTACCATATGATCAAGAGCCAGTGATACTCAGGGAGGAAGTCCAAGGTGTATTGAAGGAATTGGCAAAGAACAAGGCACTAGGATTTCAATAAAAAATGAAATCTTTCCAGAAAGTGAAGTGGCACAGGAGGCACTCACTCATCTCTGCCAAGAAATTTGGAAGATAACTATTTGGCCGACTGATTGGAAGAGATTCATGTTTGTGCCCATTCCAAAGAGAGGTGACCCAATGGAATGTAGAAATCATTGGACAATGTCTTTGATATCCCATGTGAATAAAATTTCCCTAAAGGTAATACAGAAATGGCTACAATCAAACATTGACAGAGAACTTCCAGACGTTCAAGCCAGATTCAGAAGTAGAATGAGGGAAGAGTAGAGGGAGGTCATTTAGTAGCATCACTCTACAATGTCTTTTATTTCATGGTGAGGTGGTGGTGAAGTCAGTTCTGACTCACAGCAACCCTCTATAGGGTTTCCAAGGCTGTACATTTTTATGGGAGCAGAAAACCTCATCTTTCTCCCACAGAACAGCTGGTAGTTTCAAACTGCTGACCTTGAGGTTTGCAGCCCAATTAATAACCACTACGCTCTGGTTGATCCTTAATCTTAGCAAGAGAAAAAGAGCTTTGAACAATGGAGTACCAGTATAAAAAGCTGATTCAGGAATAAGAAAAAAAATCCTAACATAACTCAATATTGAAAAGTGATCATTATGATGATATATCTCTAACTATATCATGTTCTGAATTAGGGCAGTTTCTGTTTACTGAGAGAGAAAATCTTTTCCTATTGACTTCTTCACATATGAGTCATGTTTTTAACTGAGTAAAATTTTTCATACTTCTTCCATTAATTTCAAATTTTTCTGAAATTTAGTCCAAGTTGATATAGTTGCTTTAAAAGCTCTGTGGGCTTTCTACATATGAATTTATAATACACACTACTAGACAAAAGGGAAATTGGTGTGGTGCTGCAGGGTAAGCATTGAACTGCAAACCTCAGTGGTTCAAACCCAGCAACTACTCCTCAGAAATCCTATTCAGGGTTAGTATGATTCAGAACAAACTTGACATCATTTAACAACAACAACTAGACAATAACCACACCTGGAAAACCTCTGCAAGACAGACACCTCTCTACTTTAGGTTATAAGTTAGAGTGTTGTAGGATAACACTCTTAAGAATCTGTATGAGCTAAAAGTGTATATGAGGTCATGTTTAAAATGTTGTTAAAATCTCACATACAACTCTGGATTTCATTGAGTTCATGTGGCAACATTTTTGCTGGCATTGTCCTGACTTGGATCTATGTTGTAAGATGCTTTTACCTTGATAAATTTGATGGCTGGGGAGATTGTCTTAGAATCATTTAATTGCTCAAAATTTGGTTGGAAACTATATAATGTTTTCTTTAATCTATCTAACAGTACTTATTATAGTATATTAGTCATTGTTATGGGTTTATTTGTGGGTCTATTTCTTTGGAAAACCCTTAGATAGGTTTTGGTACCTGGAGTAGATCTAGATAAACATAATTTTAGAATCATTTTTTGAATTGATTCTCAAATTTTATTAGATTTAAAGACAGTAGTAACTCTCTTTCCAGTAGTAAAGAAGATGCTGAGAGTCAGTAGCATAATGTGGCAATTGATGTAGTTAAGTATCGCAAAGTTGGTTCTGACTGATAGCAACCTTGTATAGGGTTTCTGAGATAGCAAATCTTTGTGAAAGCAGAAATGCTCATCTTTCTTCTGAGGAATGGATGGCAGGCTCAAACACCAACCTTATGGTTTGCAGTCCAGTATTTATCCAACAGAGGCACTGCACTATAATTGTGGCAATAGATATGCAAAATACTACCATTAACCATACATGTATGTATGTATGTTTATATTTATAAATTATACACACACACTTCATCTAATGGAATATACAGAAATAAAATTGACTACATCTATGGGAAGAGATGATGGAAAACCTCCTTTCACTAAAAACAAAACAAAACAAAAAAAAACTGCTGCAACCATACACTGACAGTAAACTTCCAGAGGTTCAAGCTGTGTTCAGAAGAGGAGATGGAATAACGGATAGTATTGCTGATGTCTTATGGATCTTGGCTGAAATCAGAGAATACCAGAAAAAAATTGTACCTGTGCTTTATTGATTATGCAGAAGCTTTTGATTGTGTGGATCATGTATGGACAGCAATGTGAAGTATGAGTATTCTGGAACACTTAATTGTGCTCATGAGGAACCTGTACATAGAACAAGAGGCAGTTGTTTGGACAGAACAAAGGAACACCAAATGTCTTAAAATTAAGAAAGGTGTGTTCCATGGTTTTATTCTTTCACCATACTTATTAAATCTGTATAATGAGCAAATAATGTGAGAATCTGGATTATACGAAGAAAAACAAGGCATTAGGAATGGAGGAAGACTCCATTACAACCTGCAATATGTAAATGATGCCACCTTGGCTGCTGAAAGCAAAGAGGACTTAAAATACTTACTGAAGAATATCAAAGACCACAGCTTTGTGTTGCACCTCAGTATGTGTTGCACCTCAATACAAAGAAAACCAAAATCCTCACAAACGGACCAATGAACAACATCTGTATAAGTGGAGACAAGATTGAAGTTGTCAAAGACTTCATTTTGTTTGCATCAACCATCAACATTCATGAAAGCAGCAGTCAAGAAATCAAATGATATATTACATTAGGCAAATATGCTGCACTAGACCTCTTTAATGTGTTCAAGAGCAGAGATGCCAGTTTATGGACTAAGGTGTGCCTGACACAAGCCATGGTATTTCAATAACCACATATGCATGTGAAATTTGGAGAGTAAATAAGAAAGACTGTAGGAAAGTTGATGCATTTGACTTACGGTGTTAGAGAATAATATTAAAAGTACCATGGATGGCCAAAAAAACAAACCAATCTGTGTTGGAAGAAGTGACTATTATTATTATCATCTGCATTTTGTACATGAGAAAATGAGATTGTAACAATGTCTATTGAATACAATGTACATGACAACAAGTGATTTGCCAAGACTGGTAATGCAAAAAATAATTAAATAAGCATAATTTCTCCCCTGCAAAAAGGAAGATATAAACACTGTAAATTGTGTGTATTATGCATGAAAAAACAAAGGTAAATATATGCAAGTGTTATAGGATTGAAGAAGGAAAATACTATAACCTATTGGAAAAAATTACTGGGATTTTGAAATTTGAAAATTTTATATGAAAGAAATTATATCTTGAAGAATTAGTAGAAATTCACAAGGGATTCAGAAGTAATGAGAGTATCTGTAAAAAGGTATAACAAAATAAATATTCATCATATTGTTTCAAGATTGAAGTATTTGGAATAATCTAATATAAAATAACATACATACATTCAAAAACTCAATGTTGATGTTAAGTGTCTTTGAGTCTATCCCAACTCTTAATAAAACCTTATATAGGGTTTTCAGAAGAACGGCTCATGGGTTTGAACTGCTGACATTGTGGTTAACAGTCCAGTGCTTATCCTACAGCATTATACCAGGATTCAAAATAACACATTAGGTAACCATTTTAAATTATGATTCTGAATCTAAGAATCTCCATAAAAATAGTTATGACATGCTTGGCATTTTTTAAAAGATAAAATGTAAAATTATTTGTTTATTGGCTATAGAAACAAAGAACAAATACATGGGAAAATAGTCTGAAAAAAATCATTAAGTGTAAACAGTAAGGGGCTTAGCTTGACTTTTAATTTAGAAAATCATATTGCAATCAAATGTATAGGACAAAATGTGGACACAATAAAAACATAGATTGCTATGGAGGAATATTGTATCTTCAAATGCAATGTTTCACACTTACTGAAGTATGTGTAAACTTGAAAAATATTTAGGATATGAAAATCTATTATAAGAAAAAAATTCACAGGTGTGGTAAATTGGAAGATAAATAATAAAAGTTATAATTGATCATCTATTTGTATATAGTCTACATGTATAAATTCACTTCTGAAAAAATAGAATATGGTATGGGATAGATGAAGCATCACAAAATAATATATAGGAAACACAGGGTGTCTGTACAGTAGAAGAAAGTCATGGAAATAATGACTTAATCAATTAAGAGTTTTAGATGATGTTGTCAAAGTTAATATAAAATGGTATAGTATGTTATTGTCATTCTATGAGGGTAAAAATAAACTCATTTTTTTTTGTTATTGAAGCAAAGACGTAATTCACCGGCTCTGAATTTACTTAAAGTTCTAGGGCATACAAGTTAAAAAGCATATGTCTTGGGATTGCTCTTTGAAACATTTTCCAGCAGTTTCTGGATACAGAGTATTAAAGGAGAACTCAGTGCATCATTTAATTAGTATTGCAATGCATTATAATGAAATGGTATACTAAGTTTCCTTTAAATAGTTCTGACCTAGATCTTACTGGAAAATTTTTCAAAAAGCAACTCCAAGATATAAGATAAAGTTTTATAATGAAATGTGCAAAGACCTAGAGATAGAAAAGGGAAGAACAACTCAGTATTTATCAAGCTAAAATAAATGAATAGAAAATTCAAGACTTGCATTGAAATACTGAAAGATTCTGTGGGCAAAATACTGAATGACATAAGGAGCATCAAAAGAATATGGAAAGAATGCATAGAATCACTGTACCAAAAAGAAATCAAATTTTTAAGAGCTACTATATAAATGAGTACTATATATATATATTCTGGTAGCATAGTGATTATGAATCGGGCTGCGAACTGCAAGGTCAGCAATTCGAAACTACCAGCTGTTCCATGGGAGATTTCTGTTCCCATAAAGATTTACAGCCTCCAAAACCCTGTACAGGGTCACTATGGGTCAGAACCAACTCAATGGCACTTAACAACAACATATATATAGTATATATATATATATATATACTATATATGTACTTTATACAGGGTCACTAGGAGTCAGGAATAGATGTGCAGTGAGGAGCTCTGTCAACAACAACA
>NW_006408802.1:1437032-1459385 GCF_000296735.1 Chrysochloris asiatica
TAAAAGTGCCATGGACTGCCAAAAGAACCAATAGATCTGTTTTGGAAGAAGTGCAGCCAGAGTGCTCCTTGGAGGCCAAGATGGCTGAACTTCGTCTCTCATACTTTGGACATATTGTCAGGAGAGAACAGTCGCTGGAGAGGGATATCATACTTGATAAGATGGAGGGTCGGAGAAAAAGAGGAAGACCCCCAACTAGATGGATCGGCCTGGTGGCATCATTGATGGAGTCAAGTGTGGCAGCGGGAGTGTGATTGGCCCAGGATCAGACATTGTTTCGTTCTGCTGTGCATGGGGTTGCTATGAGTCAATTCCGACTCGATGGCACCTGACAACAACAAATATAAATGAAATAATGAACCGCTGATATTGAAAGAAGAATTTCACACTGCCGTGTAGGTATTGGCAAAAACCAAGTCTCCAGGAATTGATGGGATAACAATTGAAGTGCTTCAATGGATTCAACTCTGGAAGCACTCGTTTGTTTATACCAAGAGATTTAGAAAATAGCTACCTAGCCAAATAACTGGAAGAGAACTATACGTGTGTCTATTCCAAAAAAAAAAAAAAAAAAGGTGATTCCATGGAATACAAAAATGATTCAACAATATTATATCACATGCATGCAAATTGTTGTTAGAGATACTGTTAAAGTCAAATGCACGATGGCTGAAAATAGAAAATGACAGAAAAATGTTTACCTGTGTTTTATTAATTATGTAAAGACATTCTACTATGTGGATAATAACAAATTATGTATGACATTGTCAAAAACAGCTGTCTTTGCTACTTCATGCTGCTATATCAGAAATGGAGTCTTGGTGTGGCATTGTGGGCTAATGCACTGGACTGTAAGGTAGGTTTGAGCTACAAGGTCTACAGTTCAAGCTCACCAGCTTCAGGGTCTCTGTGGGTTGGAACTGACTTGATGGCACTTTACAACTTAAAAACATACCAGAAATATCATAAGTAGGTGCCTTTAACAAAACAAAACTCATTTTCTCACAGTTTAGCACAGGGGTGGGGAACCTTGTTTCTGACAAAATTTACAACATGATTGATTTGTGGGCCATACAAAATAATCAATTTAAAATTTAGCCTCTATATTTGGTGAAACATAGTGTGGCCCTGTAGGATAAGTATTCAATCATAAGGTCACTTTGAACCTCAAGGTCCATGGTTCAACTCACCATCCCCTCCTCAGAAACCCTCTAGAGGGTCGCTAAGAGTTCGATCCAACTCAATGGCACTTAACAACAACAGCAACAAATGTGATGGCTGGAACTGCAGTTACCTTGGAAGGTCCAGACCAAATGATTTTCGTGGGCCTTAAGGAGCTCTGGTAGTGTAGTGGTACGTTGGGCTGCCAACCTCAAGGTCAGCAGTTCGAAACTACCAGCAGTTCCGCAGGAGAAAGATGAGGCGTTCTGCTCCCGTAAAGATTTACAGTCTCAGAAACCCTGTGCAGGGTCACTATGAGTCAGAGCCGACTCTATGGCATTAACAACAACAACATACAGCCTTCGGCCAGAAGTTCCCCACCCCTGGTTTGTTGTTGTTGCCATTGTAAATTCAGATTTACAGATAATAGAGTATCTCTCTCTTTTGATGAGAGAGATAAAGAAATAAAATCTTTGTCCCTTCTGATTTTCTGCTCCTGGACAATCTTCATATGATTTAGCATTTGTCTTCTTTCTTCACTTCCTTGTTCAATCTCTTTCATAACTCAAAAGAGATTAATTAAAAACACACCCAATACTAATCCTTGCTCATTAATCTAACAAAGAAAACTCATTCCTATATGGTACTGTAACCACTAGCTTAGAGATTAGAATTTACAATTTTGAGCACACAATTCTGTCCAAAATGCTCCACCCTTTGCAACCCCTCCACAAATTGATGTTTTTCAGACATACAAAACATATTAACTCTATCACATCATCCAAACAGCTTCAAGTTCAAATTCTCATCTTCTGAATCATCTAAATCAAATATGGGTGAGAGTTTAGGTTAATGTTATTCTGGGAAATTTTTTGTTCATCTTCAAACCTGCTTCAGGTTATCTTCTTTCAAAGTGCAATAGTAGTACAGGTAGAAGACAGACATTTTCATTACAAATAGGAGAAATTGGAGTGAAAGAAAGGAGAAAAGGCACCAAGCAAGCCCCCAAACTAACAAAACAAATCACTAGTTCTCAAGGCTTGAAATGATCCTCTGTTCACTGAGATCACCTGGGTAGGCCCTGACCTCTTGATTCTGAATGGAGGTCCCTGGGCTTTAACTTCACCTTTCCAGCCCACTGGGAGAGCATCTCTGATCTCTCAGCTTTGGGTAGTCCATTTTAGTGGTAATTCTACCCTGTTAGCCCTGCTGCCTCCAATCTTCTGCCTTTTGGATATGGGAGCTTCACTCCATCAGTTTTGGGCAGCATCCCTATCCATCCATTGTATCTTAAGATTGCCCCAAACTCCAGTACTGAGTTAATGAAGATATGACTTTTTGAGATGTAGGATGTTGTGATCCCACTCTTTGTAGTTCTGGAGACAACTCCATTTCAAGGTGTAGCTCAAGGGTCCTGGTGTGGTGCTGTAGGATAAGCATTGTAGTGGTGATTCAATTCCACCTAATATCTGCAAAAACTATCGTATCCCTAGTTTTATGTTCTCCTCTGAAATTTGATTGAATTTCTTGCAGGACCCTGTCAATGAATTGCTGTAACCAGTTTTTAATTATCTTCAGGAAAATTTCATTTGCATATAATATTAATTATATTGTTTGATGATTTCCTTGTTCCATTTCTTTGGCTTGGATACAAATATGAATCTCTCCTTTCTAGTCAGGTGGATCTTGGCTGAAAGCAGAGTAACAGAAAGATATTTACTTGTACTTTATTGATTATGCAAAAACATCCGACTGTAGGAATCATAACAAATGATGGGTAACATTGTAAAAAATGAGTATTTAAGACACTTAATTGTGCCCATGAGAAACCTGTACACAGACCAAGAGACAGTCGTTCATGTAGAACAAGTGGGTACTGAATGGTTTAACATGGATTACATGAAGAAGAAACTAGCATCAGGTTTGGAGAAAGACTCATTAACAACCTGTTATATACAGATGGCACAAGCTTGCTTGCTAGAAGAGAAAAGGGCCTGAAATACTTATGATGAAGATCAAAGACTTCAATATGGATTGTACCTCAATGTGCAGGAAATAAAAATCATCACAATTGGACCAATAAATAACATGATAAACAGAGAAAATATTGAGATTTTCAGACTTAATTTTGCTTGGATCCAGAATCTATGTTCATGGAAGCAGTAGTTTAGAAGTTAAAAGACATATATCATTTGGTAAACTTGCTGCAAAATGACCTCTTTAAAGTGTTAAGAGCGAGATTCACTTTGAGGACTAGAGGTGCACCTGATTCAATTCTTGGTGTTTTCAATTGCATTTTATGCATGTGAAAGTTGAACAATGCATAAGGAAACCTTAGAAGAATCAATTCTTTTGAATTATGATGTTGGTGAAGAATATTAGAAGTACCATGTACTGTCAGAATAACAAACAAATATGTTTGGGTAGAAGTACAGCCCGAATGCTTCTTGGTTGCAAGGATGGTAAGACTTGGTGTTTCTTACTTTGGACATATTATCAGGAAGGACCAACCACTATAAAAGAATATCATGCTTGCTATCAGGATTGACTGATAGTATTGGAAAGGTAAAGGTAGACATTTTGTAACAAAAGGAAGGGAGTGGTTGATTTTACAGTCCAGGAATGGAGGTTCCTGGGACCATTAAGGGAGAAAAGCAGAGTGCAGGACCATATCCAGAGAAGCAGTGATGCCAGAGATGGAGGCAGAGACAATGATATGGAGAGACGGAGTGGCTGGGAACTCTAGACTCAGGGAAAGAGAGGGGCTGTGTGCTGACGACCGGGTTTTCCCGGGTCGTCAGCACACAGCCCTTCTCTTTCCCTGAGTCTAGAGTTTGTTTGATGATGTATGCAGGGCATTGTAATCATTGCAATGAAACAAAATAAGATGGGATGAAAGTAAAGCTAATGTTCTCCCATGTAAATATCACATAATTCACAATAAAAGCTTATAAAAGAAAGAAAACCCAAAGGAGGAAAAAAAGAGTATCATGCTTGGTAAAGCATAGTCAGTGTATGAGGCAGTCCCCCAGGGATATGGATTGACACAGTGGCAACAACATAACAACAATTGTGAGGATATTGCAGAACTGGTCAGTGTTTTTTTCTTTTGTGCCTAGGATTGCTATTAGTTAGAACCATAATACCTCCCAACAACAGCAACTGGTAGATAATTGTATGAAAGTATTTCCAGAAAGAGAGAATTTTATAAAAATGTTCATGGGATACTGAAATTATAGACCATATTGTTGTTAAGTGCCGTCGAGTTGGTTCCGACATATAATGACCCTGAACAGGGTTTCCAAGGCTGTAAATCTTTATAGAGGGCTTCAAAGAGTTATTGAAAGAAAATCCACTATCTTTTCATTTAACGTTTCCACAAACATTTTAAAAGCTCCCTTATATACATAAATGTCATGTAGCTGCTACAACAAATACTCGAAAATACTGTGATTTGGCACAACATAAAATTATTATCTCACAATTGTGATATCTGAAAGACCAAAATCAGTATTGTTGGGCTAAAACTAAAAGTTAGTAGGGTCATGCTTTTGCTGGAGGTTCCAGGGAAGAATTCGTTCTAGCTTTTGGTGGCTTTTGGCATTCCTTGGCTTGTACCCATATCCATCCAATTTCTGCCTTCATGGTTACATTGCTTTCTCCTTCTTCATATGTATAATACCCTTTACCTCCCTTTCATGAGGGAGTCCTAGTGTGGTGCTGTAAGATAAGCATATTCTAGACTGCTAACCATAGGTAGGCAGTTCAAACCCTTCAGCCCCTCCTTGGAAGCCCCATACAGGGTTGCTGTTAATTAGAGGTGACTTTTAACAACATTTAACAACAATAAAAGGAAAAATTTGAACCTGCTGAAAAAATCCAAACTAACCTCTTCATGTTGAAGTTCTCAATTTAATCATATCTGAAAATACACTTTTTCCAAATAAGGCAGCATTTGCAGGATCCAGGTAACAAGACCTGATATCTCTGAGGATCATTGTTTATGTTCAGCAAACATGATGATCATACAGAATATCCAGAGTTCCACAATATTATATGCAATAGATTAAGTTGTGTCCCTTCAGTTATGTGTTGAAGCCCTAATAACTATACCTGTAAATATATCTCTGTTTACAAATTGGAACATTTCTTGTTAATGAGACCATGTCAGTGAAGCATGGATTCTAAACCTACTCAAGTTTGAGTCACAAATAGACCAAAATAGACACAGAGATGCATAGAGGTGGAAAACCCAGGAGATACAAAGGAATACTAAAGAATACCAAAGAATCTTTGTGGCTACTGAAAAAGAAGGCTCTCCCCTCAGAATCACTCCATGAATTTAGGCTTCCATTCTCCTCAGCTATGGAGTCCTGGTGTGGTGCTGCCGGATAATGTACTAGAATGCAAAGTTGGTTTGACCCTGAAGGTCAGTGGTTCAAATTCACCAGCCACTCCTTGGAAACCCTGTACTGGGTCACTATGAGTAGGAATCGACTCGGTGGCACTCAGCAACAACAGTCTCCTCAACTGTGAAACAGTAAAATCTCGTTCTTCAAAGCCACCCACTTGCAGTATATTTTGTTATGACTTTACTAAGAAATTAGGAAAAAATATGGTACTGGAGTGGGAGCACTGCTCTAATAAACAGATACAATTTTGGAAAAGTTTGGGGATTGGCTAGTTTGCAGAAACTAAAGGAATTTTGATGTGCTTCATAGCGTATCACTGTTGTTAAGTGCTATGAAGTTGGTTCTGAAATCCTGTTGTCCATAATGCCGTCAAGTCTGTCCCAGCTCATAGTAATGCTGTATAAGGTTTTCCAGGAGCAACTGGTCAGTGACCTGTCAACCTTGCTATTCAAACTGACCTTTCCATCTGGTGCTTATCCTACAGTGCCACACCAGGACTCCTGAATTTCTCTCTGCAGGAGCCAAACGTCTCATCTTTCTCCTGTGGAGTGGGTGGAGGGCTCAAACCACTGACCTTGTGGTATGGAGTTCAGTCCTAATCCTACAGATCCAGAGATCTTAGTAAGAGCCTGTTGCTGTTGTTAAGCGCTATCAAGTTGGTTCTGAACCAGAGCGACCCTGTATAGGATGTCCAAGGAGTGGCTGGTGAGCTTGAATCATTGACCCTGGGGTTCATACTGTTCATGCAGTCCAGAATATTAATTCACAGCACCACACCAGGACTCCAGGAAGAGCCTCGTTTGCCTTCAAGAGAATGGCAAGATGTAGGGCAAGCTTCTACCATCATGAACAGATTACTGCTAGAAAAGCATTGAAAGTACATTTCAAACTCAAACTCACCATCACAGAGTCAATTCTGACTCATAGTGAACCTTATAGGGCTCCCAAGACTGCATATTTTCACAGCAGCTGACAGTCTTCATCTTTCAAAGAGACCGTGGTTTTGAGCCATTGACCTTTCAGCTAACAGCCCAATTCTTACCTTATAGAACATCAAGTGTTCCTTAAAAAAAAGAAAAAAAGAAAAAAAGAATCTTCTAGTGTAGCTTTCAAAGGAAATAATGAATATTATGGGACGTGGAGGAAAAGTGATTTTTTTTTTTCATAAAGGAGAAAGAACTTGTCTGAATTGTGTTTCAATGTTTTATGAAAGGTAGGACTTGTAAGTTATGAACATAAATACTGGAGTGAGGAGATTTCTAATCAGAATCATGAAAAAATAGTGTGATTTTTTTTCCCCCTTACTTCTTCTTGTAATATGTGGAGGGAAAAGGTATGTTTATAAATGATCTGTGCACAGAGAAACCACAACTTTAAAATTTGGAAAATTCTGTTGTAACAACTAAGAGTCCATTCCCAGAAACTGACATCAAGGGTGTTGCTACATAATACTTTGGTAAAGATATTAAGTCTGTTACTGCTAGCTCCAATCATCAACATCATAGGAAATTCTGCCACTCTAAACTGACAAGAACAGAGACTGTACAACATAAAGAAAGCTAACTGCCTCCTAGAATTGTACAGGCAAGAAATAGGCCAATCATCCAAGATAAAAAAATAAAATAAAATAAAGGAAAGGGAAAAGAAACATCCTTGTTGTCATTTAAAGAGACAAGAGGCACTATTGAAAGGAAAATGGGGTTGGTACTTGCGGACTAGTAAGCCCATTGCTTCCTTGGCTCCAAAGGGTAGAGCCACTGCCCATTAGGTTTCAAAGCATAGGAATTTGAAAGTATAGGTTTCAGAGATTGGGGTAATTACCCCTTTGGTTCTGGATGAAGAGAATGCCATGAGAGTCCATTAAGAGCCTGTATCCCAAATTCAAAGTGTAGGCCTGCTGTACTGGTGAACCAGAAGAATTAGGCTGCTCCTAGAATGGTGTAACATCACAGTCCCAGTGTGCTTGAAGGGAGGGGATCTAGTCAAGGCTGAAAGGCCTTCACACAGAATCCAGAGAGTAATATTTTCAAACCTTCAAATCTAAAGAAATTTTGCCTGATGGTTAATTTACTTTGAACCTGCGACTCTTTTCCACCAAATTTCTCGCTTTTGATGTCAGAATGCCTACTCTGTACCTGTTTCACCATTGTATTCAGTGAGTAGATAACCTGGTCTTTTGGTGGTGTTGTTTTTTAGGTTTCAAGATTAAATAGCGAAAATTTTGTCCCAGGATAGAACACACCAGAGTTTTACCCATATCTAAGCCAGATATATAAGGATATGAGATTTTATTTTAGACTTAAAAGTTGGAACTGAATAGGTTATGACTTTTGGAGATGTTCTGACAGGATGGATGTATTTTACATGTGGGAACAACAAAAAATTTGAGGAATCAAAGGATGAAATGTTAAGGAATAAATCGTGCTCTCTGAAAATGTTGTTGCTAAGTGCCGTGGAGTCAGTACCGACTCTTAGCAACCCTGTATAGGCTTTCCAAGAAGCAGCTGGTGAGTATGAACCACCACCTTGTGATTCAAACTACGTTGCAGTCCAGTGCTGCATCTTACAGGACCCTTGTACTTTAAATATAACCCTGTTTAAAAGTAGAGGTGTTTTTGTTATGCCACTATATAAAAATTCTAATCACTTCTGAGTAATAAAAATCCAGAACAAACTCAGAGATACAGACAGGGGAAAGACATATGTCAAGGATCTTCAAGTCACTCCAAAACTCCAAGGAATTCCTGGAATTACAGACAAAAAGGATCTCACCCTGGAGTCATGCCCTGCAGTCAGACTTCTAGATTCCTAAACCATGAGACAGTAAATTCTTGTTCTTTAAAACCACCCTTTGTGATATATTTTGTTATAGAATCACTAGGTAAATGAGATGTCAATTTACATTGAGATCCAAAGGATTCTTCATAAATTATCAAAATTCTTCATTCAGTGACCAATAGTTTAGATCACTGAATATTTTTAAATTAATTACTTCAATTTTCCAAAATTCCAAAATTCTTAGCTCTGCTGGTGGCATAGTGGATTACACATTGGGCTGCTAAATTCAAGGGCAGCAGTTCAAATCCACCAGTAACTCCAAAAGAGAAAGATGAGGCTTTCTGCTCCCTTAATGACTTATAGCCTTAGAAACCCTAGTTGTTATTTAGTGGCATTGAGTCAGTTCTTACTGAAAGCAACTCTATATAGGGTTTCCAAGGAGCAGCTGGTGAATTTGAACCATTAACCTTGTGGCTCATCATCCCACAGCACCATACCAGGACTCCAGAAATCCTATATAGGCTCACTATAGGCTGAAACTAACTTGACAGCACACAACAACAACAAAAAGAACAATTTAGTGCCTGTGTTTCCATTAGAAAAAGGGAGAGAAAAGTGAAAATTTTATGAGCAAGATTTTAGGAATGAAATAGGAAGAGCAATGCTGGTCAACGGGAACAAGTTGAAAGACAAAGGAATGAGAATAGGTAAGTCATATTGGGAGTTTTTTGGGGGAAAAAATGGTCCTAATGAATAAGATAACATACACAAATAAAGGAAAAGTAAAAGTCAGATATTACCATTATTATTTCCATAAATATCCTTTCAACCTTCTTGCCACAAACATAAGAAATGTCACACAAACCCCAATTTTATAATAAATGGAATCACAATTTTATATCGTGTTTTCTTTCTTCATTTCTTTGTGTGTACCTTTTCAGATACATCAATGATGTTGTAAAATGAAGTAGTGAAGAAAAAAATACAGACTACTCTTTAAAACTTGATGATGAGAATGCATTTTTATGACTGAGTCAAAAGACGAAAGTTATAAAGAAAATGAATAGTATATAGGACTATAGTATTCTAGATACTGGAGAAACATAAATTAAGAGATTGAATTAGTTCTCTAAAGACATTTAATATGTAAAGTTGTTGTTGCTGTATTTCTTAAGTGCTATTGAGGCGGTTTTGACTCATAGTGACTCTGTATAGGGTTTCTGAGGAGCAGCTGATGGATTTGAACTGGCAACCTTATGGTTAGTATTTACCCTACAGTGCTACACCAGGACTTCAATATGTAAACTAGAAGAACTTAAGCTGACAGAACATTATAAATGTGTTGGGGGTGGGGTCACGGGAGTTTGTAGGCACAACTTATATGTTTGTTGCTTCAGACTAGTGCAACAACAACAAAAACATGAAGTAACAGTTTTAAGACATTGTTGTTGTTAAATGCCATTAAGTCGATGCCAACTCATAAAAATAACAGTTTTAAGATGTGGTGCTGTTATTAAGTGGCGTTGACTCAATTCCAACTCTATCTATCTCGTGTGGGTTTCCAAAAAGTGGCTGGTAGGCTTGGACTGCCAACTTTGTGGTTACTAATCCAGTGCTTATCCTACAGGATCACACCAGGATTTGAAAGGTTAAGACATTGGCAATTAGTGAAACCAAGGACAATGATCCTTGAGAAAACAAATACAAGAGATATATTCAATGATTCTGGCCGTGAGGAGGAATCAGACATAAATTACTAATATCGGGAATGAGAGAGATAATAACAATACAGATGCTACATACATATTTTCAAAGAAAAATCTGGGAATATCATGAGCAACCTATGCTAATAAATTGGAGAATTTGCATGAAATAGATTAATTTTTGCAAAGCAAAGACTAAACATCCCACTCAAGAAGACAAATATCTATTAAGGAAAATCTTGAGTTAAAATATTTTTCATAAAAATATACTTAACTAGATGGTTTCACTGAGGAACTCTATCCAATATTTATGGAAGGAACAACAGCAATTTTACACAGATTCTTTTAAGAATGTAGTTGTTCTAAGTGCCATCGTGATGGTTCTGACTCATAGCAACACTGTACAGGGTTTCCGAGGCTTTTTAAAAATCTTTGCAGGAGCAGAAAGCCTCATCTTTCTCCTGTGGAGTGAATTATGGCTTTGAACCCAGTGGTTCACAGTCCAGTGCTTATCATATGGAGAAGAGACTATTTCCCAACTCATTCTATAGGACCAGAATTTACCCTGATATAAAAATTTACCCTGAGCAAAAGGCATTGCAAGATACCCTTTGGGTGGTTGTTGATGCATGGAGGGGATTAGAACCATGGCAGTGAGAAGATATACGATGGAATGAATATAAAACTAAAGTTCTCCCATGTAAACTATCATATAATTCACAATAAAACATTAAAAAAAAAAGGCATTGCAAGAAAAGAAAACCTATAATCCTCAAAAGCAGATACAGAAACTATAAAAATAATTTTAGCAATATATAAACAGAACAATAGAACATTAGCAAGTGAGATTTACCAGAAATATAAGACTGATTTACATTAAAAACAGAACAAAAACTATGAAGTTTACTAATTAAACAAACTAAGAAGTAAAACCATGGAATCATCTCAATAGCTACAAAAGAATTACTTTTCAAAACTCAGCATTTAGGTTGGATTTAAAGAAAAGAAAAGAAAAGAAAAAGAAACTCTCAGCAAGCACATATATATCCACAACTTGATATAGGATATCTATTAAAATATAAGAAAAAAATCACTTGCATAATACATTATACTTAATACAATACATTATAGTGAAATACCTAATACTCTTCCCACAGAAAAACAGCAAGTGTGTCTGATTGCACCAGTTCTTGTCAATATTACACTGGAGGTTTTATAAAGTGCTAAGGAGCTCTGGTAGCGTAGTGGTTACGAATCGGGCTGCAACCTGAAGGTCAGCAGTTAGAAACTACCAGCTGTTCCACGGAAGAAAGATGAGGCTTTCTGCTCCCGTAAAGATTTACAGCCTCGGAAACCCTGTACAGGGTCGCTATGAGTCGGAACTGACTCCACGGCACATAACAACAACAACAACATTCAGTCAGGAAAGGAAAATAAATGTCATCCAGATTATAAAGGAAGAAGTCACAGTGTTTTAATTTGTAGATAATTTAATTAAACAATAAGAAAATTCAATAGAATTAATGAGTAAGTTTAATATGAGTAGCCATCTAAGGTGCTACGATTTCTCTCTCACTGTGAACAGTAAAGAAGAGTGTTGAAAACTGAAGACACTTGGTATCAGTTAGTCCAATGAACTAAGGAAACATGAGAACATCCATCTCCATGAGACCAGAAGAGCTAGATAGCACCCAGCTAGCACAATCAACTGTTCTGAAAGGAATCACAGTAGAGGGTCCTGAGTAGACTCAAATTAAATGTAAAACAAAATTCAAAATAAAAAATAGTACCTGGCTTACTGTCCTGGTGTGACACTGTGGCCTAATGCGTCAGACTGCAAAGTCGTTTGAAATGCAAGGTCAGTGGTTCAAGCTCACCAGCTACTCCTTGGAAACCCTATACAGAGTCGTTGTGGGTGGGAATCCACTCAATGGCACTTAACAACAACAATGACTGGTCAGAAAAAGATTAGGGAAACCTGAGAATATGGCCAGTAGTCATGCTTCAAGTATGGAAATGAACTCAACCTGATGAGTTAATTTTCAGCCAAGTGATAGGTAGATATATATATAGGGGGGACAACAACACTGCTAAGGTATGCTCACCATGGAATGGGCAACCATTCAAGACCAAAAAGGAAGCATGTTTCTAAGGTCAAAGTATAGACATGTTGGGAAGGTAGAATGTAAATAAGAATCACAGAGGGAGGAAGTGGGATAAATGATATTACATGGAAGGTATTATAATCATTGACGTGAAATGAAGTGTAAGATTTGTTGACTGCAAAATAAATCATTGGCTCTGTAAACTTTCACTCAATGCACAATGAAAGTTTTTTTTAAAAACCAATATACCCTAGTTATATTTGCCTATAGAAAATGAGTGAGTTTAAAAAGACAGCAAAATACAAAGATACAAAAATCAATTCCATATCAATATACTGGCAACAATATCAAAAATTAATATTTTTAAATGTAATTTATAATAGCAACAAAATTTGATGTACTTTTATGTAGAGCCAAGGCTTTATGTTGCCAGCTTACATAGGTACCGATCAGAATAATATCTTACCAGTCGCTGAAGAAGGATATCATGTTTGGTAAGGTGGATGGTCAGAGAAAAAGAGGAAGACCCCCAATAACATGGATTGGCAAAGTGGCAGCATCAACGGGCTCAAGTAACAATTGTGAGGTTGGCCCAGGATCAGGCAGTGTTTTGTTCTGTTGTGCATAGGGTCACTATGGGTCAGTACCAACTAGATGGCACCTAACAACAACAACCATAGAGAAAAGACAGAGCACGGTCAGCTTCAATAGTAGATGAGAGTCCCCATGGTTACTGGGTTTCATTCTATAGCCAATTAAGGTTTGGTGTCTGTATGTACCACTCATGATGAAGTTTAAGGACTTCATGCTGAAGTTTAAAGACCTTCTGCGTAGTGTAGTGGTTATGAATCAGGCTGCGAATCGCAAGGTCAGCAGTTCGAAACTACCAGCTGCTCCACAGGAGAAAGATGAGGTTTTCTGCTCCCGTAAAGATTTACAGCCTCAGAAACCCTGTTCAGGGTCGCTATTGGTCGGAACCGACTCGACGGCACTTAACAACAACAACAACATCCTTCCTGGAAGAAACATTTAAAAATGCAACAGGCCAGGTGCTATGTGACACACATGCGTGAGCAGATCACAGAGAAAGGTTATTGGGAAAGACAGACAGACTCATTTCTCAACTCTGTCATCTGGGAATGCTTTGAATTCAAAGGTCTCTGATTAGACAGTCCAGGTGAAAGTCAAATGATCTGTGGCAGGCAACTCTCACAACACTTAAAGTTAAATTCCTTCAAAATATGTGCTACCTTTCATCGCTAAGAGAAATTAAAGATCTAAATATATGTAGCATTGTACCTTTGTTTACAGTACAATGGGTTGGAGATTTAATAACAATTTAATTGTTAAATCGTTAATGTTAAGTTGTCAATTCTCCTAAATTGACCCACAGATTTAATGCAATCTAAGTAAAAATCCTAGCAAGGTTTTTTGTTGTAAAATTAGAAAATTTATTCAGAAATTCATATGGAAATGCAAAGGGCATAAAGTTATTTGTCAGTTATCTAGTGTTACAAACCAAAATATACAACAAAATTTGGCTTAAGCAAATAGAATTTTGTTTTCTCGTAGTTAAAGAGTTTGTAATCTTGGCACCAGATCTAGAGAAAGGTTTTCTTTTTCTGCTTGCTCTTAAAGGAGATTCGTGTTTCTTTGTAGCTTCTGTTTTTTGATTCCTTAGAGATCTTATGCAGCACTGTATCTATCTTCCCTCATCTGTACTTACTTATTTGTTTACTTATCTCAAGAGAATTTGATTGACTCCTCACCCTACACGAACACTGCCACAATTACCTACCTCAGGAAACCCATTCTCAAATGGAATTATAATCACAGATATCAGGATTAAGGATTTAAACACATTTTGGAGTCACAGTTCAATCCACCCTTTGGCCACCAAAAATGTATACCCTTTCCATATGCAAAGCACATTCACACAATTAAATAATATCAAAAGTCTTAAATCAGTTCCAAACCCCCAAATCTCATCTTACGAATTATTGAAAACAAACATGGGTGAGTCATTAGGTGAATAATATCCTAGGACCAAATTCCTCTTTACCTGTGTACCTGTGAAATCAGAATAAAAGTTATCTGCTTCCAAAATACAATTATGGAACATGTAGGCATTTGCAATATAGAAAGGACAACTTGGAGGAAAAGAAGGGTTAATGGGCACCAAACAAGTCCAAAACCCAGCAGATCAAATCACATAGTCTTTCAAGACTTGAAAATAATAATCTGTGATGCAGTGGTTGAAAGCAGTTGGTTGCTAATTAAAAGGTTGGTGGTTCAAACCCACCAACCACTCTGATGGAGAAAAATGTGGTAGTCTTTTTTCAATAAATGTTACTGCCTCAGAAAACCAATGGAGCGAGCAGCCTACTTTGTCTTATGTCATTGTGAGATACAATTGACTTGTCAGCAGTGGGTTTGGTTGTATTATATGGAAATTGCCTTTCTAATAATAGTTTCTTGTTCACACCAATAACCTAAATTTTATGCATTTATCAAGAGATCAGGGGGTGATACAATATCCCAAGAGACATATGTGTCCTGTTTATCCTACTTTCCTGGGTCCAGATGAACATATGTATACCATATCATTTTACCCTCAGATCCCACAAGAGTAAATTATACCAAATAATACTACTTTAGTGCCAAGAGATATATGTAGTGTTCTAAAAATCCTATCCTAAAACTCCAGAGGGATAATACTATCAAAATCCATATTTCATAACAAAATTTCAGAAATGCTGTGTGATTCCCCATGCCTTCCACTATTGAAAACACATGGTATCAACAAAAAATTCAAAGCAGAAAATAATTGGGTCATGAAGTCTCACCGGAAAATGCATTTAAAGTCCACACTTGTAGCAAAATTGTGTCAATCATACCATCTGTATTCACTAGGACAGTAAAGACATCCCATAAGACTCCCAATTCCTTCTTAGTCCTCATCAAAATTGTCTTTGACCTAGGCAAGCAAGACATTTACTATTTGTTATTGTTGTTAAGTGCCATTGAGTTAGTTCTGACTCATAGTGATTCTGTATAGGGTTTCTAAGGAGCAGCTGGGGAATTTGAATTGCTAACCTTGTGGTTAGCAGTCCAGTGCTTATCCTACAGTTCCACACCACAAGGGTTGTACAGTTGTTGTTGTTGCTAAGTGCCATTGAGTTGGTTCCAACCTATAGCGACCCTGTATAGGGTTTTTGAGAAGCAGCTGGTTAGCTTGAACCACCAACCTTACAGTTCAAACGGCTTTGCAGTCTGGTGCATTAACCCACAGCACCATACCTAAAAACTGTCCAGTCTCATCCATCATCCAATTCTAAAGCCATTTCCATATTTTAGGTGTTTGTCAGAGCAAACACCTAAAATATGGAAATGGTTTTAGGATGTCTTAGTTATCTATCGCTTTTATAACAGAAATGCTACAATGCTTTAACGAACAGATCTTTTTTTTTCACATATTAAAACACACTGCCTTTGATTCCCCACCAATGCACCTCAAACTCAGCTATCAGCTGTCTGTCAGGAGAGGCTTATGTGGTGCTAAAGAGGTTTAAATGTAGCTTCTAGACTAAGATGAACTAGGAAGAAAATTAGCCATTGAAAACACTGTGAAATGCAATGGTCCAATCCTGTCATGGATGAGGTCACCATGAGTCAAGGCTAACTCTGTAGCAGCTAAGAATAATAGCAACAGCAACAACAAAGGATGTAGCTTCTGAGAGGAGGCCATAAGAGTTACCATGATTCTTCTCCTTGCCTTCTCTCTTGGATCATTTGCTTTGTGGGAAGCCAAGCAGCATCAGGAGTACACTCATGCCATCCTATCAGACGGTCTGCATGACAAGGAACTGTGGCCTCTTGCCGGACATTGCAAATGAGTCACCTTGTCCCCGTCAAGAATTCAGATGGCTACAGTCTTGGCCAACGTCTTGTCTGTAACCTCGCAAAAGACCCTCAGGTAGAACCTGCTGCTAAGCTGCTCTTGGCTTCCAGATCCCCTCTGTGAGATCAAAAATGTGTGTTGTTTGAAGCCACTATGCATATAGGATAATTTGTTAGATCCTGAAAAAACAAAACAAAAACACACACACTGCCAATGAGTCAATTCAGACTCCTAGTGAGCCTATAGGACAGAATAGAAGTGCTCCTTAGATTTTTCATACTGTGTCTCTTTACAGGATAAGACAACCTTATATTTCTCCCTCTGAGCAAGCTGGTGGTTTTCAACAGTTCACCTTGCTCATAGTAGCCAATTTTTTTGCCCACAGTGCTATTTGGGATCCTTATATTACAAGAGACAAGGTTCAAAGTCCTAATTCAGGTCACCAGCTCTAAAGGAAGTCTTTCTATCTATATCGTCTTGTCTCAGATTTTGTTTCTTGCTTTGTGGAAGATCTGATGGTGTGGTGCTGTGGGTTAATGTGTTTGAGTGCAAAGTCGATCTGAATTGCAAGGTCTGTGTCCAAGCTTACCAGCTGCTCCTTGGAGACCCTGTACAGGGTTGCTATCAGTTGGAACTGACTCCATAACACTTAACAATGACAATAATGTGGCATACCCCAACTATGCTTATTTGTTTGGTATTTAATCTGGATTTTTGTTCTGGAAGTAGATGGTTTTGAGACACATTGTAACTCTACAGCAGTACTTCAACATTAACATAACAAAGACAATGCATTCCAAATGAGATTATAACCACAGCTCTGGTAATTTAGAGGTTATAAGTAGTTTTGAACTGCTAATCTCATGGTCAGCAGTTTGAAACTACCAGCAGTTCTGGGGGAGAAAGGTGAGGCTTTCTGCTTAAGTAAAGATTTATAGCCTTGGAAACCCTATATAGGGTCTCTGGGAGTCGGGACCTACTCCATGGCGTATAACCACTCCCATAAAAAAAGACAAACCAAACCCACTGCTATAAGTCAATTTTAATTCAGACCAACCCTATATATGGTTTCCAGGACTATAAATCTTTATGAGAGCAGTCAATCTCATCTTTCTCCCAAGGAGCTGCTGGTGGGTTTGAGCCTCCAGTTTAGTGATGAGCAGTCCAGAGCATATCCATCAGGACTCCATCACATGGTTAGTGGCTTGGATTTACAAGGCACATTCTAAGGGACACAATTCAATACAAAACAATGCAAAAAACAATTCCCCTGTTTGCCAAATAGACCGCAATAAATCTGTTTAAAAAATAAAATTCAGAGATTAGATGTACATATTTCCTTGATAAACTTATAAAGAAAATGAAAGTAGCTCACATAGAAGTTGTTGTTCTTAAGTGCCGTCGAGTCGGTTCCAACCCATAGCGACCCTGTACAGGGTTTCCGAGGGTGTAAATCTTTACGGGAGCAGAAAGCCTCATCTTTCTCCCGCGGAGCGGCTGTTAGTTTCGAACCGCTGATCTTAAGGTTCACAGCCCGATTCGTAACCACTACGCTACCAGAGCTCGTTATCCTTAAATAGAGAGATGTGTTTGTGAGTGAAAGAGGCATTATGATGGCTTATGATATATTTGACTAATTTTCGTTCATTAAGTAGGATGTTTTTACTATAATTTTTGCTATACTTAACACTTTTAAATTTCAACCTCAAAAAGTATCCTTGCTGTTGAGTTGACTCTGACTCAAAAGTGCCCCTCTAGAGGATAGACTGGAACTGCCCAGTAGGATTTCCAAGGTTATCATCTTCGCAGAAGTGCACTACTATATCTTTCTCTCATGGAGCAGCTGGTAGGTTGGGACCACTGACTAGGGGTAAGCAGCCAAGCTTAAACCACGGCATCACCAGGAACCCTTTTTAAATTTTCAAAATCTAAAAATTATATGTAATGCAGACATCTGGTGAAAATCAAACATATATTTTGGAGTTAAGAAAAATATTTAATGCAAAGCTTACATTTGCAGTGTATTAGGGATGTACCTTTCCTTCACACATATGTTCATCAGAGTTTCTATATTATTTTCTTCACTAGGCTTTATTAGATTTGCCATCATTGTATAGGTTTCCACATTAAATTTGTCTGATCTAGGGACTTAAACTAAAATAAACTTTTAAACTCTTTTCTTTTTTGTCCTGATCTTTAATCTTTTCATAATAGCATCTACTATATAATTAACAGCACCTTAAAAGTTAAATTTAAATGTGTCAGTAGCAGAGTTTGAGTACTAATTGAACTATTATTTAATGTGACCTCTACTCAAGTTTTATTTTGTTTTGTTTTAAGTTGTTGTGAATCCCATCCCCAATATTATAGAGATATAGAATAAATATCTTAAAATGCAAAGTAGGCCTTCTTTTTTTGTAGCTTGTAGCTGTCTTACAAAGATTATGATATTGGTAATACTTTTTTTTTTTTAAATGAAAAATACCATAGAATATTGTTCAGTTATTTCTGGTTAAAAGTTGTATCAATTCTATGATAACAATGATATAAAATAATACATGGATATGAGAAAAATGTAGAAGGAAGAATTTTTAGTAGCATTGTTCCTATTTCAGAATTGCCAGTTAGTGCCTGAAGTTGGGGCCCTGGTGTGTCTCTGTAGGATAAGCATCAGACCTGTAACCGGAAGATCACAGTTCAAACCCACTAGCTGCTCTTGGAAACTCTTTACAGCGTTGCTATGAATCAGAACTGACTTGACGGCATACAACAACTGAAATCAAAAGGAAATAAATGCCCTAAAATGAACAATCAACTCTAAATATTTACTTCAGTATTAATAAGTTATGCAACCTCAACCATCCTTTAGCCATGTTTTTTTTGTTGTTGTTGTTGTTTGTTTTTTAATCTCTCCAAAATGACTAGAAAGTAGAAAGGGAAGACTTGATGGAGTTGTAGGAAGTATGGTCTTCTAGATAAAGAGTACTCCTCCCTGTCCTACCAAGACAACCAAAAGAGAATTCTGAAATAATAGTTTGTGGAGATTGGGTGTGCCTATAAAAAAGGAGCTCTGGTAGCATAGTGGTTACGAATCGGGCTGAGAACCTCAGGGTCAGGAGGTCGAAACTACCATTCAGTTCCGCGGTAGAAAGATGAGGCTTTCTGCTCCCGTAAAAATTTACCACCTCGGAAACCCTGTAGAGGGTTGCTATGAGTTGAAAACGACTCCACGGCACTTTGCAACAACATTAAATGAAAAGGCTAGATCTCCACACCTGGAGTTGTTCTTGATGAAGTCCTAGGAGCAGAGAAGTGTATAATGATAGAGTTGTTGGATGAAATTGGCAGGCCTTTCCATAAAGTTAGGGTCATACTTGAAATAAATCCTATTACTCACCTGAAGATTTCTAAATATAGGGTTGAGTGTATTGTGTAGCCCTCTGCACTGGGCCAATAAGAGATTTTGGTATAATGGGCCCAGGAAAAGAGTAATCCATGTCCCTTGAAGGGAGTGAAGATGAATTCAGAGGTTCCCATGGTTCTTTATGAAAGCGCATAGAGTTTGGGAGAAGAAGATAATGTGGAGAAGACTCATGAATGCCAATCAAAATGTACAAGGGTGCTTGACAGAAATGGATTTTTTTTTTTTTAAGGAAATTTCTGAAGCCTCCTCACACTCGCATTTTTTTCATAGCATAGAATTGAAACTGGGACACAGATGTCCAGTTAGTATGTGCATTTTCTACCTCCCATTTTGTTGCAGATAGCCAGGTAAGAAAGCTCTTGTCAATGACATGTGAGCTTAAATGATGTGTCTAACTTCTGCATCATTTCCTTAAGTTGACATTTCTGAAGCTAGTCTTTTTCCCTGTCCTACTTCCTAATGTCAAGAAGGAATGTCCAAAGAAGCTTCAAAGTATGTATTGAGGCCGGACTAACGTTTAAATGCCTTTGTGAAGAGGACCACTTTGCTGACCTTAAGCACCCACATTGAACCAATGTGCAAGAGGAAAATAAAATTCTGCTTTGTTTGAATGATTTGTATTTTAAGCTTGGTGTATTAGAACACTTTATAGTCTTTTATCCTGCCAAATTCACATAGTGTAAATGGAGGAGCCAAAAATCTCATAGGATTATTAGACTACTGGCAGGACACAAACAAGACAAGGTTACCCACTCAAAGCTATACATATTTGGGTGCTTGTAGCAAAGCAAGTCCAACTATGAAATTAAACTACCAAGATACACAGTTTCTTTTGAATATTCAAATATTCTTTTGCATCTAAAAGTCAAGATCATGCAAAATATCTAATACTCTTGAGAGTATACATACTCTTAAGTGCTGACTTGGTTTGCTCCACAAGGTTACAGAGAGGAGAATATGAGGGAGAATGAAAATCTCCAGGGAGGTTACCAATCATTAAACTGAGATTTTGTGTTTGTGGAGCCAAGGCATAGCTACAGGGGAATACCACTGAGGAACATTAAAGAAACATCAGGCTGACTAATAATAAGAATTTCCATCCAAATCCATCTACCGAATCAAGTGAATCTGCAATAAATATAAACCCACATGCAATATTCTTTCTCCAGGGAAATTTAGCATTTCCCCACTAAGCAAGATTATTCTGCATAGTAGCTATTTTACAGGGAAAATGACAGCTTGTCTGTCTTTGCCTGCTGGGATCAGATCAGAATGTCAGCTATGCTTCTAGTCAAGGTTCCTCTTCAGACTAACTGAGGTGACAATTTGCCAAAAAGGAAACATTTTCTCAACCATAGAAGAGCAGGATAGCAAGAACAAGTTCAGCCAACAAGACTGAAATGAAAAATATTTCATAAGATGATTTGGGATTTTTTAAAATTCTAAGTTCCAAACAAGCATACAATGTCAAGATGGTCTTTAGTAACAAGATATCCTAAGGAAGATCAGTGTTTTCATTAAGAATTTGTTTTCCTATTACATACAACGAGTGCACTAGAAATTGAGCTGTAAATAACTTCCTTAGGAATTGAAGATTTGAAGTATTTCTTATTTTCAGCCAAGGAATCTCTCTATCGTATGACATAATAATGTCATCGTCATCATTTTTTCAATGTTTGGGAATTAGTTGGCATTGGAAATAACATGCATGGCTCAATTCATACTTTAAATTACTCATATTTCATGTCCACAGAGCAGTTCCTCCCCTGTGATTATCCTGAGAACAAGAGAATATTTGAGGTTTTCTCGAAGTAACCCTTCTAACAAAGCACTAACATGGCCATGTTATAGTATGTGTGTCATGTTATAGTAAGTGTGTCAATATCCAACAATATTCAATATGCCAGTGAATAGAATAGAAAAATAATAGCAAAGTTTCCACTGAAAATCTTTTTTACCTGATTTACAACATAAGCCCAAGCAAAATGCTGGCTAGGAGGAGACCAAATCACATTGACGTATATATGAAGGAACACCTTAAAAGTTCATGGAAAAAATGAATAAAAATTTTAGAAGCTCCTTCTTATGTCCTATAAGTCATTGTTGTTGTTAAGTGTCATTGAGTCAGTTCGGGCTCATAGCGACCCTGTCTAGGGTTTATAATGAGATGCTGGTGGGTTAGGTGGGATTGAAGCACTCATTTTGAGGTGGGTGAGCAGTCCAGTGATTATCCCATGGCACTACAACAGAGCTCTCCAACAACATCAGTTCATAAATATTAAATTATATTTCAATGTAGAACCACAGCTAATTTGCATATATTTTACATTCATCGGACATGAATTTGAACTACCATCAGTATTAAGGTTTTTATTGTAATTGTTTATGTTTGTTTATTGGTTTATATACTCTTGATTTATTTGTTTATCTTAGGCAAGAGCACACATCAATTTCCTTCAAATAATTAAAAAATCTTCCATGGCTTATATATTTTCATAAATAAAACTATGAAGTCAATTTATTTTTACTAAGATATTGAATTCATTGGGTACTGAAAATCCATGATTTCTGTTTCCCTCCAATACTGAGTTGTGTTCTCACTGAGTAAGTAAGGATGTGAGAAAAATATTGTACGTTGAGTAGAGGCCCAGCTCACTAGACAGTTGTTATTGTTGTTAGGTGCCACTGAGTCTGTACCGACTCATAGTGACCCTATGCACTACAGAATGAAATACTGCCTGGTCCTGGGCCAACCTCACAATTGTTGCCATGCTTGAACCCATTTGATGCTGCCATTTTGCCAATCCATCTCGCTGGAGGTCTTTCTCTTTTTCTCTGACCCTTCACCTTACCAATCATGATATCCCTC
>NW_006408802.1:1460665-1470735 GCF_000296735.1 Chrysochloris asiatica
CAACCATTTCCTTTTGGTACAGTGACTCGGTAAATTCAATGTTTTCTGCATCATTCAATAATTTGCCCAGAGAATCCTTTAATAATAAAAGTTGAGACTTGATTTTTTTTTTTTCTTCAGTTCCCCCAGCTTAAAAAATGCTGAGCATGTTCTTCCCTTTTGGTTTTCTGACTCCAGATCTTTGTCCATTTTGTTGTAATATTTGAGTTGTCTTCTCAAGCTGACCTTTAATAGTAATTACCACATTGTATTTTGGAGATATTTGTATGTCTGTGTGCTGTCATATAAAGGTGTTAGATACATGAAGTGGCAATATATGTAATATAATCACATACTTATTTTAACTTTCAGCATTGTTACAAAATGACATTAAGAGCAAAGATTCACTTTTCCAAAAATGGCAGAAAAATTAAGGAGGTTATTTGTTCATTTATGAAGTTATAATATTTTATAAAAGGTGATTTAGTGGTTAATTTCTTGGTTGCTAACTGAAAGATTTGTGGTTAGAGTAACCAGCCACTCCAAGAGAAAAAACTGAAGTAGTCTGCTTACGTTGTTGTTGTAGTTGTTGTTAAGTACCATCGATTCAGTTCTGACTTGTAGGGATCCTGTATAGGGTTTCCAAGGAACAGCTTATCCTACAGTGCCACTCCAGGATTCCCTGTAGAAATTACAGCCTTAGAAAATGTTTGGAGGCAGTTATATTCTATTCCAGGGTCACTATGAATCAAAATCAAATTGACGCTAATGGGTTTTATTGTTTTATATACAATAAAGTTCTCACCAACTGAATATCTGCTGGATATCTGTCACTTGATGCTGTTATAGTATTTAGGGTCAACATGAATGAATTGTGTGGTAGTAAAAGGAGAGAGAACAAAGCAAACAACAAACAAACCCTGCCACAATGAAACAAAACCAGAAAAGAACAAATAAACTTATATTCATGCAAGATTTTGTGAATTAAATGTAGCTAAGGAAACATTGTTATATACCATTGCTTTACATACATATTTTAACATAAAATTAAGTACTATATAAATTGTAAGCTATCTTTAATCCCATGATCCACTTTGTTTACTAAGAGTGGCTAAGTTTCAGTTAGAAGGGAACTTTTTGTCTCATCTGGTTTCCTAGAAAGTGATATACTTTGTCCACACTTCTGACCTTTCTTTAGGCCTTCACTCATCTAACTCTCGGTGGTTGTTGTTGTTGTTAAGTGCTTCCGAGTCGGTCCTGACCCATAGCAACCCTGTTTAGGGTTTCCAAGTAGTGACTAGTGAGCTTGAACTGCTGACCTTCAAACGGCTTTTCAGTTTGGTGCATTAACCCACAGCACCACAAATGAGTGGTAAATGCAATGAGTGGTAAATAGGGTAAGAATAAACTGGTATATTTGGCTTAGATTCTACCTCCTTCATGCTCCACATCTTTCTTGGTTAATCTCTCTAGTTCTGGAGTACAGTTAACAAGACAATTATATTGGACACTCATCCACAGTCTCCTTCTGAGCCATCACCAACACTGAAAAAGATACTGAAACCTCCATCAATAGATCCTAGGTTTCTTTTTCAATTTTGCAGAGCCCAGGGAAAGTGTCATTGTTAAGTGCTGTCTAAGTCAGTTCTAGAGATGCCATTAATTCAACATCCTAACTGACCTTGGAGTACTAGTGTGGAGCTGTGGGATAAAGCACTGGGCCACAATTTCAATTTGAACCACACGGTAGGCAGTTCAAACTCACCAGCTGCTCCTTATCAACAAGTGACCTTAACTCTTACTATTTTCAATAGTAATGTTATTGTTTAATGCATTCCAGTGGGGTCTGACTCACAGCAACCCTACATAGGATTTCCAAGGAGTGAGTGGTGGCTTTGAAGTACCAACCTTTCAGCTAGCAGTTCATTGCTTATCCTACAGTGCCACACCAGTAACCCTCAGTAATAATTGTTGTTGTTCAGTGCCCTTGAGTAGGTTCCGACTCACAGCGACCCAGTATAGGTTTTCTGAGGAGCTGCTGGTAGGCTTGAACCACTGACCTTGTAGTTCAAATGGTTTTACAGTCTAGCACATTTACCCACAGCACCACACCAGGACACATTTATATGTAGGATAGAAATATATAAGCTGGTCATTATATGTAGGATAGAAATATATAAGCTGGTCATTTATGGGCTAGCAAACTTCCCTGAAAAGGATCAGCAAACTGCTGTCCTCAGACGAAAACAGTGAAGTCACCTATTTACATAAATAAAGTTTAACTTGAGGACAGATACACCCATGTGTCTTAAGTATGGTCTGTGTCAGGTTTCTCTCAACCAAGGCAGAAGTAAGTAGTTGGGACAAATATCTTACGACCTGAAAAGTATGAAATGTTTACACTGAAACCATTCACAGAAAAAGTTGGCTAAATGAACTGAAGGATCTCTAGTAGAGTAGAGGATTATAAACTGGGCGAGTACCTACAAGGTCAGCAGTTCAAATTGACCAGCTGCTCCATGAGAGAAAGATGAGGCTTTCTGCTCCTGTAAAGATTTAAAGGTCTCAGAAATCCTATACAGTGTCCCTGTAAGTCGAAACTGAATCAACGGCACATAACCACTACCCACCATAAATGAACTGAAGGAATTTAATGACATGAGCTTTAAATTCATATTTTATCCCTCATTTTCTAGTTTCCTTTAATAAATTATTTTTATTAAAGTAGCTAAATAATATGTGATGTGTAGGATCTAAGAAATTAAATTGCATAGCATGAAGGGTCTTGTGATTTCAAGATAAATGACGTAACTTGGTCAAGACTGTGAAGTATTCCTGTGGGGGTTCTAGATCTAGTTGACAAATCCAACTAGCATCATCTGGTGGCAGTTGTTTACACTAGGCACTTGGATGTCTAATACTTATAGGCTGTAATCAACAATTTCGGGAGTCTCCATAACTGTCACTCTAAGGAGATAGGGTCTGATCATACTGATTAAAGAAATATTCCCTCAAATTCCCTCCCTCTCTTGATAGAGCTATCTGCTGTTTACAGATCAGTTAGGTCTTCCAGCCCATGTCCTTTATTAAGCACTAGTAGAATACAAATATAGCACACCTGGGTTTAAAATGGAGGCCTGCCCGAGGCTAGGAATTAATCAACACTACCTAGCTACTTAAATATCCAGTAGCTCAGAGGGAGTTATTTAAAAAGTTTTACTATATGAGTACTGAGCTCTGGTTTTGCAATGTGGATTAATGCACTGCACTGCAAAGTTGGTTTGAATCACAAAGTTGGTGGTTCAAGCTCACCAGCTCCTTGGAAACCCTACACAGTGTTGCTATGAGTCAGAACCGAGTCAACGGCACTTAACGACAAGTCGAGTACATGCAACTGCCAGGTGAGATTTTTGTGTTTCTTTTCTATATAAACAAATATATAACTAAATAAATGCATTTAAAAATATGTATTTCTCACAATTATCCATGTTTTCCAAAGAAAGTAACTAAGAAAGAACAGGGAACATTCCAAGAAAACAGAGCTAATCTGTGGAATAATCAAAATTTTAACCCAGGTCTAATCTGAATAGTTTCTCTACACTAGACCTACCTGCTTGCAAAGGAAAAAAAAAAAAACATTTGGGCACTTATATAGAGCAAAGTAGCAAGCACAGTTTTGTAAAATACATGTTTTCCAGATATTCTGAATATCTGTATCTTAGAGATACAACAAAGATAATAATTTTGTTTTCGAGCAAGATTTCTCAACCTTGCCCCTATTGACATCTTGGATATGATAATTCTTAGTCGTGGAAGGGGTTGTCTTGTGCATTTACAGAGTTTTTATCAGGATATCCCGTCTCTCTACTCACTAGATTCCATTAGCACCTTCAAGCTGTTACAAACAAACAAAGAAATGTCCCCAGACATTACCAAAGGTCACTTACAGGGCAAAAAGCTACTTTTCAAAAATCACAGGATTAAAATTCTCTTACAGTATTTTTGAAGCATTGGCCTGCACAGTCAGTTTTAACTGCAAGGCTGGAGGTTCCAAACCCATCCCTCAGAAACCCAATACAGGGTCGTTATGTGTCCGAACGAAACAACATCAATAACAACAACAATTTTAGCACTGGAACTCTAAAGAACAAAAAAAGCACCAATTTTTAAAAAAATGGATGTGATGAAGGGGATGCCATAGGAGATAGATTTTCTCCTTCCCTCCTACTCCACCATTCTGAGATACTAATATTGATTCCCAGAATCCCAGCATGACGAGAAAGATATCACCAAACACAGTTTATAATACAGTCCACGTGGACTTGCCAGTTGTTCTTTTGGGTAAAGTAGATAAACAGAGCTATAATCAGCCTTTCAAAATCTTGTTTTTGCTTTTAAAACCTTATTCAGGTCAGTAAATGAACTCCAACTGTTCCAAAAAAATGGCTGTTGGATCCACTTGGGTGAATCCAGCAACTCATTTGCCACAGATCTACCTCCAACAGTGAGGTTTCCAGCAAGCAATGGATCTGTTTCAGATTTCATTAAAGGCAAAATGGATCCTTGGCTCAGCTGGTCCCAAATGTAGTCCACATGTGATGAGCATTCTAAATGGAAACTTACCTTTTCTTTGTGATTGCTGTTTTCTAATGACTATTTCTTTTGTTGCAATTGAAATATCCCATCACTCCCTTTTCTCAAAGGAGGAAAAATTCACAGTGTAGGTGAGTCCCTGCGGAGAGGATGTTTTACACTTCAGCAGTCTTCAGAAATATAAGTATAAATTAATTTCCATGCTTGGTGGCTGAAGCCAGGAGGGACAATAGTGTTTGGTGTTTAGTTAATTTTGTTCAAAACATAATCACATTAATAGCCTCTTATTCAATGTTCCTGTCATAAAAATAGATTATTTGAAATTTCAGGGCTGAAAGCCATCATTTCAGCATGTTGAATACACTACACAGAATAAACTATAGTTTATGTGGTATAATTTGGAGATTAATGAAATGTCTATCACGACCCCCAAAAACTGCATTGAACTATCAAGGTACCTAGAATTATATTGTTAATCATCTTACTTCCCTGAGAGAAAGAATAACTCTATCCAGTAACAATTTAGAGTTAATTATTTGTTTTGCTATTGTCTTTTTCATCTAATAAATATTTTATAAAGTGGAACAAGAAAAAAATAAAAAGCAAAAGAGGTAAATTGTTTGTCCTAGAGATAAACTAAAGTCCCTGAAGAAGAAATTCATTTTGCTAAATTCAACAAAAATCAAAGGAAAATCTTGTGCCTGTGCCCACCCCTATCTTTAAAAAAAACCCCAAAACATTGAAATATAATACCAGTATGATATAAAATGAGTCCTGGTACGGTGCTGTGGGTTAATGGGCCAGACTGTAAAAGCCATTTGAACTTCAAGGTCGGAAGTTCAAGCTTACCAGCTGCTCCTTGGGAACCCTATACAGGGTCGTTATGGGTCAGAACCAATGCAACAGCACGTAACAACAACAACAACAACAGTGATATAAAAGTATATACCCCAAATTTTAGTTACTTTGTTATTGTTAGGTGCCATTGAATCGGTACTGACTCATAGCGACCCTATGTACAACAGAACGAAATGCTGCCTGGTCCTGGTCCAACCTCACAATTGTTGCTACACTAGAATCCGTTGTTGCTGCCACTTTGCATCCATCTCGCTGGGGGTCTTCCTCTTTTTTTCTGACCTTCCACCTTACCAACCATGATATACTTCTCCAGTGCCTGGTCCCTCATGAAAATATGTACAAAGTATAATAGAGGAAGTTTGGCCATCCTGGCCTCCAGGGAGCATTCTGGCTGCACTTCTTCCAACACAGATCTGTTTGTTCTTTTGGAAGTCCATGGTGATTTCAATATTCTCCTCCAACATCATAACTCAAAAGCATCAAATCTTCTACAGTCTTCCTTATTCACTGTCCAGCTTTTGCATGCATATGAGGTTATTGAAAATACCATGGCTTGGGTCAGGCGCACCTTAGTCCTCAAGTTGGCATCTTTGCTCTTCAACCCTTTTAAAAGGTCTTATGCAGCACATTTGCCTAGTGCAATACGTTGATTGATTTCTTAACTGCTGCTTCCATGAGTGTTGATAGTTGATCTAAGTAGAATGAAGCCCTTGATAATTTCAATCTTTTCTCCTTTGATAAAGAATGTTGTTTATTGATCCAGTGGTAAGGATTTTTGTTTTCTTTATATTGAGATGCTTTCCAAACTGAAGGCTGTAGTCTTTGATCTTTATCAGTAAATATTTTAAGTTCTCTTCACTGTCAGCAAGCAAGGTTGTATCATCTGAATGTCACAGGTTGTTAATGAGTCTTCCCCCAATCCTGATGCCTTAAATATTGATGTTTATGAGTTCCATTTCATTTTTGACAACTTTCCAATTTTCCTAGATTCTTACTTCATACATCTCCATGTTCTGATTATTAATGGATGCTTACAGCTGTTTCTCTTCATTTTGAGTTGTGTCACATCAGCAAATGAAGGCCCCACAGCCTTTACTCCATTCATGTCATCACGGTCAACTCTAATTTGAAGAGGCAGCTCTTCCCCAGTCACATTTTAAGTGCCCTCCAACCTGAGGGGCTCATTTTCTGGCACTCTATCTAACAGTGTTTCTCTGCTATTCATAAGGCTTTCAGTGACTAGATATCCGGAAATAGTTTGTCACTCCTTCTTCCTAGTCTGTCTTCATCTGGAAGCTCATATGAAACCTGTTCACCATGGGTGACCATGCTGGTATTTAAAATACTGTGGCATAGCTTCCAGAATCACAGCAACTCACAAGCTACCTTAGTACAACAAACTGACAGATGAGTGAGTTACTTTAGGAACTCTCAAATATTATGACAGAAACATTATTGTTTATTGTGTGAAAGAGAATATGAAAGAAAGAATGAAGTGATACTCTTATGAATTTAGGTCTCATTACAGAGCTGACATACACACAAATAAATTAGTTTTTGATGTATTAGATATGATTATCTTAACGAACCTTTTTTCCTGCAGATTTGTTAGTAACTTGTCAGTGCTTCTGTTTTTTGAAATATCTGAATTATAACTCAATAAAACTGGCTAATAATTTTATTTAAGTAATAGACTCCTGGTAAGACCCAATCAGACATAGAATCTGGTCAAAATTTTCATGTGACCTTTTATCTACATCTCTCAACTGTCAAAGAATAACTTTAAAAAGAGGTTATAATCACAGCTGTCATATCTTTATAAAATCAATATGCATCAAAGATGTACTTACTCAGTTAAGGCCGGAACCACTAAATGGTTACAATTAATTCAGAGATGAATTCAAAGAACTCCACAAATGTTGGTGCTAGTTTTTGACTCATAGTGACCCTGTATACAGTAGAAACAAACACTGCCCTGTATGGTGCCATCTTCATAATTGTTAGAATGTTTGAGTCTAAGATTTCAGACACCGTGACAATCTATATAACTAAGTGTCTTCCTCTTTTCCACTGATCCTCTACCAAGTATGATGTCCTACTCCAGGGACTAGACCTTCCTGATAACACACCCAAACAAAGTGCAAGGGAAAAAAAAAAGGCTCTACAACTCTCTTCGAAGGAGCATTCTGGCTGTACTTCTTACAACATAGCAACCGTATACAGGGTTGCTATGGAACTGGAACTGACTCGATGGCACTTACCAACAACAACAGGTCTTCTTTAGTCTTCCTTATTCATTATCAAGCTTTCCCATGTGTATGAGATGAACTGAAAATCCATGGCAAGGGCCAGGCACATCTTAGTCTTTAAAGTAGTATCTTTACTTTAGAACACTTTAAAGACATCTTTTACAGCAGATTTGGCCAATGCAGTATGTTGCTTGATATCTTGACTTTCCCTGACTGCTGCTTCCATGGGTATTGATTGTGTATCCAAGGAAAATGAAATCCTTGACAACTTCTGTCCTTCCTTTGTTTTTTTTCTGGTATTACTTAATTGGTTCAGTTGACAAAGATTTTTGTTTTCTTTATGTCAAAAAGATTTTTTTTTCTTTTGGTGTTCTAACTCCATGTCTTTGCACATTTCATTATAATGTTTTCCTGTGTCTTCTCAAGCTGCCCTTTAAAATCTTATGTTCAGGTCTTTTATTTCATTATTTCTTCCATTTCACTTTAGCTGCTCTACATTTAAGAGCAAGTCTGAGAGTCACTCTGGCATCCATCTTTCTTTTTTCTTTTTTTTCCTTTATTTTATTATTATTTTTTTATGACCTTTTGCTTTCTTCATGTACGATATCCTTGATGTTACCTCTAAGTCATCTTTGGTCATTAGTGTTCCATGTGCCAAATCTGTTCTTGAGATGATCTCTAAATTTAAATGGGACGTACTCAAGTTTGACTCCTGGTGTGGTGCTGTAGGATAAGCACTGGACTGTGAACCACAGCAATTCAAACCCACCAGTTGCTCCTCAGAAACCGTATACAGGCTTGCTATGAGTTGGAACTCCACAGCACTTAACAACAACAATATTCAAGTTATATTTTAGTTCTCTGCAAAATATTAGCAAATTAACAACACATTCATATCAAGCCTAGTCTAACTCATAGCAAACTACCCCAAAGGATTTCCAAGGCTATGATCTTTACAGAAGCACGCTGTCATAATTTCTTTCACAGAGCAGCTGATGTCTTCCAATGACCAACCTTTTAGTTAGTATCCAAGCACTTTAGCACAGATTAAGAATGTTGAAAGAATTTACAAATAGATGTAAAACTGATTTATCCTGCAATGGGAAAGAAGCACCACATGTTTAAGAACAAGATTCATTTACAGTTATATAGATTATTTACAACTACTTAGTTGTTTAATAGGTAAGGCAATAAAAGACACAGTGACCAATAGATTCAGTTTACCTAGAAGGGTGCTTCTAGCAACATCTAGGTTTTCATAGGGGAAAACTAATAATTATTTTGTTCTATATTAAGCATGTCTTTTTCTTTTTTCTAGAGTGGCCTTATTATGTTTTTAATAACTGTTCTCCTCCATGTGTTGATGATGGAAATAATTTGCATAAGCAGTTGGATGCCATATTTGGCACTGACAAGAAAAGGGTTTGGATAAGGTTACAAGCAAGAACTATTTTTCATCTGGAAGTATTGAAAGAATGTATGACCTTGCTAATGACTATTTCCCATTTCTAATTTAAACATAGGTTGACAGATACTATTTATAAATTACAATAATATTTAACATCCACTAACCTAGGTCCTATTAATATGCAGTCAAGGTTTAAAACCACTCCTCTAAATCGTTTGTGATATTCAACTTGTTTCTTCCTTTATCACCGAGCTTTGTATTTAGTAATGACTATATGTCCAAGTCCTAATCAGTGAGACATAAGAGTATGACTATTAAAAGGATGATTCTGAGCAAGCTATTGCTTTCCTCCCTGAAGATAGCAGACATGGATAGCATTTTTACTTCATCCTTTTCTGTTATTTTAAACTAGATAAAATAGGTGAAGCTACTGTTGCCTGTTAAAATTGCAAGCCAGTGATGAGACAAGCATAAAGATAAAAATGAACATCCTAAGCATAGAAAGCCCGAAAAGAGACATAATAAGGGACCTTGATAACGTTGTTCAACAGCAGCTGAATGAATGCTGGAAACAATTGCTGACCTTCTGAATTTTTTTTTCTTAAAACAAATACCTGTTTAAACCAGTTGTGTTCTGAAATTGAGCTACTGACTGTTACCTGCAAATGAAAGAAGTTTTAATTGAATACATCTTGTTTTCCACAGTGCAGGGTTTCATTTATTCATTCCTAATTGAAAAATTCAAAACCTATAACCCAGTAATCAATATTTACAATACCCTAATAATTTGGCTTTTCTTTCTCTTTCTCTCTTCCTCTCTTCCTCTCCTTCACTGATTCCTCCCTCTCACTTTTACTCCCACTTTGTGATCCTTTAAAATCATGTGACAAATATTCGTTTAGAACTTCTTCTATTTTTACTTAATATTTTGTGGTTTCCTTATATTCCTTTAAAATTCAAAACGTAATTTCTACCAGAGCCTC
>NW_006408802.1:1470920-1473255 GCF_000296735.1 Chrysochloris asiatica
TCTGCTCCCGTAAAGATTTACAGCCTCGGAAACCCTGTACAGGGTCGCTATGAGTCGGAACCGACTCCACGGCACATAACAACAACAACAATCCCCCATTATCGCTATTCTTCTAAAGACCAACTTGGTATTTAATCTTTATAAGCATCTGTGATTGTTTTCTTAGAATAAATTTTTAGAAGTGAAATGCCTGAAAGAAAATGTAGTCCTTATTTTAAAGATATGGATTTATTGTTGCTAAATGCTGTCGAGTTAGTTCCAACTCACAGCGACCCTATACGGTGTTTCGAAGGAGAGACTGGTGGATTTGAACCACCTACCTTGTCCAGTGCTTATCCTACAATGCCATTTAATCACTGTGCCATATGGGGTCCAGTAGATGATCATAAATAGTCCAGTGCTTATCCTACAGTGCCATATATGGACTCCTATGAGATCTCAAACTAAATTCCAAAGAGTTAAAATTGGTAGAATAATTTTTTGTCATTGTGAAGTGCTGTCAAGTTGATTCCGACTTAGATACCCTATATAGGGTTTCTGAGGAGTGACTGGTGAATTTGAACTGCTGACCCTATGATTCAAACTGAACTTGTGATCCAGTGCCTTATCCCACAGCACCATACTAGGACTCTGGAAAGTATTATAGTAGACCAAACCAAATCCATTGCCATCTAGTTGATTCCAACCCATAGTGACACATTCTAATTCATAACTGCCATATGGAATTTCCAAAACTGTAAATCTTTATGGAAACAGACTGTCACATCTTTCTCATGTAGCAACTGTTGGATTCCATGTACTGACCTTTCAGTTAGCAATCTAAGGCTTGAACACTGTGTTATTGGTGGTAAGGGCTGTCTAGTCAGTTGCAACTCATAGCAACCTTATATAAAATTTCCATGGAGCAGCTGGTGGGTTTGAAGCACTGAACTTATGGTTAGCAGTCCAGTGCTTATGACTACCCTACAGTGCCATATGTGCTATAACAGATCAGAAATATAATATTCTCTTAATTACCAATTGTTATGTTTGTTAGGTGTGATCGAGTCGATACCAACTCATAGTAACCCTATGCACAACAGAAAGAAAGAAATACTGCCAGATTTTGCGCCTTCACAATTGTTGCTACCTTTGTGCCCACTGAAACTGCCACTGTGCCAATCCATCTCCTTAGGGTTTTCTTCTGTTTCTCCAACCCTCTGTTTTGCCAAAAATGTTTTCCATCTCCAGGGACTGATCCCGTCTGACACTATGTCCGAGGTAAGAGAGATGAAGTCTGGTCTTTCTGGCTTCCTGGGAGCATTCTGGCATTACTCCTTTCATCACAGATTGGTTTGTTCTTTTGGCAGTGCATGGTACTTTTAATATTCTCCTCCAACACCATAACTCAAATGGATAAATTCTACAGTCTTCCTTATTCACTGTCTAAATTTCACATGCATATGAGGTTATTGAAAATACCATTGCTTACATCAGATGCACCTTAATCGTCAAACTCACTTGACTTTATTTGTGTCATCATGGTCAACTCTGCTTTGAGGACAGAGCTCTTCCCAAGTCCTGTTTCAAGTGCCTCCTAACCTGAGGTGCTCATCTTCTGGAACTATATCTGACAGTATTCTGGAGCTGACAGTGTTCCACTGCTATTCATAAGTTTTTCAGTGATTAAATATTTGGAAATAGTTAATCTCTCCTGCTTCCTAATCTGTCTTTGCCTAGCTGAAACCTGTCCACTGTGGTGACCCTCCTGGTATTTAAAGTACCGGTGGCATAGTTTTCATAATCACAGCAAGCTGTAAACCACCACTATCCCTGTCCCTCTTTGCCTTCTCATCTTTATTTTTGGGCAAATGTTATTAGTCTGGTCTTGAATAGTTGATAATTCCAAGGAGCACATTCCTCATGGATATTGTTGTTATAGGAAGTTGTTATTCTGGAAGGTCACTAGTCCTGTGGACTAATGATTTGAGTCTTAGTTTATTCTCCTTTACTAATACAGGAAAAGATCAATTGTTATATCTTACATGATTGCTGTCAAACTTTTTAAGATCCTTGATGCTACTCACCAAACTAGGATGTAGAACGTTATCTTTATAAACTATGTCAGCCAAATGGCCTAGATTCCCCTCATGACTATGGTTCTTAGTTTTCAAGCCCCAAACTAAATTCTATGAAGTGTTTGGGTATATCTAAGACATTTCCATGGAGTCCTGGTATGGTGCTGTGAGCTAATGCATCAGACTGCAAAGTTGTTTGAACTGCAAGGTCGGTGGTTCAAGCTCACCAGCTGCTCCTTGGAAACCCTATACAGGGTCCCTATGGTTCGGAACTGACT
>NW_006408802.1:1473625-1516180 GCF_000296735.1 Chrysochloris asiatica
TTTTTTTGCATTCTATATGTTAATCTAATTTTTACTTTTTATACAAGTGTTGTGTTGTTAAGTGCCTTCAAGTGGTTCCAACTCATCGCAACCTTGTGTAGGGTTTCCAAGGAGTGGCTGGTGGATTTGAACCACCGACCTTGCAGTTCAATACAACTGCAGTTCAATACAACTGCAATACAACTAATAGTATAATAATATACTATTAGTCCTTTTGTTATTGACTTATTTCATTCAGCATGATTTTTCTGTATTTACCATCTTATAAAATGATTCATGGACTCATCTTTATTCTTTATCAAGTTGTTGTTGTTGTTAAGTGCAGTCGAGTCAGTTCCTACCCATAGTGAACCTATATAGGGTTTTGGAGGAGCTGCTGGTGAGCTTGAATCACCGACCTTGTAGGTCAAAGTGACTTTGCAGTCCAGCACACCAGGATGCCAAGTAACTAACTCTATTAGTATAATAACATGGCATTTGTATTATCTTTGCAATAAATTTGTTTTCGGGGGGAAGAGGCTGCTCTTTTGGTTTTGTTTCAATAGGATTTCAGTCCAATGCAAAAATGGCTAGACAATGCTAGGAATTATTGTTGTTAAGTGCCGTCAGGTGGGTTCCAACCCATAATGATTGTATAGGGTTACTGAGAATGGCTGGTGAGTTTGAAATGCCAACCTTGTGGGTCAAACCAACCTTATGGGCAAGTGCTTATCCTATAACACCACACTAGGACTAATGCTAGACGGTGTTGTTGTTGTGGGCATGGGCCTTGAGTCAGTTCAGATTCATAGTAACTTTGTATAAGGTTTCCGCAGGGTGGCTGGTGAGCTTGAACCACCTACCTTGAGTTGCAGTGCAGTGTATTAGCCTGCAACGCCACACCAGTTGTTAATCAGTTTCCATTTTTTATATATACCGTAATGCCTATGGCTCAAGCTTATCAGCCACTCCTTGGAAACCCTATATAGGGTCACTCTGGGTTGGAACCGACTCGATGGCACTTAACAAAAACAAAACCTTGTAGTTGGAGACCTGGTGTGGCACTGTAGGCTAATGCACTGGAATGCAAAGTCAGTTTGAGCCCTAAGGTAGATGGTTCAAGACTACCATTTGCTCCTCAGAAACCCTATATAGGGTCGCTATGGATTGGAACCACCTCGATGGCACTTAACAACAACAACCTTATAGTTATTTGAAAACTATGAAAAACACAGAGCCAATATAGTCAGGTTTTTGAGATGACAGGGAAATAGCTTAGTTTCTTGGCTTTCCCAAGTCTTTGCCATGAACCCTCTTAATAGATGTTGTTGTTATGTGCCGTGGAGTCAGTTTCAACTCACAGCGACCTTGCATAGGCTATAAATCTTTAGGGGAGCAGAAAGCCTCATCTTTCTCCCACAAAACAGCTGGTAGTTTTGAACTGCTAGCCATGAGATTAGCAGCCCGATTCATAAGCACTATGTTCCCGGAGCATGTTGGTGGTGACAATTAAATGCCCACTATAGTGTCATCTACTACTTTTGGTGTAGTGCTATAGGATCCGTGCTGGATTGCAGACCCCAATACATTTAATAAATAAGCACATTACCTTTAAAGTTCTGTTTTCTAAGGACCTAGACCTCGTGTGGCACTGTAGGATAAGGACTGGACTGCTAACCACAAAGCAGGAGGTCCAAATCTACCAGCCATTCCATGGGAGAAAGAGGCTGTTTATTTCCATAAAGATGGGCTGTTTGGGAAACTATGTGAGTCAGAAGCATCTCAATGGCAATGAGTTAATTTTTTTTTGTTGTTGTTGCTGTTATTGAGAAGGAGGTGCTGTGGATTCCTGGTGTGATGCTGTAGATTCATCACTGGACTGTGAACCACAGGTTGGCAGTTCAAACCTACCAGCTGCTCCCAGAAACCCTATACAGGGTCTCTATGAGTCAGAACTGACTGAAAGCCACTTAAACAACAACATAATACCCTAAAGCACTGCTCCCAGTCAGACCCTGGAGTTCCTGCTTCTCAAAATGACTGTACATAGAAAATTCTCTAAAAGAGTCCAATGCCTAAGGCAAATGGCTTCTTCTAAACTGGTGACTAAAGTCCTTGTGTGGCACTGTAGAATAAACACTAGACTGCTAACTGCAAGGTCATTTGTTCAAATCAACCAACAACTACTCAGAAACACTCTACTAGGTCACTAGGAAACAGAACTACCTTGATGGTATTTAACAACAGCAACAGGCTTATTGATCTGAAGGTGACCCTAATAAAACCAGTTTCTTAAAGACTCAAGTTCCTAAAGGACACCTAAGGGCAAATTGTGTGGGTCACTTTAACTCAATGGTGCAAGAAATCCAAATTCCAGGTGAAATAAAGCAGCTTTTTAGAAACAAAATTGCCAAAGGCTGTGAACGCCACCATAAAGACACCCAAAATCTTGACCCAAAAGTTTTAGGAATAAAAGAAGACAAGAATGAAGACTCAGATAACCTGGGGAGCATGGGGAACATTATCTGATAGAAATAAATCTCATTTTATTGCAGAGAAGGAACATGCTTCAAATTGATTGCCCCTTCAGGGCTTAGCCAGGTTCACTCCTAGCAGAATAACTCCGTCCTGTGTTTTCTTTTTAGTTTCATGAAGAAAGTATACTTATCCAAGACAAGATTTCCCTTAGAACTTATTGTGTCCGTTATACACTAATGAAAACCATTTCTGATCTGAATAAAGGTTTAATTATGGACATTACTGCTTTAATTTCAGTATATGGCAAACAAGGGCAATAATAATATTTCCTTTGCTATTATTTTGCATTTTAAGAAGGAAATGAGCAAAGGACAAAACTCAGAAGAGATCCAGCACTGATGGAAAATTTCCTAGATTAATGTATAAGATGTTCATATCTGGTAAACAGGAGATAAAGCTTAGAAAAGTAGGTGTTGTAAATTGACAGAAGACTAAGATCAGGCTAAGATTCTTGTTTTTGATTTATGTGTTTGGTGTTGCTTTTTTTTTTTTTTCCTTTTCCAGGTACTGGGAAAATCAATGAATTTTTCCAAACAAATGAATTGACTTAATAGTATACATTGAGAATTATTAACTACCAACAACAAGGTTTTGTTTATGGCTGTGTGAAAAGTGGCTTCAAAGGTAATAGAGATCTATATGAGGAAACCAGCAGTGAAATTTTAAGAAAAGAATGGGTGTAAAATAGTTGAAGTTTATTGTTGCTGCAAGGTGCCTGCAAGTCATCCCAATTCGTAGCAACCCTATGCACAACAGAATGAAACACTGCTAGGTCTTGTACCATCCACGAAATAGTTGGGATGTTTGAGTGTGTTTTTGATGCTACAGTATCATGCCATCTCTTTGAGGGTATTACTCTTTGTTGCTTATCCTCCGCTTTAACAAGCATAATTTACATCCTCAGGAACTTCTTGACAATATACCCAAAGGGTAAGAGAGAAACTCTGGTCATCCTCCCTTCTAAAGAGAATTCTGGCTGCACTTCTTCCAAGACAGATTTGTTCTTTGTTCATTCTTCAGGAAGTCCATGGTACTTTTAACATTTTCCATCAACACTCTAATGCAAATGCACCATTTTTCTAGTCTTCCTTATTGATTGTCCAACTATCATGGGTCAGGCACACATTTCTACTCAAAGTGACATCTTTTTTCTCCACACTTTAAGGAAATCTTGTGAAGCAGATTTGTCCAATAAAATACATCATTTGATTTCTTGACTGCTGTTTCCATGAATGTTTATTGTAGAACAAAACAAAACGAAGTCTTTGACAACTTCAATCTTTTCTCCATTTATCATGATGTTATTTATTTGTAGTTCTGAGGAGGGTGGGGTTGCATCTAAACTTAGCATTGAAGTACAGTCTGGACTGAAGACTGTAGTTTTCCATCTTCTTAAGTAAATATTTAAGTCCTCTTTGTTTCTAACAAAGCAAGATTGTATCATCTGCATAACACAGGTTGCTAATGAGTTTCTCTCCAATACTAAAGCTGCGTTCTTCTTCATATAATCCAGCATCTCAGATTCCTTGTTTAGATTAAGTAAGTATGTTGAAAGGATACAACTCTGGCAAACACCATTCCTGATTTTAGCCATTCAGTATTCCCTTATTCTTTTCTTATGACCAACTTTGCAATATTATCCACAATTTGTTAGGAACCACACAGTTGAATGACTTTGAATAGTCAATAAGGCACAAGTAAACACATGTCTGCTATTCTCTGCTTGCAGTCAAGATCCATCTGAGGTCAGCAATGATATCCTTAGTTCCATGTCCTCTCTGAATCTGGTTTGAATTTCTGGCAGCTCCCTGATAAATGTTCTGTTGCATCCACTTTTGAATTGTTTTCAGCAAAATTTTAATTCCATATAATAGTAATTATATTGTTCAATAATTTCCACATTCTGTTGGATCACCTTTATTTAGGAAATGCAAAAATACAGATCTCTTTCATTCTGTTGGCAAGGTAGTTGTCTTCCAAAATTCTTGGCGTAGAAGAGTTAGCTCATCCAGAACTGCATCAGTTTGTTGAAACTTTTCAATTATATTATGTCAGTTCCTGAAGTATTGTTTTTTGTCATCACTTTTCTTGCAACTTAGACATCTTTTAGTACCAGCAGTTATTGATCATAAGCTACTTCTTGAAATGGTTGAATATCTAGCAATTCTTTATGGTACAGTGACTGTTTATTCCTTCCATCTTCTTTTAATACTTGCTAAGTCATTTAATATTGTGTGTATTTTGTTGTTGTTGTTAAGCGCCATTGAGTCAGTTCTGACCCATTTCGTCCCTGTACAGGGTTTCCAAGGAGTAACTGGTGAATTTGAGCTACCAACCTTGCAATTCAAATAGACTTTGCAGTCCAGTACATTAAGCCACAGCACCACACCAGAACTCTATTTTGTGTATGGTGGTAGTGGTGGTGGTGGTGTACCATGGAGTTGGTTATGACTCATAGTGATCCTACATAGAGTTTCCGAGGCTGTAAATCTTTACAGGAGCAGAAAGCCTCATCTTTCTTCCACAGAGAAGCTGATAGTTTCAAACTGCTGACCTTGAGGTTAGCAGCTCGACTCAACTACTATGCTTCCAGAACTCCTTATTTTGTGTATAAGATCCTTAAATATTGCAAGCTGAGACTTTAATTTCTTCTTCAGATTTTTCAGCATGATAAATGCTGAGTATATTCTTCTCTTTTGATTTTCTGACTCCAGATACTTGCACATTTCATTATACTGCTTGACTTGGGCTTCTTGAGCTGCCTTTTGAAATTTTCTGTTCAGCTCTTTTATTTCATCATTTCTTCCAATACTGTTAGCTTCTCTGTATTCAAGAACAAGTTTCAGTGTCTCTTCTAACATCCATTTTGGTCATTTTTTCTTTCCTGTATTTTTAATGACCTTGCTGTTCTTGATGCCATCCCACAACTCCTTTGGTCTTTAGTCATTAGTGTCTTATGCAGCAAACTGTTCTTTGCTTGTTTTTTACAAAAGGTTTTTTGTTATGAATTGAGTGAAGGTTTACAGAGCAGATCATCGGCTTTACAGTCAACAAATCCTGTACTTTGAAAATATACTTCATTATAATGATTGTAATCCCCTTCATATACCATCTCTATTCACTTTAACTCTTGAATTCCTCCCTGTTACTCCCACTATCTTCAACTTTCCTCATTAATCTCAAACTTGTTGCATATTGACTGCCGCATTACCCATGTTAACATGTGTCTACCCTGTAGCCTGTGAATAACACCCCCACTACCAACCATCACAGAATGTTTGTTTTATCAAGAGAACCTTTTCTTTACTTTTTACAACAGTGGTCTTATGCAACATTAGTCCTTTTGTGATTGATTAATTTCACTCAGCATAATGTCCTTCAGGTTCATCCATGTCGTGAGGTGTTTTGCAGTTGTATCGTTATTCTTCATCTTTGCATAATATTCCAATTTCAGTATGTACCAAGGTTTGTTTAACCATTCTTCTATTGATGGATATTAAAGCTGTCTCCATCTTTTTGATGTGTTTCTTGTTGCTACCATATTGAAGGACCTGTTTTCTTATCTATTTTGCTGCTACTATCTTTGGACTGGTCCACTTAATCCATTTATACTCAGTGTAATTATCAATAGGCATGACTTGATTGCTGTCATATTGCTGTATGTGTATGGTTGTGTGTGTGTGTGTGTTTGGATTTCTTTGTTCCACATAATTATGTGCATTGAGTTCATTTTGCTTGCAGGTTTTATTTTCATTTTCATTTCTGTTGTGTTACTATTTAGTAAAGCTTTCTGGTTTTCCTCTTTTTTATTTTGATGTGAAAGTGTATTAATTTTCTTTTTCTATAATTTACTAGTTTTTCCCTATTTAAAATAGTCTATTTTATCTCAAAATTCACTTGACTTCCTCACCATTTGGACATTCTGTATCTGCACTATTCCTTTGTTTTGCTTTGTAATTGTCTTCTTTATAAATTAATATTTCTGGTTCCTTCTTTTCAGTGTTGTAGGTTTATTTTACTTTGTTGTTAAGTGCTGTCGAGTTGGTTTCAACCCATAGCAACCCTGTATAGGGTTTCCAAGGAGCAGCTATTAAGCTTGAACCCCTGACCTTGCAGTTCAATTGGCTTTTCAGTCTGGCACATTAGCCCACAGCACCACACCAGGACTTTAAATACTTCTATATCTGAATTGAGTTCTGAGTCTTATTGTCATCTAGGTTAATCTCAGGTTGTTATCTGCTGTTGTTGTTTGTCAATTCAAGGAACACCATTTAATATTTTTGTAAAATTGGTCTGGTTATTCTAAACTCCTTTACTGTCTGTTCATATGGAAAAGCCCTAATTTTGCTATTATATTTGAGGGACAGCTTTGGTGAGTATATTGATTAGCAATGCTTTTCTTTCAGAATTTTGAGTATGTCTTTACATTGCCTTCTTGCCTGCAGTTTCTGCTGAGAAATCATAGCTTAGTCTTATTGGTTCTCCTTTATTGTTAACTTTTCATTTTTTCCTAGCTGCTCTTAGGATTCTTCCCCTGTCCTTGGTATTTGACAGTTTGATGATGATATTTGTTAATGATTTTCTTTTGAGATGTATCCTGTTTGGTGTTCATACAGTTTCTTATATGCTTATCTTCTCATTTTTGATGATGTTGCACAAGTTATCTTCTAATAACTCTTCAATAATTTTCTCTGTGCTTTCTATTGTCTCTTCCTGTTCTGGAATTCCAATCAACTGTAAGTTATTTCTCATCATGGTGTCCCCCATAACTCTTAGACATGCTTTGGATTTTTTCATTCTATTTTCTGATTGTTTTTCTAGCATAGTAATATTGAGAGATAATCTGCCAGCTCACTAATTTGAGTTTCCATTGATTCAGAACTACTCTTTGCCCGCTCAATATTTTCCATTTCTGAAATCTTAGTATTAATCTTCTGGATTTCCAATTGCAGGTTTTGTTTTAGTTCAAAATTTGCATTTATTTTGTCTGTTGGTCCTTATAAAGTTTTTCCTGAAATTTATTTTTTTTTCTGTTTTCCTTGTTTCTTTCAATCTGTCAATCCTTTAAAGGTACCCAAGTATTTTCTTTGGAATTATTTTTTAGTTACTTCCATTACTTTTAATTCCTCAGAAAAGTTTTCTGGCTCTGCATCTTGGTCATTTGTTTAAGCCATTCTCTCTTGTTTCTTTGTGTGAGCTAAAATTATCTGCTGTCTCTGGAACATTGTGGTGCTGTTGTATTTGTATATAATTTATGATTGTATATTGATGTGTTTTTAGGTTCTTACCAAGTATCTCCTCTGGGTGTAGTTAGAAAATGTAGGCGTGCACACAATTTAGTCACCATTTATGTGCCTAAGTATAGGGGAGTTTGGCTGTGGTTGGCTGCTGTCTATCATTGATGAGGTGGTATACAAGCTTTCATTTGCTGTTGTCCAGTGTGTGGAACTGCAATGGGTACAATTGTGGCTGGACTATGTGGATCTGATTGCTGTCTCCTGTCAGGTGGGAAATGAGAAACCATACACAAGAAAATAAAACAGATTAAAGAAACAGGCAACCAATAAAGAAAAGAAAAAACAATAAGGGAAAAATAAAAACAGGCACCAAACAGAAAAGAATTGTTGTTGTTGTTGTTGTTAGGTGCCATTGAGTCAGTACCAACTCACAGCAACCTCATGTACAACAGAACGGAACACTGCCCAGTCCTGGGACAACCTCACAATTGTTGCCATGCTAGAACCCATTGATGCTGCCACTCTGCCAGTCCATCTCTCTGGGGGACTTCCTCTTTTTCTCTGACCTTCCACCTTAACCAAACATGCTCCAGTGACTGGTCCCTCCTGACAATATATCCAAAGTATGAGAGATGAAGGTTGGCCATCCTGGCCTCCAAGAAGAACTCTGGCTGCACTTCTTCTAACACAAATCTGTTTGTTCATTTGGCAGCCCAAGGCACTTTCAATATTCTCCTCCAATACCACAACTCAAAAACATCAATTCTTCTATAATCTTCCTTATTCACTGTCCAGCTTTCGCATGCATATGAAGTGATTGAAAATACCACAGCTTGCTCAGGCACACCTTAGTCCTCAAGTTGACATCTTTGGTCTTGTGCAGCAGATTTGCTTAATGCAATACATCATTTCATTTCTTGACTGCTGCTTCCATGAGTGTTGATGGTTGATCCAAGAAGAATGAAGTCCTTGACAACTTCTATCTTCTCTCTGTTGATAAGAATGTTGTTTATTTGTCCAATGGTGAGAATTTTTGATTTTTGTTTTTTACATTGCGATGCAATCCATACAGAAGGTTGTGGTCTTTGATCTTCATCAGTAAATGTTTTAAGTCCTCTTCACTTTCAGCAAGCAAGGTTGTATCATCTGCATATCACAGGTTGTTAATGAGTCTTCCTCCAATCCTGATGCCATGTTTTTCTTCATAGAACCCAGCTTCTCGGATTATTTGCTCAACATACAGGTTGAACAAATATGGTGAAAGAATATAACCCTGGCACACACCTTTCTTAATTTTAAGCCATTCAATTTTCCCATGTTCTGTTCGAACATCTGCCTCTTAGTCCATGTACAGATTCCTCAAGAGCACAATGAAGTGTTCTGGAATACTCATATTTCACCATGTTGTCCATAGCTTGTCATGATCCACATAATCAAAAACCTTTGAGTAATCAATAAAGCACAGGTAAACATCTTTCTGGTATTCTCTTATTTCAGCAAAGATCCATCAAACAACAGCAATGATATCCCTCATTCCATATACTCTTCAGAATCTGGCTTGAACCTATGGAAGTTCTCTGTCAATGTATGCTTGCAGCCATTTCTGTATTACCTTTAGTAAAACTTTACTTGCATGTGATAGCAAAGATATTGCCCATTGATTTCTGCAGTCCACGGTGTCATCTCTCTTTGGAATGGGCACAAATACGGATCTCTTCCAATCAGTTGGCCAGATAGTTGTCTTCCAAATTTCTTGGCAGTGATGAGTGAGTGCCACTACTGTAGCCTCAACTTTCTTGAATTATTTTAATTTTGATTCCATCAATTCTTGGAGTTTTTTTCTTTGCTATTCTTCAGTGCACCTTGGACTTGTTCCTTCATTATCATTAGCTCTTGATCATATGCTACCACTTGAATTGTTGATCATCAACCATTTCCTTTTGATACAGTGACTCTGTGTATTCCTTCCATCTTCTTTTGATGCTTTCTGCATCATTCAATAGTTTTCCCAGAGAATCCTTCAATAACAAAAGTCAAGGCTTGGATTTTTCTTCAGTTCTCCTAGCTTGAGAAATGCCGAGCATGTTCTTCCTTTTTGGTTTTCTGATTTCAGATCTTTGCTCATTTTGTTCTAATATTTGACTTTATCAATTCTAGCTGACGTTTGAAATTTTCTGTTCAGCTCTTGTACCTCCTCATTTTTTCCATTTGCTTTAGCATCTCTGTGCACTAGAGAGCAAGTTCTTGTGTCTCTTCTGACATGTATTTTGATCTTTTCCTTCTTTCTTGTTTTCTTAATGACTTTTTACTTTCTTCATGTATGATGTTCTTGACCCACTAGCTGCTCCTTAAATACCCTGTACAGGGTTGCTATAAGTCAGAACTGAATGGACAGCACTTAAGAACAACAATGCTAGTTTGGTGGATACTTCTGAATTGGGTACCCAAAACAGAAAATCCTAGCCTTACAGGAACTCCATGTAGAGTTAAGGGTGTTACCCATCTCATCCCTTGTCCATCCAAGAATTGAGATCCTTGGCTGGCTAGAGACCCCAGAATTTTCTCCTCCCTAGTTCTGGCACCTTTCCTGATCTTTTCCTTTCATTATTTTTGTTTATTTCTTATTTCTCTTCCTCTACTTATTCACCCTTACTTTCTATCATCCTGTTTATCTCCATTTTCATTTGTTCTAAGTGTTTTCTGCTTGTTTCCAAACCACTTCTGCTTTTTTTTTTTTTTTTTCATACTTTTCTCTGTTCTCTTTCCTTTTTACTCCTCTCTGTAATTGTGTTTAGTTTGGTTTGTTCTTTTTTAAATCCTTTTTATATTCACTTATTTTTCTTTATTGTTTTATTTTACTTTATTTTCTCTTTCCTCTGTCTGGTGTTTGTATTCTTTTTGTAGCTGCAGCTTACTTTTTTTTTTTTTTTTCTTTGCTATTTGATTTTTCTGTGTTGTTTGCTTGTTTCTTTGCTTCTCTCTTGTATGTGTGTTTTCTCTTTTTGTCTTATGTTACAAAGTATAGCAGCCACAACTATACTGTACATACATCCCAGTCACAACTGTACCCTCTATAACCCCAATCACTTGGCAAGAACCAATGCTTGCTTCAATACACCACTTCAATGACAACAAACAATCTGAGCTGTATGAACAGTGAAACAGTCTCATCCCCTCATTACACCCACCAGGAAGCAGTTGGGCAATAACAGCACCAGCAAAAAACAAAACAAAAAATAAAACAACAACCACAAAAACCCCACAACAGCAACAAAATAAAAAATCAAAACTAGACTGAATACTGTAGTCTATAATCTCAGTAAAGGGAAAGGAAGGAAAGAAGGAAAAAAAAACAAAAAACCCTGTAGCCTAATATGAGTATGACTTTAATGTCTTCTCTTCAGCTTTTTTACTTCAAAGCTACTTGAGAGATTTTAAGATGCCACTGTTGGTTGTTATGCTGTACCTCTGCATTTAATTTTTGGCCTGTTTTGTTTTTAAACTCTCTTTCCCTCTCTATATCCCTGTCTGCCCTTTCTGGGTTTTGTTTTTTGTTTTTTTTTTTTAAAGGAAAAACAGTTTAGGGCCAGCTTTTAGGCTGAGAGTATCTATGCGCATGCATGGCACCCCCTCTACTCAGCAGAATGTAAGTGCACAAACTGTGGGGGGGTCATGAATAGATATCAAAAAAAGAAAATCAAAACAAAGCAAAACTGACAAAGTCCACCTTTGCTCTGAGGTTCCCATGGCCTTTTTCTGTGGTGTGTCTGCTCCCCCACTTGGTCTTTCCGTTTGGTCTTGCCCAAACTTTTGGCTCTGAGGCACCAAGCCTGGCAGATTCATAAGTACGTGATTTCTTACTTTTGCTTCAAGTTCCACTAGCTATAAGTCTTCAAACTTTTTTAAATCTTCATACCTATGTGGTTCCAAGTTTTAAAGCTCTGTCCTGGATCTGCTTTGCCTGGTATTGTGTGGTATTTCTGATGGTGAACTTCACTGCACTTCCACCCTACTCGCCATCAAGCCCCGCCTTGCCACCTGTATTTTGAAGGCCAGTAGAGTTAACCATGGAATACAGATTTCAGGCAACTTTCCAGATTAAGACAGACTATGAAGCAGGAGAGGTGGAATACTATTGAAAAACCTTATGAGTAACAGTGAAACATTGTGAAATATAGTGCCTGAAGATGAAAATCGTGTGAATAGTGGCAGAGAAATTTTCAGATACTCTGCCAGAAGATGAACTTCTCAGGCTGGATGGCATTCCAAATACAACTGGGGAATAGCTGTTTACTTAAAGTAGACTTGATCATGATAATATGAATAAAGCATTTGCTGAGGGGTAAAATTCTAAATGATGAGAAATTGCTGTAAACATCCATTAATCATCATATTTGGAATATGGAATGCACAAACTATGAGTCTAGGAAAACTGGGAGTTTCAAAAGTGAAAGGGAATGCATAAAAATTTATATCCTAGGCATTGTTGAAATGAACTGGTATTGCCATTTTGAATATGACAATAATAGGGTTTACTTTGCTGGTAATGACATATTGAAAAGGAATGAAATCAAATTCATTATAAAAAGAAATGTCAAGATCTGTCTTGAAGTCTAATGTTGTGTGTGAAAGGATACTATTCATATGCCTATAAGGAAGACCATTTAATATCACTATTATTCAAATTTACACACCCAAAACTACAGCCAGTGATAAATAAATTGAAAAATTCTAACATCTTCTTCAGACTCCTGGCGTGGCACTGTAAGATGAGAAATGATCTTCAAAATACAAGGTCGGCAGTTCAAACCCACTAGTTGCTCCACAGAAACCCGATAGAGGGTTGCTATAAGTCAGAACTGAGTCGATGGAACTTAACAACAGCAACAAACCAACGTCTTCAGTGTGAAATTGATCAAGCCTGCAATCAAGATGTATTGATAATTGCTAGTGATTAGAATGCAAATGTTGGGGAAAAAAGAGAAAGTCTCAGTAGTTGAAAAATATGGTTTTGGCAATGGAAATGATGCAGTAAATCAAAAGATAGAATTTTGGAAGACCAATGACTTACCCATCATAATTACATTTTAAAAAATAACATAAAATGTGATTATATTCCTAGATCAAGTATGAAATTATCTTACTAGATGGGCTACATAGAAATCAAACTGACTACATTTGTGATAAGAGAAGTGGAAAAGCTCCAATCATCAGCCAAAACAAGGCCAGGAACAGACTGTGGAAAAGATCATCAATTGCTTATATGCAAGTGCAAACTGAAGCAGAAGAAAATTAAAATAAGTTCATGAGAGCCACAAAGACTTTGAACATATCCTACCTGAATTTAGGACCACCAAAGGAACAAATTTGATGTGTTTAACAACAGTTACTGAAGACCAGAAGAGTGGTGGGATGACATTAACAATATCAAACAGGACGAAAGCAAAAGATCATTAAGCAGACAAGAGAAGTCCATAATGGATGTCAGAAGAGACTAAAACGTGCTCTATGGCACAGAGATGCTAAAGCAACTGGAAGAAGTGAGGAGGTAAAATAATTAAACAGAAAATTTCAAAGGGAAGGTTGAAAAGATAAAGGATTATAATGAAATGTGCGAAGACCTGGAGTTAGAAAGCCAAAAAGGAAGAACACACGCAGAATTCTCGAAATGAAGAAAAACTTCAAGTCTCAACTTGAAATATTGAAGGATTCTATGGGCAAAATATTGATGATGCAGAAAGCATCAAAAGAAGATGGAAGGAATACTGAGTCACTGTAGCACATGATCAAGAGCCAGTGGTACTGAAGGAAGAAGACCAAGCTGCATTAAAGGCATCGGCAAAGAGTAAGGCTCTGGAAAATAATGGAATGCAAATTTAAATCTTTCAGGAAACTGATGCAGTATTGAAGTCAATCACTCATCTATGCCAAGAAATTTAGAAAACAGCATCCTGCCAAACTGACTGGAATTGATTCATTCTGTGCCCATTCCAAAGAGAATTGACCCAACCCTATGTGGAAATCATCAAACAATATCATCAATATCACATGCAAGTAAAATTGTGTTGATGATAATTAAGAAAAGGGTTGTAAGAGTACATTGACAGGGAATTTCCAGAGGTTCAAGCTGGATAATGAGAAAGTGGAATGAGGGATATTATTGCTAATGTCAAATCGGTATTGGATAAAAGCAGAGAATACTAGAAAGATGTTTACTTGTTTTTTATTGACTGTACAAAGACTTTCAAATCTGTGGATCTTTAAAAGACTTGAATAACATTGGAAATAAAGGACATTTCAGAATATTTAATTGTGCTCTTGAGGAACCTGTGCATAGGCCAGAAGGCTATCATTCAAATAGAAAAAGGGAATACCTAGTGTTTTAATATCAAGTATTTACCAGTGTTGTATCCTTACACTATATGTGTTCAACCTGTATGCTGAGAAAATAATCTGAGAAGCTGGTTTATATGAAGAAAAAGTAGACTCAGGATTAGAGGAAGACTCACCAACAACCTGCAATATGCAAATGATACAACCTTGTTTGCTGAAAACGAAGAGGACTTAAAATATTTACGGATAAGATCAAAGACCACCACCTTCATTATTGCATTGTATCTCACTGTAAATTAAAACAAAAAATCCTCATCACTGGACCAATAAATAACATCATGATAAATTTAGAAAAGATTGAAGTTATCAAGGACTTCACATTGCTTGGATCCAGTATTAAACTCGTGGAATCAACAGTCAAGAAATCAAACTATCTTTTGCATTAGGCAAATCTGCTGCAGAAGACCTCTTTAAGGTGTTCAAGAACAAAAATGTTAGCTTAAGTACTAAGTTGCATGTGACCCAAGTCAAGGTATTTTTAATAGCTTCATATGCATGCGAATTTGGAGAATGAATAAGGAAGACTGTGAAAGAATTGATGCACTTGAGTTATGGTGGTAGTGAAGAACACTAGAAGTACCATGGACTACTGCCAGAAGAACAAACAAATCTGTGTCATAAGAATTACACCCAAAATGCACCTTAGAAGACAGGATGGCCAGACTTAATCTCTCATACTTCAGTCATTTATTAGGAAGGACCAGTTACTGGAGAAAGACATTACACTTGGTAAAGTGGAGGGTCGGCAAAACAGAGGAAGATCCCAATGAGATAGATAGAGTGGCATCAGCATGGGGATGAAGTGTAACAATTGTGAAGGTGATGTGCAGGACTCCGGAAAAAGATGAGGCTTTCTGCTCCATTAAAGATTTACAGCCTCGGAAACCCTGTAGAGAGTCGCTATGAGTTGGAAGCGACTCCATGGCGCATGACCACCAACCACCATGCATAGGGTCACTCTGAGTGGCAATCTACTCAATGGTAGCTAACAACAACAATAACGATCCTTCCCTGAAGAATTCTGTATGCTTTGATTTATATCACATCAAAACAGTAATTTGATGTCCTTGACAGACTTGATATGTTTTTCTCTTAAATGCTCTTTGAATTTGGGGAAATTAAGTTCTCATAGGACTGCCCTCACTATCTTAGAGAATAATCAAATACATTGTGATCAAAACATTCCTCAGCACTATTTTCCTAACCTTTTTCTCACTAATGCAATTTTCAATATTAAAATATATATATATATATATTCCTAATAAACCTCTGCCCTATGTTGTTTGAAAAAAAATCTATCAAGATTATGTCTTTTCAGTCCAAAACACTGTAACCTCGTTGATTTAGCCTTGCTGTCTTGAATTTAACTGGCCCAGCAGATCCCCTTACATGCTATATTTTTGATTGGGACTTTTTTTGTGAAACTATCCTCATGAGGCTAAGACAAATGTGTTACTGAGAGAGCTTTTCTGAAGCCACTCAATGGTCACAAGGCATGTTGAAACATGCAATTTTTGTAATAAATCCGTGCATGTATGAACTGGAATCCTGGTACCAACACTTTTTCATATACCCTCATACATCAATGATGTATGCAAATTATTCAAAATAGTCAAACATCACAACATGTGAATGAAAAGGGTCTATTTCTTTCACATGCAGAAGTATAGTTTCAAATGGTTATGTTAATGCAACCACAGAATACCTGGGATTTATTTTTGTTTTTAATTTTACAATGATACATTGTTACAAGCAAAATAATAAGGTTTGCCCTACAGAAGTTTGTTAGCTAAACTTTCACCAGACAACACATGGAATTACCCTGAAGATTTCTGCTGAAATACAATAGGGTAACTAGACTTATCTTCTAATCAGCTGCTAATAGAATTGCCACAAGAAAAAAATAAGTATACTTCAGTTATCAAAAATTTGACAAACATGAGAGTGTTTTGTTTTGTTTGTTTGTTTTATTAATTTTTGTGGGCTTCCTTACCTTGAATATAGAATTGTTCTTTGAACAGTCATATATGGGAAGAAAAGAAAATTCCATTCACTAGTTAACTATAATCAGCACCCATTCCACAACCAGGGGGTTTCTCTGCTGAAATGACTGAATCCTGCAGTTTGCTGATGCTATCTGCTAAAAAGGAATGCTGTGTAGACTGTAAGTGGTTATTGTGAGTAAGAGGATCTGTTCCAGGTCATCTATCTCACACCAAATGTCCTCAGAGTACCCTTTTCTTCCATTGCCTTCTAATCCTCTACTGGTGATTTAACATTTTAGACCAATTTATGATTTCATTTTCTTTTTTTCAACTCTGCTTCCTTCATAAAATGAACTAAAAATATTCCTTGTAACCAAATATAAAATTTTAATACACTAACATTTAAAGGTTGAGAACTAATTGTAGTCCATACTATGCCTGGACTATAAAGCAAATACAAAAAAACTACTAAGGTCAGTAGTGAGTTTTCAAAACCAAAACATCTTGACTAATCCATCCTCAGGTACACATTACTGTCGAGTTGTTCTTTCATAGTGGAAATTGTTTCATTTGATCCATCCACATTCTGTCTATATAGGCAGTTTCACCCACAAATTGTGAAGTCTGTTAAATCCATCTTTGAAATCAAAATCAGGATCTTCCTCCTCTTGTCAACATCCTTCTCTCAATTTCCTATCAGGACATTGGGCATTCATGATTCTGTTTATGATAGCCAAGAGGATTTATTAGTAGCCACTTAAACAACCTTGAGAATATTTTTTGTGTGTGTGCACTCCTGTTGTAAAGTGCTGTCGAGTCAGTTTTGACTCATAGTGACCCTGTATAGGGTTTCCTAGGAGTGGCTGGTGAGCTTGAACCACTGACCTTGTGGTTTGAACAGACCTTATACTCCAGGACATTAACCTGCAATGTCACACCAGGACCTTTAGTAGGCATGTTTTAATTTGAAGTGTTACTTTTTTCATGGCCCAAAAGATTTTGTTCCTATTAAAGGAATGAAGGAATTTTGAGCATTAGTGAAGAGAGTAAAAGACAAAGAGAGAGAGAAAGACTAAATTTCTTGTCCCACAGCCTGTTTATGTGACTTCATACTCCATTACAAACCCATTCCATGTGTTCTAACTACAGCTGATTAGGGTTAGGGACTCAGTGTGAAGCCATGTATTATGGCAAAGCAAAAGTGTCTATGTGGACATTGTACCCCATATTCTGTTGGCATTAGCATGGCATTCTCAGGTTAGTAGATAAACCAAAAAATAAAAAAACAAAGTGAGCCATTATAGTTTACAAAGTAGAATTTAAGCATCCTTTAAAAAATGAAACCGTGACTTAAAAGAAGAAAAACATTTAAAAATTATACTACTTCAGAACACCTAATCTTTAATCTCATCTTCTTTGTGTCTCTCGCCACACCACCCCTATCCACCACTAGACACTCTCGCTTCCCCTTTATTCCCTCCTGTTGTTTTCACTACTCATGCTGCTTTTATAAATCTCCCCTAACTTTATATGTTCATGGGAGTATGATGACAATGTGAGATGTAATGCAGTAAATATTCAGATTGGTCACAAATTGTCACCCTGGGCAGCACTTTTCATTTTAAGTAACAACTAGGATAGGACAGGTGGCCTTTTTAAATGTCCATCACTGAATAATGAAATGTGAGCTTGTGATATGCTTGAAGAACGTGCCAGACTGTCTTCTCTTGACTTCTCAAGGAAGGGAGAGAATGTGAACTCAATAGCTCACAAAATGAAGTGATTAATTGCTAACTAGGGACTCTTTCTCTTTTCTATATGCATTTATGCAGCTCAGGAGAGAGAAGCTATTTCACTACTATAATAATGTTATTTCCTTACATCTACATAATAGTTGATACTTTCAAAGATGAACCATTGCTCCTAATCTCCATAGTCACTCTGATGAAAGTGGGGATTGGATACATCTATCTTTCATTCATCAATAAGCTACAGAGAGAAAATGAATAGACTAATTAATACTTGATAGTTTGTTAGGACTAGAATCTCCGAAACAAGCAAAAACAGTTGTCGTTAAATTGATTCTGCCTCATGGAAACCGCATATGTTACAGAGTAGAACTATGTACCCTAGGGTTTTAAAAAGTGTGTTTTTCAGAAATAGATCATCATGTGATTCTTCCAAGGTGCCTATGGGTAGACTTGAGTTTTCAAATCTATAGTTATCAGTCAAATGCATTAGCCATTTGCACTACCCATAGACTATAGAGGAGTTCTGTTATGGTGCTGTGGTTAATGTGCTTGACTGTAAAGTCAGTTTGAACCACAAGGTCAGCGATTCAAGCTCACCAGTCATTCCTTGGAAACCCTATACAGGGTTGCTATGGGTTAGAACATACTTGATGGCACTTAACAACAACAACAACAAGAGACTCTAGAACTAGGATTTGTTATTGTTAGCTACCATCAAGTCTGCACTGACTCATGAAAAACTTAGGTATTACAGAAGAAAGCAATCTTCATGAAAATGACTGTGTTTCAGATCAAGATTAGAAACTTTTATTTAGTCCATCATCTGTTCCCTGATCCTCCATTTGCTTATTGTTGTTGTTGAGTACCACTGAGTCAGTTCCCACTTCTAGTGAGCTTGTATAAAGTTTCAATTTTATTGGTGTGTTTGAAGCACTGACCTGGAAGTTAGCAACCTACTGCTTCTCTTATAGCACCACACCAGGACTCCTATATTTGCTTACTGCCGCTATTAGGTGCCATCAAGTCAGTACCAACTCATAGTGACCCTATGGTATTTAAACCGATAAAGGAATTGATTCATTGGCTCTAAATAAAAGTCAAATATCATTGAAATCCAAAAAAAGAAACTTAACCTACATTTTCATATAATACATAGCAATGTTATTTATATTTTACTAAATTGGGAACAATAATGATCATTACTGAGAGGTGAACATGTATTTTATATTTTACAAATAAGACATTAGAAACTATATTTAAAAGTAAGAAATTAGAAAAAGTCCCAATGAATATAATGTCTAGCCATACAGCACACAGGAGAACTGATCATTAGGATTTTCAAAACTATGTATCTTTACAGAAGTAGACTGTTATGGATTTCTCATTTAGAGTTGTTGACTTTCTAGTGATTAGCCAAAAGCTTAATTACTGTGGTTGTTAAGTGCTGTTGAGTCGGTTCCAAAACTTAGTGACCCTGTATAGGGTTTCCTAGGAGCAGCTGGTGAACTTGAACCACTGACCATGCAATTCAAATGACTTTGCAGTCTGACTCATTAGCCCACAGTGCCACACTAGGACTCCAAAGTCACCAGAAATCCTAATAAAAATTACAAGTTAGAAAAAAAATTGTAATTCCCAATAAATATAACTGTGGATGCTCCATTTGAAGCATATTTTAAATGTGATGCTACTGTATTTCTCAAGGAGCTCTGGTAGCATAGTGGTTATGAATTGGGCTGCAAACCTTAAGGTCAGCTGTTCAGAACTACCAGCGGCTCCATGGAAGAAAGATGAGGCTTTCTGCTCCCGTAAAGATTACCAGCCTCAGAAACCTTGTACAGGGTCACTATGGGTCAGAACCAAGTCAATGGCACATAACAACAACAACAACAACAACTGTATTTCTCAGTATACGGTGTAAATAAGTATGGTGAAAGAATACAACTTGGTCGCACACCTTTTTCAATTTTAAAACATTCAATGTTCCCATGTTCTGTTTGAACAATTGCCTCTTAGTCCGGGTACAGATTCCTCATGAGCACAATTAAGTGTGCCAGAATACTCATACTTCGCAATGTTGTTCATAGCTTGTCATGAGCCACACAATCGAAAGCCTTTGCATAGTCAGTAAAGCACAGGTAAACATGTTTCTGATATTATCTGCTTTCAGCCAAGATCTATCAGACATCAGCAATGATATCCCTCATTCCACAGCCTCTTCTAAATCTATCAGCACTCACGGAAGCAGCAGTCAAGAAATCAAATATCGTATTGCATTAGGCAAATCTGCTGCACAAGACCTTTTAAACTGTTAAAGAGCAAAGATGACAGCTTGAGGACTAAGGTGCGCCTGACCCACACCATGGTCTTTTCAGTAACCTCATATGCATGTTAAAGCTGGACAGTGAATAAGGCAGACCACAGAAGAATTGACAGTTTTGAGTTATGGTGTTGGAGGAGAATACTGAAAGTGCCATGGACTGCCAAAAGAACCAATAGATTCATTCCGGAAGAAGTGCAGCCGGAGTGCTCCTTGGAGGCCAAGATGGCCAAACTTCGTCTATCATACTTTGGACATATTGTCAGGAGGAACCAGTCGCTGGAGAAGGACATCATGTTTGATAAGATGGAGGGTCAGAGAAAAAGAGGAAAACCCCCGGGAGATGGATTGGCCAAGTGGCAGCATCGATGGAGTCAAGTGTGACAACAGTAGTGAGGTTGGTCCAGGATCAGGAAGTGTTTCTTTCTGCTGTGCGTAAGGTCGCTGTGAGTTGGTACCAACTTGATGGCACCTAACAACAACAAACTGTATTTCTTACTGATCATATAGGTATCTTGCAATTAAAAATATAGTTTTTTTGGTAGAAGTTTGTTATTGCTACGTAATGAACTACCCCAAAATTTGAAGGTTTAAAACAGCCATTTATATAGCTCACAATTCTTTAGGTTAGCAAAATGGGCTGGACTCAATTATGCATTTTTTCTAGTCTTGTCAGGGCTCACTCAAATATAAGCACTCATCTAACAGAGTGAATGAGCGATGGCAGGTTCATATTGATCTGCACTCATTCACATCACTGTGACAGGGTTCAGGCAGAAAAAACATGTGGAAGTATATAAGGACTGTAAAGATCTAGATTCAGAAATGGTACACTTTCACTTCTGCTGCATTCCTATAGCAAAAGCAAACTCCAACACCAAACCAGAATCAAGGGTTGCAAAATGGACTATACTTCTTTTTGGAAAAATGATCAATATCATTGCAAAAATAATTTAATTTAGAAGGATCAGAACATCCACCTAATTTCCTTTATTTTGAAGATTGTTGTTGTTAGTGTCACTGAGTCAGTTCCAATTCATAGTGACCCTGCTGTACAGAGTTTCCAAAGAACAACTAGTGAGATTGAACTACTCACCTTGTGGTTCAAATTGACTTTGCAGTCCAGTGCACTAAGTGGCAGCGCCACACCAGGACTTCAAATCCACCACTTCTCTGTCAGTTTGTCATACTGTGGTGGTTTGTGTTTTACTTTAATGCTAGAAGCTATGCCACTGGTATTGTAAATATCAGCAGAGTCACCTATGGTGGGCGGGTTTTGATGAAACTGCCAGACTGAGACAGACTAAGACCACTACTGAGTAGTTTAGTCATTGAAAACCTTATGAATGATAACAGAACATTGTATGCTATTTTGCCAGAAGATGAGACCCTCAGTTTAAGTTGGAAGGAATTCAAAATATGACTGGGGAAAAACTCTTCCTCAAAAGATGGGGTTGTTGTTAAGTGCTGTCGAATCAGTTTCAACTCATAGGGTGTCTGAGAACCAGCTGGTGAATTTGAACCACCAACCTTGCAGTTCAAATCGACCTTGCAGTCTGGTGCTTATCCTACAACATCATATAGTTGACTTTAATGATGTGAGTGGAGAAAAGCCTTCAAAACCTGCATTGTCTGACGAGGCACAACATATAACAAGAAGAAAGAGCTGCAAACATCCAAGAAAAATTTGAATACATAATGTACTAAGTATGAATCTAGGAAACATGAAACTTTTCAAAAATGAAATGGGCATATAAAAATCAATATTCAAGTCTTTGGTGAGCTGAAATGGATAGACACTGGCCATTTTGTGTCAGAAAAATAAAATTTTTACTATCCCTGGAATGACAAATTGATGAGGAATGGTATCAGAAAGAGAATTTCACATATATCTTGAAGTACATTGCTTTCTGTCATAGGATAGTATCCATATATCTACAAGGAGTCCAGGTGTGGCACTCTAGGCTAAGCACTGAACAGCTAACCATAAGGGTGGAGGTTTAAACTCACCTACTGCTATTTAGAAAACATATAGGGTCACTATAAATTAGAACCAACTCAATGGCAATTAGCAACAACAACAAGGAACACCAGTTAATATCACTATAATTCAACTTTATGCACCAACCACTGAAGCTGGTCATGATGAAACTGGAGAATTTCATCAACCTCTTCAGTGTGAAATTGATCAAACATGCAGTCAAGATGTATTAATAATTAATGGTGATTAGAATGCAAAGGATGGAAACAAAGAGGAATTGTCAATAGTTGGAAAATAGGTTCTTGGTGATGAAAATGAGGCTGGAGATTGCATGATAGAATTTTCCAAAGCCAATGATCATTTTCACTGCAAATACCTTTTTCAACAACACAAATAATGACTATACACATGGACTTCACCATGAAATACATAGTAATTGAATTGACTACTTCTGTGGAAAGAAATGATGGAGAAGCTCAATGTGTCAGCCACATAAGGCCAGGGCAGACTGTAGAACAGACCATATGCCGTTCATATACAAGTTCAGGCAAAAGCTTAAAAAAATCAAAATAAGTGCATGAGAGCAAAAATATGACCTTGAGTATATACCATCTGAATTTAGATATCATCTTAAGAATGGATTTGAGTAATATTGGATATTTCTGGCAAGAAGGCAGACTTGGCAGATACACTACACAGACCCTTACAACAAAGATACAACACACAAAATGAAATAGATGTAGATAAAAATCCTGGAAACCTAAACATTAGAGAAGTGAATTGAATGCTTTCTAGGAAGAGACGCTAAACAGGGATGGTAAGAGAAGGAGACTGTTGAATGGCCGGCCAGACACATGGGGACTATCTTGACCTTTTTTCTTTTAACTTTTTTGTGGGTTCAGTGACAGTTTACTGACAAGATCATCACTTATACATTTAATAAATCATATGCTTTGTTTCAGGGCAATGACTGCAACATCCTCCATGCAACAGCAGCCATCCCACTTCCTCGTTATTCCTTCTTTCCTGTGGTTATTTCCATTCTACCATCTGTGCTGTTCCTTCTCAACTTTGTCCTTAGGTAAATGTTGACCTTTTGATCTTGAAAGATAGACTATGGTAGGCATACTTTACTAGTGTTGTCCCCCCACATATACCTATTTACTGCTTGTTGAAAAATTGATAGGACCACAACGATGAGTTCTGTTCCAGATCTGATCAGTAAGTCTGGTCTTATTTATAATTTTGAGTTTTGTACTACATTTTCTCCCAGTGTATCTGGGACCTTCTACTGCAATCCCTATCAGAGCAGTAGGTAATGATAGCCAGGCACCATCCACTTTTTCTGGTTTCACATCATAGAACCTGATGTTCATGTTGTTCCAGGGTTGTGTTTATAACATAACACTATTTACCTCTATCTCCTTTAACCCTTGCAAACATCCCTGTGCTTTCACCTGTCTTCATCATTCTTTTGCCAACCTCCCTCTTCTTGTATATTGCCCTCTCTGAGTTAAAATTTCCTACCCTCTAGCCATTGAATTACTCTACCTTCCCTTCCATCCCAGTTGCTATCAAACCATCTCTTGAATTTTCACAATTGTGGTCTCATACAATATTTGTCCTTTTGTGATTGACTAATTCTCCACTGGATAATGTCCTCTGGGTTCATCTATGTTATGAGGAGTTTTGAATATCCATCATTATTCTTCATCACTGCATAGTATTATATTGTGTGAAAGTGCCAAAGTTTGTTTATGCATTCTTCAATTGATGGATATTTCGATTGCCTCCATCTTTTTGCCATGTGAATAATGTAGCAATGAAATTTGGTATGTGCAAATCTACTCTTATCCTGGCACTTATTTCTTGTAAATATATACCAAGTAGAGGAATTGGGGTTTCAAATGGTATTTCTATTTCCAACTTTTTGAGGAAGCTTTTTTCACAGTAGTTGAACCATTTTACAGGTCCACCAGCAATGTACAAAGGTCCCAGGGTCTCCATTCCCTCACCAGCATTTGTTGTTTTCTGAAATTTACGATTAATGCTGGGGTGAGATGATATCTCATTGTTGTTTGATTTGCATCTATCGTGTAGAGCTATGGGTTAATGTGCTGAAATGCAAGGTTGGCAGTTCAAGCTCACCAGCTGCTGCTGGAAACCCTATACAGGGTTGCTATAAGTCAAAACAGACTAAGCAGCACTGTACAACAACAACAACAGTGGCTGATTTGCATCTGTCTGATGGCTAATGGGAGTCCCTGTGTGGCACTGCAGGATAAGGAGCTAGATTGCAATGTAAGTTTGAGTCATAGATTCAGCAGTTCAAACCCACTAGTCACTCTTTTAAATCTGAACCAATTCATGGCACTTAACAACAACGGTGACAATGGTTAATGATCACAAACATTTCTTCATACCTTTGTTGGTTGCCTGATTGTCTTCCTTGTGTCTGTATCTTCTACTCACTTTATAATTTAGTTGTTTGTTGGAAAACACCTCTTTTTCTAGTAGAGGTGTTACAGTTTTCTATAATTTTTTTAAAGATTAGTCCCTTGTCTGAAATGTCATTGAAAAAAATATTTTTTTTTACAATCTTTGGGCTCTGTTTTTTCCTTTTGCTGAAATCTTTTGATGTACATTAATGTTTAATTTTTAGGAGGTCCTTGTCATCTATTTTATCATATACTCTTTGCGTGTTTTTAGTTATGTTTGACAGTGTATTTATGCCATGTATTAGAGACCCTCCTGGTGTGGTACTCTAGGATCAGCACTGGACTGTGAACCACAAGCCCAGCAGTTCAAACCTACCAGCTGCTCATTGGAAACCCTACTTAGGGTTGCTATGATTCAGAACTGATTCAATAACTACACCATTTAATAACTACACCAACTTTAGAACCCCTAAGTTTGCTGTATTTTTTAATTGATGGTCTTTTTGGTTCTAGGTTTTATCTTTTGATCTTTATCCATGTTGATTTTCTCTTTTTTTTTTTGTATATGGTGTAAGATATGATCTTGTAAGATATGGTCTTGTTTCATTCTTGTGTAAATGAATTTCCAGTTTTTCCTGTACCAAGAGATGATCTCCTCCCCATCTAATGTGTTTTGGCCCTTTATCAAACATCAAGTGACTGTATGTGGGTAGATTTACTTCTGGTTTCTCAATTCTGATCCATTGATCTATCTTGTATCTTTCATTATACCAGTACCACTGTTTTAACCAATGTGGTTGTGGAGTAAATTTTGAGATCAGGGAATGATGGAAAATCTGATGACTCACTTTCTATGGAAAGGAAAGATACCTCAGATAAGCAAAGCACTGTATGAAGAAGAACAAACTTGGAGGCCTCTCACTCCCTGATTTCTTTTCCTTTCCAGATACGGTTAGTGATGCATTTTTCCATCTTTTTAAAGAACAATCTTGGAATCTGGATTAGGATTCATTCTATCTATAGACTGCTTTGGGTAGTGTTCACATTTTCACAATGTTAAGTATTCCTATCCATGAGCAAAGTAATTTTCCATTTTTTTGTAAGTCTGTTTTCTTTTCTTGTAGTAGTGTTTTGTAGTTTTCTTTGCATAGTTCTTTTGGTATTCTGCTTAGATTTACTCCTAAGAGTTTCATCTTTCGGGTGGCTATTGTTAATTATATTGTTTTCCTGATTTCCTTTTCAGAGCTGTCTTTATTGGTGTAAAGAAATCCAACTGATTTTTATATATTGATCTTGTACCCTGCCATTTTTCTGAATCTTTCAATGAGTTCCAATAATTTTCTTGCTCAGTCTTTGAGATTTGCTATGTATTATTATTGTTGTTGTTGTTATGTGCCGTGGAGTCAGTTCTGACTCATAGTGACCCTGTACAGGGTTTCCGAGGCTGTAAATCTTTTACAGGAGCAGAAAGCCTCCTCTTTCTGCCGTGGAACAGCTGGTAGTTTCGAACTGCTGACCCTGAGGTTCGCAGCCCGATTCGTAACCACTACTCTACCAGAGCCAGATAATCTACAAATAGATGGAGTTTTACTTCTTCTTTGCAATTTGGTTGCTTTTATTTTTCCTTCCATGCCTTATATCTCTGACTAAGACTTCCAAGACAATACTGAATAGGAGTGGTGATTAAGGGCATCCTTGTCTAGTTATTGTTTGCAAAGTGAATGCTTTCAGTTTCTCTTCATTAAGAGTAATGTTGTCTGTTGGATTTGTGATTATGTTGAGGAATTTCCCTTTTGTCCTTTTTTATTTGGTGTTCTTATTAGATATGGATGTTGGATTCTGCAAAATGCCTTTGCTGCTGCTGCAGTTGATATATGTGGTTATTTTCCTTTTTTTATATACGTGGTGGTTCCTTCTGTTAAGATGTTTGATGTATGAGAGACAAAGTTCCATCATTCTGGCTTCTAAGGATCATTCTGACTGTGCTCTTCCAACACAGATTGGTTTTGTCTTCTGGAAGTCCATGATAGTTTTAATGTTCTTCTCCAACACTGTAACTCAAATGCATCAATTCTTCTATGGTCTTCCGTGTTTACTATCCAACTTTTCTCTTGAACACTTTAAAGATGTCTTGTTCATCAGATTTTCCTAATTCAATACATCATTTGATTTTTTGACTGCTGCTTCTCAGAGTGTTGATTGTGGATCCAAGCAAATGTAATCTTTGATATCTTCAGTTTATTCTCTATTGATCATGATGTTATTTACTGGTCCAATTATGAGGTGTGTTTTTTTTTCTTTCGTTACATAGAGGTATAGCCCAAACTGAAGCCTGTGGTCTCTGATATTCATCAGTATTTTAAGTACTCTTCTCTTTCTGCAAGTAAGATTGTGTTATTTGCATAACTCAGGTTGTTAACCACCTCTGAAAGTGTACAGAACTAGATGAAGGATGTATCAGAAAAACAACAGCTTTAAATTTTGATAGTTTCATTTAAAAAATGTTTCTATGACTTTATAGGAATGCTTTTTGATTTACCTACATATACTGACATGTCTTGAACAACATCTGAAATTTGAAATGACCAAAATTAAGTAATTTTTCTTGTCAAATAATTTTCAAGAGATTTTGGTATAAAAAGTATGTTTATTTCACTTTAATCACTTAGATGCTATTACATCGTATTCCTTATAATTCATGTGGTGCCATAGGATAAGCACTGGACTGCTGACCACAAGGTTATTGGTTCAAACCCACAAGCAGCTCTTCGGAAATCCTATACATGGTTGCTATGATTCAGAACGAACTCAACAATACTTAACAACAACAACAATACAGTGTTCCATTAACACGTACATTGGTTCCACTGAAAAGGCATGAACCTAAAAGTTAAATCTACATGCTGCAACTGGATAGTGGCAAAACAAAACTGTAGAATGTTCTAATAGATGACGTATCTTAAAAAGTGAAAAAATAATCCCAAAATTGTCTAAGTGTTGGTGAAAATGTCGCTTTCATCACTTATACATAGAGTACTCCTCTGGTGAGAGGAAGGGAAAAACAAGTGACTTCCCATTTATTATCTGGAGCACACTTTTTTTCCCAGAGTTCATTGGGTGGTTGCAATCAATAGTGAAAGCAAAGAAATGTACAAACTGTTTATTATGCAATAAGTGATCCTTTCAATAACTTACATGTCACGACTCTATTCTGAGAAACAAAACCAAACATAGAATCATTACCATAGCATTATCATAGTGTTCAGGTTACGATTAATTGAACAAAGAATGAACACCTCAGCCATATGGCAGAAATTATTGGTAGTATTATAATAGAGATTTTTATTAAAGCAATTATAAGATCTATGCAATGACTGATATTGGAGGCCTCCACTAATCCCAGTGTGTAAAGAGTTTGAACTGAGCTGCTAAAGGTTCATAGACATAGAAGACAAGGAATCCACCAAGTGATATTTAAAAACAGAGATCATAGACAATAGAAGTCATAAAACAAAACAGAAACAGAAGAAGCAGATGTAAGAAGCTATATGTACAAAAGTCAGAGACTAAGAAAGGAATGGGAGTTTGGTAGCGGAGAATGAGAGCATAAACAATGAATTACATGTAATTGGTAGTAGAAAGAAATAAACCATGGAAGCAGTGATAGAAAGTTTTCATTACTGTGAAGCACAGTAAGGAGTTATAGATTCTTGCTGCTCATAAGACAACAAGATAACTTAGTTCAAAGAACTGCAGTGTTTCATACACCATGCCCAATTAAATCTGACTATGTGACTTTTGAGGTAGCTTCCTGTTCTTCCTTGATGCTCTTACTTCCTTTTTACATTTCTTGTAATAATCCCCATAAATTGAGGCAAAGTTTTCATTATTACCTAAAAAAGCTTAGCTTGACACATGGAGTGCTGGCAGAGAGACCCAGGAATTTTTTTCCTCTGAAGTTATACAGTTTTCAGATAGTTTTTCACTCTTCCCATTTGTCTGTGCTCTAAGTTAAAATTAAAAACAAAACAATTACAGCTTCAAAATATTTTTAAGTCCCGAGTTGTGATGACACTTTTACAATATTTATCATTTTGTGATTGACTAATTTCACTCAGTATAATGTCCTTCAGTTTCATTCATGTCATAAGGTGTTTCACAGATTGGTTGTTTTTCTTGAACGTTGTGTAGTGTATCATTGTCTGTATATACCGAAGATTGCTTATCCATTCTTCCTTTTTTTGGTGTCTTATCTTTTTTTTTTTTAATATTGTGAGTTTTTGCTGCAATAAGCATCTATTCATGCCAAGTTTTTGTTTGTTTGTTTGTTTGTTTTTTTATTGCTCTAGGGTATGTACTAAGTACAGGAATGCTAAATCATATGGTATTTCTATTTCCAACTATTTGAAGAAGTGCCATACTGTTTTCCTCAGTTGTTGTTTTTAAGTGCCATTGAGTTGGTTCCAACTCATAGTGACCTTGTTTTAGGGTTTCTGAGGAGAGGCTGGTGGGGTTGAATCTCCTATCTTGAGGTTCAAACCAACTTTAGGGATCAGTGCAGTATCCTATAGCGCCTCACCAGGACTCCATTTTGTAGTCCCACCATTAGTGTAGGAGGGTTCCTACACTATTGATTGGTTTGTTTTGTTTTACATTCCATTAATGTTGGAGTAAGATATCTCATTATTGTTGTGATTTCCAGCTCTCTAAAAGAGCTCTGGTAGTGTAGTGGTTAGAATCCGGCTGTGAACCACAAAGTCAGCAGTTTGAAGCTACTAGCTGTTCCACGGGAGAAAGAGGAGACTTTCTGCTCCTGTAAAGATTTACAGCCTTGGAAACCCTGTACAGAGTCGCTATGAGTCTGACTCCATGGCGCATAACAACAACAACGTCTTAAAGGAGTCCAGGTGTGGCGCTGTGGGTTAATGCGCCAGACTGCCAAGCTGTTTGAACTGCAAGGTCGGTGGTTCAAGCTCACCAGCTGCTCCTCGGAAACCCTATGCAGGGTCGCTATGGGTTGGAATCGACTCGACGGCACTTAACAACAACAATAATGTCTTAAAAGGAGTCCTGGTGTGGCGCTGTGGGTTAATGCACCAGACTGCAAAGCTGTTTGAAATGCAAGGTCGGTGGTTCAAGCTTACCAGCCACTCCTTGGAAACCCTATGCAGGGTCGCTATGGGTCAGAATCGACTCAATGGCACTTAACAACAACGACAATGGCTTAAAAAGAGTCCTGGTATGGTGCTGTGTTAATGCACTGGACTGCAAGGTCAGTTTGAACTTCAAGGTCAGCAGTTCAAGCTCACTAGCTGCTCTTTAGAAAGCCTATACAGAGTTGCTATGAGTCGGTACTGACTTGACAACAAGATGTTACTGCAGGACTTGGACATGTTATATAATATGTGAAAGTTCCAGGCCTTTGGTTTCCCCTCCTCTTGGAGTCCTGGTGTGTCACTGTGGGTTAACACATTGGACTGCAAAGTTGACTTGTACTGCAAGGTTGGTGGCTCAAGCTCACCTGCCTCTTCTTGGAAACCCTATACAGGGTTGCTGTGAGTCAGAACTGACTCCACAGCATTTAACACCACCACTACCAGCAGAAAATGCTTAAAGATCAGGAGTGTTTCTTCATATGTTTATTGGCCACATAAATATTTTATTTGGTAAGGTATGTATTCATGTCTTCTACTCAGTTTTTTGTTTTTTTTTTTAATTTGTATTTTTAATGCTGTATTTTTAGGAGGTCCTAGTCTTCTAGATTGTTTCCTGCTGTTTGTGTGGTTTCAATTATGTTTGATAGTGAATACCATGTACCAGAGTCCTTAAGTTTATTCCTACTTTTTCACTGATAATCTTTATCATTGTAGGTTTTACATTGAGGTCTTTGATTCATCTTAAGATTGTTTTTATATATGGTTCATTCTTCTGCAAATGGTTATCAACTTTTCACAGCTCTCAGTAGTAAAGCAATCCACCTATGATTAACTAATCTTTGACAAAGAACTGAAACACATAAAAAGAGGAAAATATATTTTATTTGACAAATAGTGTGATGAAAACTGTAAATCCATTTTTCCTGGTTATTTGCTTATCATACAGAATGTATAAGTATGATGAAAGGATACAACCCTAACAAATACCTTTCTTGATTTTAAACCATTCAGTAGTCTATATTCTGTTCAAATGACGGCCTCTTGGTACAGATTTCTCATGAGCCAATTAAATGTTCTTGAATACCCATTCTTTGCAATGAGATCTATAGTTTGCTATAATTCACATTGTTGAATGCTTTTTCATAGGCAATAAAACACAAACAAACATTTTTCTAGTATTTTCTGCTTTCAGTTAAGATCCATGTAACATCAATAATGGTATCTTTTGCTCCATTTTCTTGAATTTGGCACCTCCCTGTTGATACAAATTGATTCTTCTTTTGTAATAATCGTGATGGATCCAAACTTTTACTTTCATCAGGATTTTTGCTTCTCATTCCCTAAGCCCTTTCTTTGGTTCTTAAATTCCAAACTTGGTTTTCACACCTCCCTGAGTATCAGTTCCATTCCAAGCCTTCTGTCAGATCCCAAGAGGAACCTGTTTACCAAGTCAACAAAGAACATTGATTGAGAAGAACTTTGTCCTCATAACTTTAATCTTTTTTACTTGGTAAACATTGGAATCCTAGTGTAGCACTACAGGATTTTCATTGGACTGCAAACCACAAAGTTGGTAATTCAAACCCACAAGCTATTCCTTGGGAACTTAATATAGGGTTGCTATGAATCAGAACTTACTAGGCAGAACTTAACAATAACAACAACCCTTTTGATGTACTGCTGTAATCGTTTTTGATTTATCTTCAGATAAATTTTACATGCACTTGATAGTAATGATATTGTCCAATTAATTCCTCATTACACTGAGTCACCTTTCTTTGGAATGGGAACATTGTTAGTTTTCTTTCATTTCCAATGGGTTTGCCAGGTCACTTTCTTCCAAATGTCTTGGCATAGGTGAGTTGGTGTTTCCAAATCTGCATTAATTTGTTTAAACATTTCATTTTGTATCCTGTCAGTTCCTAGAGCATGGATTTTTGTCAAAGCCTTCAGCGCAGATTGGACTTCTTTCAGTATCTTCGGTTCTTAATCATATGCTATCACTTGAAATGGTTCAGCATAGACCAATTCTATTAGGTACGGTAACTCTATACCCTCCAATTTATTTTAATGCTTCCTGTTTCATTCAGTATTTTGCCCATGGAGTCCTTCTATATTACTATCCAAGGCTTGAATTTTTCTTTGATTCTTTCAATTTGAGAAATGTTGAGTACATTCTTCTCTTAGTCTTTTGTCTCCAAGTTTTAACACATTTCATTTATAAAAATTTAGTCTTTTTGAACTGCCCTGTGAAATTTTCTGTGCAACTCATTTACTTCATGTCTTCTAGTTACATTAGCTTTTCTATGTCTAAGAACGATTTTCAGTCTTTTATGACATCTATTTTGGTCTTTCTTCCTCAGGTATGTTGTTCTTGATGTTGTCCCACAACTCTTCTGGTCTTTAGCCGTTAGTGTTAAATGCATCAAACCATTTCTTGAGATGGTCTTTAATTTCTGATGGGATATACTTGTGGCATTATACTGGACTGCAAGATTGGTTTGAACTGCAAGGTCAGTGGTTCAAACCCACCAGCAACTCCTCGGAGGGTATATGAGTCAGAACTGACTTAACAGCACTTAACAACAACAACATACATATGATAGTTAAGGTTTTTGTGTCAACTTGACTGGGCCAGGATTCCCAGTGGCTTGGTAGTTGAGATGTAGTTAGCGCCCATGATGAGAGTTAATAAAATATAATCAACTCTTTGATGATGTCTGCTATGAGCAGTCAATCGCTCAGAGGGAAGATTCCTGGTAGGTGTGGCCTGTTTCTAATATAAAGGATACCCAGGCAAAACTTTCTTCCTCTCTGTTGGGTCTGGATCTTGCATCTGACTCATCCTCCAACCTCCATTTCTTTCAACTTCAGCCATTGGTCTGCTATTGTCTGAAGATCCTGCAAGCCCTTAGAGACATGCCTTCTTACCTGCCAGACCTACCTGCCTGTCTACCTGTATCTGACCTGCCCATCTTGGTTCATCACCTCTGCAGTTACATGAGTCAGAACCCTCCAGCCTTATATGTACTCCACACACCTCCACAATTGTGTGAACCATATCCTTTATATAAGTCTTACTAATTTTACTTCTCTAGAGAATGTAACCTAAGAGATTTGGTACAGGTTTGGTTCTAGAGGAACAAAATCATAAATATGTTTTATAAATTAATTTTTAATACTGACTAGTTTTAAAGGCACTGATAACTATATTTCTATTAGTAAAGAGCATACTGCTAATCCATAGCATAAGGTGGCAATGTTAATATGTAAAATATCAAATGTAGATCAAACATTGGTGATAAGTGAGACACTGGGGGGTAGTTGTGTGTTTGATACTTTAATTTTGCCAGAAGGAGAACTATAGGGAAACGACACCAATACATACAAATGTTACAGGAAAGAGATAAGCTCGGGGCTTCAGAATTACAGCTAAAGCAACCCATAAAAGGCCTCAAAGCTTCCACTTGTGCTCTGAAAGAAAGTCTCATTTCTTGTAGTAACGGAGTTGATATTGCCAAAAACAAAAACCAAAGTCTTATTGTAAGAATAGCTGAATTACAATGCCAACTGATTTCCCAGTCTAAAATGGTGTGTGATGTAAAAAAGTAAGGACGTTGATTGGGGAAAAATGGAACAAAGACAAGGTAGATGTGGCTACTGTAATGGACAGCAGAATCAAAGTATTAATTAAAAGAGTCTGACTTGTATGGATTTATGGCATTGGCTACTTAGGCAGTGTGTTCTTAGGAGTTATATTAATAAGAGACCTATGGATTATTTTCTTGCTCTCTACAAGCATAAGAATTCAAGGTCAAGTGAATGACAATTTAACTTGAATCCCAGAAAATAGAGTCAGGGTCTCTCAGTCAATTTCCAGACTTGAGCCAGTTTAAAGACCCCACAACTCCTTTAGTGAAGGGAGGCCAGGACTCTCTGAGAAAGGACCCCACTACAGTGCCAAAAATCTTTCTGGTAGTCTTTCTCCCAGACTTCCACAAAGAGATCTATGTCCCTTTACAAGACTGACTGTTCACTGGGGAAAGGAAAATAATCAGACTTTGTGGGTTCTGCATGATACTGGCTTTGAATTGACACTAATTCCAGGAGACCTAAAATGCTCCTGCCCACCAGAGATCAAGTTATTAATAGTTTTAGCTAATGTATATCTCACAGTGGATACAGTGGATCCTTAAACTCATCCTATAGAGAGTTTTCCAGTCTCAGAATGCATAATCGGAATACACATATTCAGTATAAGACAGATTCCTTACAACTGGATCCCTGAAATATTCAATACAGGTTTGTGGCAGAAAAAGCAAAGTGAAAACCATTAGCACTACCTCTGCCTAGGGAAATAGTAAACCAAAAGTAATACTGCCTTCCTGGAGGGATTACAGAGATTAGTGCCCCAATCAAGGATTTGAAGGATATAGGGGAGGTGATTCTTAACCACATTCCCATATAACTATCCTATCTGGACTATGAATAAAATGTATCTTGGAGAATCACAGTGCATTATTACAAACTTAACGAGGTAGGTGGTGACTCCAATTGCAGCTGCTGTTCCAGGCACTGTTTCATTACTTGAGCAAATTAATATATCTCCTGGTACTTGGTGTTGTTGTTAAGTGCCGTCAAGTCGATTCCGACCCATAATGACCCTGTATAGGTTTTTTGAGGAGCAACTGGTGAGCTTGAACCACAGACCTTGCAGTTCAAATGGCTTTGCAGTCTAGCGCATTAACTCACAGCACCACATAAGGACTCCCCTGGTACATGATATGCCATGGGTATTAATCTAGCCAACATTTTTTTTTTCTAAATTCTAGTTTTGAAGGCTCACCAGAAGCAATTTGTCTTCAACTGGCAAGGCCAGCAACATACCTTCACTCTCCTACCACAGAGTTATATCAGCTCTCCAGCACTATGTCATAATGTAGTGTTGGCTCTTAATCACCTTCCACTGTCACAATACATTACACTGTCCAATACATTACACAATACATTACACAATACATTACACTGGTCCATTTCTTTGATGTCATTATGCTGATTGCACCTGGTAAGAAAAAGTATCAATGACTCTAGACTTATTCCTAAAGCATCTACATGTTTTGTTGTTGTTAAGTACCATTGAGTTGGTTCCCACTCATAGCTGAGGAGTTGCTGGTGGCTTTGAACTATGAACCTGTGGTTAGCAGTCCAGTGCTTAACCTACAGTGATATGCCAGGACTTCAGGATTTGACAGAACTGCAGATGGTAGACATCCTTCACTTTCAGTGTTCCTACCACCTGTAGTTATGTGCTAGTAGAGGGGAACACCCAGCTGCCATTTGTTTCTGGATGATGGAGGAGAGAGGAAGGAAGTGGTGCCACCTAGAGGGGAGAAGATTGACCCAACAATAATTCACTTCTTTTGAAATTTTTGGGGGCTCAGTGGTGTGGAGCATGTTGCAATATTCCTCCTAAAATGAGGATAAGTTATTGCATCTGGCCACTTCCACAACTGAAAATGTGGCACAATGCCTGGTGGAAATCTTTGCATTCTGGAGGCAACAAATTCTTCATTTGGCTGTGCTACTTCTGTCTATTACCAAGTAACACAAAAAAAATTGTTAATTTTGAGTGAGGCTCAGAATAAGAAAAGATTCTGCAATGGGTTCAGGGTGCCATACAATCCATTTTGCTGTTGGGCCATATGATCCAGATGAATCAATGGAGCTTGAAGTGTCAGTTTTAAATAGAGATGCAATTTGAAGTCTTTGGGAGTCCCCTATTGGTGAACCACATCACAGACTCTTAGGATTTTGGAGAAATGCCTTGTCATTATCTGCAGTACATTACTCTCCTATTGAGAAACAGCCATTGGCTTGTTACTGGGTCTCAGTAGAGACTCAACACCCAATGGTAGGCTATCAAGTCACTATGTGGACTGAACTACCCAGACAACAACTGAGTGTTGTCTGACCACAGAGTCGTAAAATTGGATGTGCACAGCAGCACTATGTCATTAAATGGAAGTGTTATACACAACCTGAATGAAGTAGTAAATTACATGAGGAATTGTCCCAAATGACCATGGTCTCCACTCCTTTTCTCTCCCAGAATACAACTATCGCTTCATGGGGAGTTCCATATGAGAAGATGACTGAGGAAGAGAAACTTTATGCTTTGTTTACAGACTGTTCTCAACTATATGCAGACACTACTTGAAAGTGGACAGCAGCAGCACTATAGCTCCATTCTGAGACTTTCCTGAAGAATAGCAGTGCAGGGGAATTCTCCCAATGGGCAGCACATAGAGCAGTGCACATGGATCTTAATTTTGCTTGGAAGGACAAAGGGTCCATTGCAAATGTACACTGATTCATGGGCTGTGGCCAATGGTTTAGCAGAGTGCTCAGGCATTTGGAAGGAACATGATTTGGAAATTGGTGACAAGGAAGTGAAGAGAAGAGGTATATTGATAGACTTCTCTGAATGGGCCAAAAAAGAGAAAATATTTGCGTCTCATAAGAAATCTCACCAAGGGGTTATCACTGCAGAAGAGGATTTTAACATTCAACTGGATAGGGGGACATGTTCTATGGAAACTAATCTAATGTACTACGTCTGTTTTTGAGAAGATTTCTAAATTTTGGTAGGAAATACTCGAGGTCATATTTTAACTCTCATGGAGTTGTTTCCATGTTCTTCAGCTTCAACAATAGCTTTCATGATAATTTATTTTCTGATCCAGTTGGCCCTTGGCCTTGTTTTGTTGTTGTTGTTGTTAGTGCCATTGAGTTGGTTCCAACCCATAGCGACCCTGTAAAGGGTTTCCAAGGAGCAGGTAGTGAGTTTGAACCACCGAACTTGCAGTTCAAACGGCTTTGCAGTCTGGCGCATTAACAGACAGCACCACACCCGGACTCTTGGCTTTGTTTGTGGTTATGTGGATATGTGCCGTGGAGACAGTTCCAACTCATAGCAACCCTGTACAGGGTTCCCGAGGCTGTGAATCTTCATGGGAGCAGAAAGTCTCATCTTTCTCCCACGGAACAGCTAGTAGCTTCTAACTGCTGACCTTGCGGTCTGCAGCCTGATTCATAACCACTTCATTGTTTAGGCTGCTGATAATTGAGCTTCTCAGTTATCTCTTCCCACAGATACAGTCAATTTGACACTTGTGTATTCCATGGTGAGATTCATGTGTATAGTCTTCTTCATGCTGTTGAAAACAGGTATTTGCAATAAATAAGTTATTGGTCTTGCAAAATTCTATCATGTGATCTCTAGCACTGTTTCTATCACCAAGACCATGTTTTACAGCTCCAGATCTTTCTTCTTTGTCTCCCACTTTTGCATTCCAATTATCAGTAATTATCAATGCATCTTGATTTCATGTTTGATCAGTTTCAGACTGAAGAAGTTGGTATAATTTTTCAATTTCATAATCATTGGCTTTAGTGGTTGGAGCATAAATTTTCACAACAGTGTTATTGACTGCTGTTTCTTGTAGGCATATAGATGTTATGCTCTATTGTGATTCAAGATAGATTTTGAAAATCTCTGTTTTTTGATGAATGCAATGCCAGTCCTCTTTAATTTGTTGTTCTCTGCATAGTGAATCATATGATAATCTGCTTCAAAATACGCAATACAATTTCACTTCAGCTAGTAATAAAGACATCAATATTCATCTATTCCATTTCAATTTTTATGACTTCCAAATTTCCTAGATTCATAGTTGATATATTTCACAACTGGATTATGAATGGAGGCTTGCAGCCATTTCTTCTCTTTTGACTTGTACTTCATCACCAAGTAAAGGTCCTAAAGCTTTGCTCCATCCATACCACGAAGTCAGCTCTACTTTGAGGAAGCAACTCTTTCACATTCATATTTTGAATGGCTTCCAACATTAAGGGATTATCTTTAGGAATTATATAAGACAAAGTTTTGCTGCTATTCATAAATTTCAGTGCCTAACCAATGAGAAGTGATCTGATTCGCCTTCTTCCTACTCTGTCTTGATCTAGAAGCTACACTGAACTGAGTACCCCTGCTGGCATTTAAAATACTACTGGCATAATTTCTAGCATCACAGCAACACACCAGCTACCAGAGTACAACAAACTGACAGACAAATGGTGGACAGTTCTTCATAGTATTCTGTTATTATCCTTTTTATGTCAGTTGGTTCTATTGTGATATCATCCATTTTATTTCTTATTCAAGTTATTTGCATCTCCTATTTTTCTTTGTTAGATGTGTCAGTAGTTTGTTGATTTTATTAAAACTTTCAAAGAATAAAGTTCTTGTTTGTTGATTCTTTCTATTGTTTTTCTGTTTCATTTAGTATTACTTTGTTCTAATGGTTGTAAATTTACTTCGCTGCTCTTTTTCTCATTGTTGAAGATGCTGGATTAATGTGTTGATTTTAACTTTTTCTCATTTTTGGATCTGAGCATTTATTGTTATAAATTGTCCTCTGAGTTCTGATTTTGTTGTGTCTCAAGGTTTTGGTATGTTGTGTTTTTATTCTTTACTCATTTGATCTAAGGCTCTTTCATTGGAAGCATTGATACTTACTAGGGTTGTGTACTCTCATTAAATTGACTCTTTTCTATGACATAATTTCCTACTTTGTCTCTTATGTTGATTTAAGCTTTAAAGTTTATTTATCAAAAATTAACATTGCCACTCTGGCTTGTTTATATTGCTGCTAGCTTCATATATTTTTGCAATTTTTTATTTTTTAGTCTTCTTTTGTCTTTGTATGTACACAGCATATTGAAGGATCCTATTTTCTTATTAATTATGCTTCACTGTCTCTTGACTGGTGGTGGTGATAGTGTGTGCCATGGAGTCGGTTCCAACTCAAAGCAACTCTGTAAGGCGTTTCCACAACTGTAAATCTTTATGGGATCAGAAAGCCTCATCTTTCTCCCATGGAAGGGCTGATAGTTTTGAACCAATGACCTTGAGGTTAGCAGGCCAACTCATGACCACTATGCTACCAGAGATCTTTGCCTCTTGACTACTACATTTAATCAATTTATATTCAGTATAATTATTAATAGGTATGAATTGATTTCTGTCATTTTGCTGTGGATCTTTTTGTGGTACCACTAGTTTCTTAGTTCCAAACAGTTTTCTGTGCTGAGTTAATTTCATTTGTAGATTTCTTTTTGTACTTTACTTTGTTGCTGTTGTTTAAATATTTATTAAGTCCTTTTTATCTTCCTCTTTTTTGCATTAATGAGATTTATTAATTTTCTTTGAGGCTATCCTATAATTGATTAATTTCTTCTCCAGTTTAAAAGTTTCTTTTATCCAGAGATCTACTTGACATTCTTGCCATATGGAAGTTCTGTAACTAGACTATTTCCTCTATTAACTTTGTGGTTGTCTTCATTTTGAGTTGATCTCTCTGGCTCCCTACTTTCAGTCTTTTAGATGTCTGTTACTTTGGATACTTCTATATCTGGATTGATTTCTGAGTGTTGTCATCTATTATATCAGGCTGTTTTCTGCTGTTGCTGGTTCTTTCTCCGAAGAATTCCCTTTTTAAAGTTGATCTGGTTATTACAGATTGCTTTATTTTCTGTTTATCTTAATAAAATGTCCTCATTTTACCATCATATTAAATAGGCAGTTTTGCTACATATATTATTCTTGGCCAGCACATATTTTTCTCTTAGACTTCCATATATGTTTTCCTATTGCCTTATTGCTTACATAGTTTCTGCTGAGAAATCAGAGTTTAGTCTTTTTGGTACTCAAATGTGATAACTTGATTTTTGCTTTGTTTCCATGCTTCTATCAGGATTTTTCCTTTTGAAAAATAAAAGTATTATTATATGTCTTCATGCATTTCTTTTGGGGCCTGTACTATCTGGGGTTTGCTCAGGTTCTCGAATGCTTATCTTCTTGTCTTTCATGATGTTAAGGAAGTTTTCTTCCAATAACTCTGACAGTTTACTCTGTGCTTTCTTTTGTGTCTTCCTGCTCTAGAATTCCAATAACTGTAAGTTATTACTCGTCATTGTTTCCTACATAAATCTTAGGCTTTCTTTGTTGTTGTTTTTTCCCCCTTCTCTTTTCTAATTGTTCTTTTACCAGACTAGTGTTGTGACAATAGTTGTCTTCAAGCTCATTAATTTGGCCATCTATTGATTCAAATTTACTCCTTTACCCTTTTGATGTATTATTAGATATAGACATTTTTTTTCTCCAAATTATTTATTTATTTTGTTCATTTGTCTCTGTAGTGTTTTTTCTAAATTCTTCTAGTTATTTCTGTATCCTACATGCTTTCATCTGCAGCTCTCTCAATCTTTCTCTCACTTCAAAAGAGTGATATCTAAATATCATTCTTTTGAATCCTTTATCATGTAGTTTCAACACCTTTTCTTCATCTGAAATGTTTTCTGGTTGTGCATTTTGTTCACTTGTTTCTTCATTCTGTCTTGTTTTTTTGTGTGAACTGATATTGTCTGTTACCTTTGAGACACTGTGAAGTTTTTTTTATTTATATTTAGTTGATGACTGTTCATTGACATGTTCTTAGGCTTTCACCATCTTCCTCTTGGTGGGTGTGATTAAAGAATGGAAGCATGTGCACAATTTTCCCTTCACCTTTGGTTCAAGTCAGGGTGGGTTTGGCTGGTGTTTGCTGCTCTGTATCATTGATCATGTGATAAAGGAGCTGATAGTGACTCTTGTACAAAGGGTGGTGCTGCAGAAAGTACAGTTGTGGCAAGACTGTATGAGCACAGTTGCTATTTTCAATCAGGTGAGTAAAGAATAAAATGCACATACATAAAAAATAACAACAACAACAAAAGAAAATAGAGACAAGCAAATAAACAGGCTACAGTAAGGAAAACAATATATAGATAAATAGATAGATGGATAAAATATAGTGAATTTCTGGTGTGATGCTGTAGGATAAGCACTAGTCCACAAGGTAGATATGGACCGTGCATGAATTTTTCATAAACCAACCTAGGGTGTTGTTAAGCACCATTGAATCCATTTAGACTCTTAATGACTCTGCGTAGGTTTCTGAGGAGTGGCTGGGGGCTTTTATCTTTCAACTTGTGGCTAGCATTCCAGTGCTTATCCTACAGTTACACAGAGAGAAGAAGAAAAAAAATGAAGATAAAAGAGAAATGTAAGGAAAAATCAAGGGAGGAGGGAAAGAAAGAAGAAGGAAATAAGATAAAACAGAAGAAGAAAAGGAAAACAGTAAGCAGTGAAAGAAAAGATAAAAAAAAAACAAGGGAAGAGAAAGTAAAGAGGAAGGAAAAAACTTAGGGCAGAGGCCCAACCCAGAGAGGAAAAAATTGTGGAGGGCTTGTTCCAGCTAAGTAGGTCACAAGATGTGTGTGGTAGGGGTAAAACGGTGGCATGTCTGGTCTTAAATCAAGTCCCTGTAAGTCTAGGTATTTTCTGTGTTAGGGGTACCCAATCTGAAATTAGTTTGTGCAGGCCTTAATGGTGACTATGGTCTGGGTCTTTGTTCCCAGAAGAAACTCTTTCATGCCCAGAAGGTAACTGGGAACAGAGGCAGCTGGTTATGAGTTCCTGCTACTATAGTCCTGCCTGGGGACTGCTCTGTGTGTTCTGCAGATCCAAAGAAGCAGAGTTCACACTCTTTTTCAGCTGCTGGGTTGGTGTACCTGGTACCCACCTCACAATGCTGTAGCTCACAACATCTGGATGAGTAGGGGCCATGCTGAATGTAGATAACGGTGGAAGCTGGACATGCTTCCAGCCAAAAGACGAGTGTGGGGAACAAGAGAGAATACCACCTTTCTCATTGCCAGCCACTGGTGTACACACACGCTCTCAAGGTCACAACTAGGATTCAGTGCTGTTTGCAAAAATTCAAGATAGCTACACAGAAGAGGCCAGCTAACTTGTTTTTCTCCCTTCTCCCTACTCTTGCTCAGCTTCCTTCCTATTCAGCATTCAATCCTCTTCTCTATCTTTTCCTCTGAAGCTCAGGATTCTAGGGTTCCAAGATTATCATCTGTATCTGTTTCATTTGGTCTCTCATATATTTATTGTAGACGGTCTGTGTAACATGTCTGCCTAGGCTTCCATCTTGCCAGAAGTACCCTTTACTATATATTTAAAAATATACATACATAATTTTACTTCATTTGCATCTCACAATCATATTAGGAGGCTAATTTAGGTCTGAGGTACTAAAACAACTCAAGAGGTGGAACTGCAAGTCAGATGTCCCAACTCAGTCTATTCCGCTTTGCGCCGCACCACACTCCTTCATCATGTCTATTAAAGTCATAGGAGCTTCAGAAGCGTTTCAAAGACTACTGGTGGCAGCATACTGCATTCTAAGATGTCTGGATTTTTAGATTTCAAGTGAGAAAACACTAAGAAAAGTGTAATGTGTGGGAAGTGTGAAAACATAGGGAGTTCTTTGGAGAGAGAGCTAAAAGGTGTGTTCTCGGAAACTCCCATGTCTTTAGTCTCTATATGATACCTATTGGGCATGTTATTTAAAAGATTAACCAGCTAAGCCTCAAGCCCAATAGAGTCAATTTTATACTTGGGAGTATTTTCCCAACTTTATCCTTGTGTTTGCTTCCCAAGGGCAAGAAGAGAATAGCGTCTATTAATGAAATGAGAATAGAATGTTTTCTTCACAGAGATATGACTGTGTAGATACAGAAATGTGCCCCCCAAATCACAAACCTTAAGAATCAGAACAAAATGCTGAGCACCATTTTAGAAAGGAAAAAAAAAAACACAAAAAA
>NW_006408802.1:1516280-1521715 GCF_000296735.1 Chrysochloris asiatica
AGCATAGTAAAGGAAAAAATACACATGGTATGAATTTTTCGTTACTTTGAAAACAGCAGTATACATCTTTGACAGATGAAATTTGTTATGATAGTTTCAGTGACTTTCACATACATGAGTAGAGAAAAGTGTTAATTAGTTCTGTGGGAGAATGATCAGCTCATATGAGTGCACTATTTGACTTCCAAAGATAACAGACCTTTTTGTTAATATTATACTGAAGCAATCTACTGTGAGATGAATTTCACAGCTTTCAAGCACTCTGCCCAATAGAATTTGGTGGTTACATAGATCTGCTGCTGCTGTAAAGTTATTAACTTAGACATACATTTTTCCCTTATAATTTATTTTTGTTGTTTTATTTTGAGAATAAACACAGCAACATATACATCAATCACTACGTTGAGTAACAATGATTACAATTTTCGAGTTGTGCCACTGTCACCTTCATTTGCAAAGTTGTTCCTCCCTCCTAAATTTTCTGCTTAATATTTTGAGTTGCTATTCTCAATTTAACTCCATGTGTTGCTGTTCTTATGTGTTGTCAAGTTGGTTCTGACTTATAGTGAAACTGTGTAGGGTTTCCAAGGAAACCTTGTGGTTAACAGTCCAGTGTTTTTACTGTGGAGCTAAACAAGAATCCCGCATGTATGTTGATCTAAAAGAGAAATAATGCTCAAAGTAGACATTCTGTACTAGTTAAGCTAAGCTATTGTTTATTTGAAAGAAAATTTCTGGAAACCTCTAATTTAAGGTTTAAAGATTACTTAGAGCAACATTTTAAGGAATTCATCAGGCTGTCATAGCTAGAGGAAGACTAGAGTCTATTAATATATACAATTTTGCTCTGTATCATTCCCTTTTTTATCAGGATTCTTCTATACAACATTTAAACAAAATTTTCAGTAATAGTAGTTGGCCACCATCTAGATCTCTTCTCATAACAGTTTTTCATGGAGTCAATTCCAATTCTTCCTTTTATCCCTGACTCTTCTTGCTCTGTTGCCCCAGCTGTTACATCTTAGATGGCCACTTGCAAGCTTTTAAAACTCCAGACACTATGAAAGAAGTTAGCAGGTAGGAACACTAAACATATTATTAGGTCTATTAACTGGGATGCTACATGAAAATGTTACCTTAAACCTCTGATCCTAAGAACCAGATTGTTAGTTGTTGTTAGGTGCCATCACATAGTTACTGACTCATAGCAACTCTATGCACAACAGAATAAAACACTGCCTGGTCCTGCCCAACCTCACAATGTTTGCTACGTTTGAGCCCATAGCTGCTGCCACTGAGCAAATCAATCTCCTTGGGGTTTTTCCTCTTTTTTTCTGACCCTACACTTTACTAAACATCATATTCTTCTCCAATGACTGGTCCTTCCTGATAATATGTCCAAATTATGAGAGATCAAGGCAGGAGCATTTTGGCTGTACTTCTTCCAACAAACATCGGTGTGTTCTTTTGGCATTCCATACTACTTTTAATATTTTCCTCTAACACCATAACTCAAATACATCAATTCTTCTATGTTCTTCCTTATTTACTGTCTAACTTTCACATGCACATGATATTATTGAAAATACCATGGCTTGGGTCAAGCACAACTTAGTCCTCAAACTGACATCTTTGCTCTTGAACATTCGAATGAAGTCTTGTGCAGCAGATCCCGCCAATGTAATACGTTATTTGAATTCTTGACTGCTGCTTCAATGCGTGTTGATGTTTGATACAGACAAAATGAAGTCTTTAACAATTTCAAACTCATCTTCATTTATATGGATGCTATTTATTGGTACAGAGTCCTGGTGTGGCGCTATGGGTTAATGTGCCAGACTGCAAAGCCGTTTGAACTGCAAGGTCGACGGTTCAAGCTCGCCAGCTGCTCCTTGGAAACCCTATACAGGGTCGCTATGGGTCGGAACCGACTCAACAGCATTTTACAACAACAAATTTATTGGTATAGTGGTGTAGAATTTTGTTTTCTTTATATTAAGGTGCAACCCATACCGAAGGCCGTGGTCTTTGATCTTCATCAGTAAGTGTTTAAGTCTTCACTTTCAGCAAGCAAAATTGTATCATTTGCATATCACAGGTTGTTAATGAGTCTTCCTCCAATCCTGATATCATGTTTTTCATCATCTAATCCCACTTCTCTGATTATTTGATCAGCATGCAGACTGAATAAGTATGGCGAAAAAATACAACCTTAACACACACCTTTACTAATTTTAAACCAGTCAGTGTTCCTTTGTTCTGTTCGAATAACTACCTCTTGATCTATGTACATGCTCCTTATGAGCAACATTAAGTGTTCTGGAAGACTCATTCTCTGTAATGTTGTCCATAGCTTGTCATGAGCCACACAATCAAAAGCCTTTGTGTAGTCAGTAAAGCACAGGTAAACATCTTTCTGGCACTCACTGTTTGGGGCCAAGATCCACTTCCAAATTCTCTTCTGAATCTGGCTTAAACCTTGGCAGTTTCCTGCCAGTGTATGGTTGCAGCCATTTTTGAGTTATCTTTACAAAAATTTTAGTTGCTTGCAATTTTAATTACATTGTCTGATGATTTCCACATTCCATTGGGTCACTTCTTTTTGGAATGGGCACCAGTATGGATTTATTCTAGTTAGTTGGCCATGTTGTTTGTTGTCTTCCAAATTTAGTGGCATAGATGAGTGAGTAACTCCAGTGCTGCATCAGTTTGTTAGGATCCAACTTAGAATTCCCTTTATCATCAGGTTGGAGATTCCCACTGTGGTCTTTTTCTGCCTTAGTTATTCTCCTACTTTACCTCTAAAGCTTCATAAGAAGAGATTTGTGAAAGGTAATAATGTTAGAACTTGCACATCTGAAAATACATTTTAAATATTTTATTATTATATTTGACTTTGTCTTCTTGAGCTGCCTTTTGAAAATTTCTTTTGAGTTCTTTTATCTTTTCATTTCATGCCTTTGATTTAGCATTTATGCGCTGGAGAGTAAGTTTCAGAGTCTCTTCTGACATCCATTTTGGTGTTTTGTTTTTTCTTTCTTGTCTTTTTAATGATGTTTTGCTTTCTTCCTGTATAATGTTCTTGATGACATCCACAATTCATCTGGAGTTCGGTCTTTGGTGTTAATGCATCAAATCTGTTCTTCAGATGCTCTCTAAATTCAGGTAGGATTTGCTCAAGATCATATTTTAGCTCTTTTGGACTTGTGTTAATTTCCTTGAGCTTAAGCCTGAACTTGCATATTAGCAATTTATGTTCCACTCCACAGTCTGACTCTGGCCTTATTTAGGCTGATGATGTTTTGGCTTTTCCACTGTATCTTCCATAGATATAGTCAGTTTGATTTCTGGGTATTCCATATGGTGAGATCCATGTGTATAGTCATCACTCATATTTTGGACAACAAGTATTTACAAATAATAAGCTATTGGTCTTGCAAAATTATTTTATGAAAACTTCCTTAACATCATGAAAGACAAGAAGATAAGCATTCAAGAAGCTTAACAAACTCCAAATAGGATAGATCCCAAAAGAAATTCACCAAGACATATTATAATAAAATTTTTTCAAAAAAAGTCCTGATAGAAATATAGAAAAAAAAGCAAAAGACAAAATGTTATCTACACTGAAGAACAAACAAGACTAAGGTCTGATTTCTCAGAAGAAACTATGTAGGCATAAGGAAATGGGAAAACATATATGGAAGTCTAAGAGAAAAAAAAAAAAAATTGCCAGCAAAGACTAATATATTGTCAAACCTGCCTGTTTAATATGATGGTAAAATTAGATTGCTTACAACTCATAGATACCCTGTATAGGGTTTTTAAGGAGCAGCTGGTGGGTTTGAACCACCAAACATGTTATTAGAAGTTCAGTGCATATTCTACAATGCCATACCAGTACTCCAAACTCTTGTTTATTCTCTTATTAATATAGCAACATAGGAGTCTATTTTTGCTTCATGACTGTATTTTCTCTTGTGTCTCTGAGGATATTAATAATTTCTTCTGAATTGTCAGAAAAAATTATTGTCTGTATTTGTTTATGTATATTTTGTGGTATTTTAAAAAACACTGCTTACAGAAATTCAGGAACTTTAAATAACTAGGAAATCATTCCATGTTAGCAGAGTTGTAGAAAATATGGTGAAGATGTAAAATATGTCCAAAGTGATACAAATATAAATGCAACACAAGTACTATAGAAATTACAGAATCCTTTAGTTTTGTTTTCTTTTTATAAAGAATTAGAAATGTCAGTCATTAAAATTCATATGAAGTTACAAGGAGCCCCAAATGTTCAAAGCAGCTTGAGAAAAACAAAATCAAAAACAAAGTAGAAGGACTCATACATATGGCACTGATGTAAAGCTTGATTTAGACCAGTAGAACAAAATGGAAAATCTTTAAATAAAGCCAGATACTTGAGAAATGCTGAGCGTGTTCTTCCTTTTTGGTATTCTGATTCCAGATCTTTGCACATTTGGTTGTAATATTTGGCTTTATCTTCTCAAGCTAAACTTTGAAATTTTCTGTTCAGTTTGTACCTCCTCATTTCCTCCATTTGCTTTTAGCACTTCTATGCTGGAGAGCAAGTTTCAGTGTCTCTTCTGACCTTTTTCACCTTTTCCTTCTTTCTTGTCTTCTTAATGACTTTTTGTTTCTTCTTGTATGATGTCCTTGATGTCATCCCACAACTCTCTGGTCTTTGGTCTTTAGTGTTTAATCAAATCTGTTCTTCAGATGATCTCTAAATTCAGGTGGGATATATTCAAGATCTTATTTTGGATCTTGTGGACTTGTTTTCATTTTCTTCAGCTTCAGTTTGAATTTGCATATGGTTTGTTCCATAATATGCCCCTGGCCTTATTTTGACTGATTATATGGAGCTTTTCAATGGCACAGGAGGCAATAACTCATCTCTACCAAGAAATTTGGAAGACAAATATCTGGCTGACTGATTGGAAGAGATCCATATTTGTGCCCATTACGAAGAGAGGTGACCCAATAGAATGCGGAAATCATCGGACAATATCTTTAATATCTCATGTGAGTGAAGTTTTACTAAAGGTAATACAGAACCAGTTGCAAGCATACATTGACACAGAGAACTTCCAGAGGTTCAAGCCTGATTCAGAAGAGGCCGTGGAATGAGGGCTATCATTGCTGATGTCTGATGGATCTTTGCTGAAAGCAGAGAATATCAGTAAGATGTTTACCTGTACTTTATTGAGTATGCAAAGGCTTTTGATTGTGTGGATCATGACAAGCTCTGGACAACATTGCGAAGTATGAGTATTCCGGAACACTTCATTGTGCTCATGAGGAATCTGTACCTGGACCAAGAGGCAGTTGTTCGAGCAGAACATGGGAACACTGAATTGTTTAAAATTAAGAAAGGTGTGCGACAGGGTTGTTTTCTTCCCATATTTATT
>NW_006408802.1:1522385-1524725 GCF_000296735.1 Chrysochloris asiatica
AAGGTGGAGGGTCAGAGATAAAGAGGAAGAATCTCAGTGAGATGGATTGGCCAAGTGGCAGCATCGATGGACTCAAGCGTGGCAACAGTAGTGAGGTTGACCCAGGATTGGGCAGTGTTTCATTCTGCTGTGCATAAGTTCACTATGAGTTGGTACCGTCTCAATGGCATGTAACAAAAACAACAATCATTATTGGAACAGAAAAACTAATCTTTCTCTTAATCCCTTTGAGCTCTTATTTAAACAACCAAAGGACACATTCTGCTAGCCTTCCTGTTTGCCACCAGCACACAGCTTTTCCCTTTCCATGAGTCTAGAGTCTTCAGCTGCTCTATCTCTTCATGTTCTCATCTCTGCCTCCATCTCTAGTGTCACTGCCACTCTGGATAGGGTCCCACAAGTTGCTCATGATCTTTTCCCTTGATGGTCCTAGGGTCCTGTTTCTGGACTGTAAGGTTAACTACTCTCCCCTCTTTGTTACAAAACTTCTATTTTGATAGTTGTGAGAGTCACAATTATCCATGATAACAGTTGTTCACTATTGAATTATAAGAATCTTATCCTCATTGCCTTTTACCAAACCCATCTAGAAAAGATGAAAACTATTCCCCCTCACACTCTGAAACTAAATTCCATCTTGAAAACCTGTAAACCTGTCACTCCATGTCTTTATTGCCCCCTCGTTTTAGGTAGCCAATGTCTATGTTGTCTGTCCCTATCAACCCTGTATACAGGAGGGATAGAATGAATACTTGATGTGAAGACTCCTTCCCTCTCAGTTGGTGTTTTGAGCTACTACATCCATAAGTATAGGTCAAGCTTATCAAATTGTAGAAATTTAGTCTTGTTTCCTTTATCAAAAATTAAAAAAAAAACAAAAATTCTTCCTCTAGTTGAGATCTGATCATCAAGCCATCGAGACTAGGTTGAATGAATATTATCTACAAGAAGTTTGGGCGTTCTTGTGCATCTCCCCTCAGTTCATACCAGCTGGATTCTTTAGTCTCAGATCTAGTCCTCTATGGCTAGGTCCTTTTGCGTGGGCTCAGGAGTCACCAGGTCCCACCACACATCAAACCAACCAGGTCCTCCTCTTCTTTCTCTCATCTACAGGTCTGTGAGAGTCTATGGAATGTGATCAAACTCAGTCCATTATCTTTATTGTTCGTTTTCCCTCTCTTCCACTCACCAGCTGACCAACATGGTCACCAGCAATCTTACCTGTCTGTTCATGTGTTCTCTGTGAGTTTCACTCTTGGAGGGGATTTGTCCTGAAGGGACTTGATTGTTTGTCTTGATGGCTCCCCGGTGAAAGTCTTGCTTGATTTTATAGTAGCCAATCAGATTTTTCTTTTGGATTTTTCCTGTTGGTCTATCTTTTTTTCAAGAAGTATCTTCTCTTCCTCTGGCTGTTCCAAGCTGGTCTGCTTGTCCTTTCATGTGGGAATGTCCCACATCAGAAGGTTCTGGATGGGGTTCAGGATTTCACCTAAGATCCTGTACACTACAAAGGCTCCACTAGAAGCCTATTTCACTGGGCAAGTTCTAGAACCCCTTTTAGGTATTCCAGTCCATTATAGTCTGAAGTCAGGCTTACAAGCTTTCTGTAATCATGTTTCCTGATACTACTTTCTATTCCACTCAAATGTCTATTTTACAATATTAGGCAAGGGAAACCAATATTCATGATAGTCAAGCATATTAGCATTATATTCCCTCTTCAGATTATTGTTGGTTACGTTGAGAATTTTTACATCTATGCTAATGAGGGATATTGGACTGTATTTTTCATTCTTAGTGATGTCCTTCCCTGGTTTTGGTATGAGGTTTATGATTGCTTCATAGAATTTATTAGAGGGTTTTCCTTCCTCTTCTATATTCGGAAATAATTAGAGTAGAATTGGTGACAGCTCTTCCCTGAATGTTTGGTAAAACTCACCAGTGAAGCCATCTGGGCCTAGACTTTTTTTTGTTTGTGAGTTTTTTGATGATGTGGTCAATTTCTTCCTTTGTTATAGGTCTGTTCAAGTTATCTACTTCATTCTGTATTAATTTAGGTAGGTCGAATATCCATTTCTTCTAGATTTTCAAATTTGTTGGAGTACAACTCTTCATAATATTCTTTTATTATCCTTTATATTTCTATTGTTTCTGTTGTGAAATCACCCATGTGGTTTCTTATGCTTGTTATTTATGTCTTCTCCGTCTTTTCTTTTGTTAGGTTTGCCAATTTTGTTAGTCCTTTCCAGAAACCAGCTTCTTGTCCTGTTGATTCTTTCTATAGTTTTTCTGTTTTCTATCTCATTTTTTTCTGCTCTAATCTTTATTATTTCTTTTCTT
>NW_006408802.1:1525558-1536964 GCF_000296735.1 Chrysochloris asiatica
GCATATTGAAGGATCTTGTTTTCTTATCCATTCTACCACTTTTTGTCTCTTAACTGGTGCAAATAATCTGTTGACATTCAGTGTAATTATCAGTAGGTTTGAATTCATTGTTGTCATTATGTTTGGGTTTTGTTATGCTGCTGGTTTCTTTGTTCTGCATGCCTTCCTGTCCAAGTTCATGTTTTTTGTGTTCTTTCTTGTCAGTTTCTTTATAGTTTTAATGTTTCCATGTTCTTTTTAGATTTTCATTTTCTTGGTATGTTGTGAAGTATTAATTTTCTTTGAGGTTACTCTATAACTTTTCCTCCATTTAAAACAGTCCATTTTATCCTGCAATCTATGTGACCTCCTCACCACCTTGATCTCTGTTCCTGTTTTTACCTTCCTTCACATTGTAATTGTTTTGATCTTAGATTCACCTCCCAGATGCTCTGAACTTGTTCTTAAAGTTTTATTCTGTTCTGAACTCTTCCATTTGTCAATTGAGTTCTGAGTGGAGCTGCCACATATGTCAGTCTCTGATTGTTGTCTGTTCTTGTTGATTTTCAGTCCACAGAACTCACTTTAGGATGATTTGCAATACAGTGTTGGCTTTGGCAAAATCCCTTAGGCTCTGTTTTTCTGGGAATGTTTTTATTACACCATCATATTCAATTGACAACTTAGCTGGGTAGATGACTCTTGAATGGCAGGATTTTTTGTTTTGTTTTTCTTTTTTTCTTTCAGGGTTTTATATATGTCTCCCCATTGCCTTCTTGCCTGCATGGTTTCTGCTGACAGATTAGAGCTTAATTTGATTTGCTTGCCTTTGTAAGTAGCACTTCTCTTTTCCCTATCTGCTTTCAAGATTCTCTCCTTGTCTTTGATTTTGGAGAACTTGATTATGATATATCTTGGTGGTTTTCTTTTGGGGTCTATCTTTTCCTGGGGTTCATTGAGCTTCTTGAATGCTTGTTTTTGTTTTTCAGGATGTTAGGGAAATTTTCTTCCAGAAGATCTTCAACTATTTCTTCTATGGGCTTGTGTGATTCTTCCTGTTCCAGAAGGCCAGTAATTCTTAAGTTATTTCTCTTAATGTTGTCCCACATGAATCTTAGACTTCCTTTAGATTTTTTGTATACTTTTTCTCTGCTTGCTCTTCTATCTTAGCAGTACTGAGAGATTTGTCTTCCAGCTTGCTGGTTCTGGCTTCCATCTCTTCAATTTTGCTCCTTTCCCTATTTAGTGTATTGTCAGTTTCTGGTATTTTGTTATTAATTATTTGGACCTGTTTTTTCAGGTTTTGAATTGTTTCCAATGCTGTGTCTATCTTATTTGATTGTTCCTGTAGCACTTTTCTGACTTATTTCTTATTTTTATTAATCCCTCTGTGGCGTTTGGATACACCTCAATGTCATTCTCCTAAATTCCTTCTCAGGAAGTTCCAAAGCCTGACCTCTTTCCAATGTGAAGTCATTTGTCTCAGTTACTCTATCATATTTCTAGACATGTGCCAATATGGTCAGTTGTTTCTTGGACATCTTCACTAATTGTATTTTTCTGCTTTCTGATTGCCTTCAGGTAGATGTGATCAGGAGATGGGATTCCCTTTTCACTTTTTTTATTGTTCATCTCAGAGTAACCATAGCAGGTGTTGGCTGCCTATCTAGTGTATAGCTGTCAGTATTGGCTCTTGCCTAAATGGTGTGAGTGTAGCTTGGTTATATGGCCACAATATCTGTCTCTTCTTGGATAATGTAGGGAGAGAAAGAGCCCCTTGAACATAAAAAGGGAACAGAAAAACAAAACAGCAACAGCAAAAACAAAAACAAACAAACAAAAAACAAGATTGGATATTTTAGTCTACATTCACAGATAAGAAAAAAAAAATCTGTAGCAAAATTTGAGTATGACTTTAATGTCCATCTCTCAGCTTCTTGCCTTCAAGACCACCTAAGAAATTACAAGGTATTACTGTTGTGCCTTATGATGTAACTCAGGATTATTTTTCAGCCGGTTTCCTTTTTAATCTTTCTCCAACTCTGCAACCCCCATCCAAGACTTTTCCTAGTAGTAAACAGATCAGGGCCAGGCATAGCCATTTTAAGCAGTGACCCTTTGTAGTAGATCTCTCCAGAAGTGAGGGAGTGTCCAATCTCTCAGGCACCCCCTCTAGTCACCAGAGTGGATTTGCACAGACAGTAAGAGTCCAATGAACAGAGAGACAAAAAGAAAAAAAACCCAAAAATGTCCATACATTTTCTGAGGATTGGTCGGTCCTCTGTGGTGTGAGAGCTCCTCTGATCCTTCACTAGCTCCATCATGTTCAGGATGGCCACTCTAGGAGTTGACTGGGTGCTACCAATCTGAAAACAATGCCTGTCTTTCTTCTACTACAAATCCAACTGGCTTTAAATTTTTGAACTTTCTAACTATTCCTTTATTTTTAATTCAAAGTTCTGGGTCTGTCCCCTGAAACTGCTTTGTCTGGTATTCTATGTTATTGCTGGTAGAGTCCTGCACCGCACTTCTTCCTAGTCTGCCATTAAGCATCACCTTGCCAATTGATTTTTGAAGAATGACAAATGTTTCAATGAGTCAAAAATCATCTCTTCAATAAATGGTGCTAAAATAACTGGACCCCCACATGCAAAATAATGAAGCTAGACAATATATAACATATAAATAAATTAACTCAAAATGAACTAAAGACCAAATGTTGTTGTTGTTGTTGTTAAGTGTTGTTGAGTCAGTTCCAACCCACTGCAATCCCATATAGGGTTTCCAAGGAGCAGCTGGTGAATTTGAACCACCAACGCTTGGCTCAAACCAACCTTGAGGTTGAGTGCTTATCCTCCAACATGGCACCAAGACTCCCAATGACCAAAATATCAGTGCTAAAATTATAAGACTTTTTGAATGAAATACAGCAGTAAAGCTTCAAGATCTTCTTTTAGGGCAGAATTTTTATGTATTATACATAAGGAGCTCTGGTAGTGTAGTGGTTACGAATCAGGCTGTGTACCGCAAGGTCAGCAGTTTGAAACTACCAGCCGCTCCACGGGAGAAAGATGAGGCTTTCTGCTCCTGTAAAGATTTACAACCTCGGAAACCCTGTACAGGGTCTCTATGGGTTGGAACTGACTCGACGGCACTCAACAACAACAACATAGTAGAGCATAAACAAAAAGAGAAAAAATAGATGAACTAAACTTCAGCAAAATTAAAATATTTTGGTGTATCAGGGACATCAAAAAAGTAAAGAGAAGATCTACAGAATGGGAAGAAATATTTGGAAATCATATATCAGATTAGGATTTAATATTTACAATGTATAATTTTTTAAATTTAACAAAAGACTAATAATCCAATTCAAAAGTGGGTTAACATTTCTCCAAATAAGATAAAATAAATGGTTAATAAATACATGATAAGGCGTTCAACATCAGCAGTCACCAATGAGATACCACCTTACACTCACTTGTTGCTGTTGTTAAGTGAGTTGAATCGATTTTGACTCATAATGACCCTGTATAGGGTTTCCAAGGAGCAGCTGGTGAGCTTGAGCCAGTAACTTTGTGATTCAAACCCACTTTGCAGTTCAGCGCATTTGCCCACATCACCACACCAGGATTCCTAGGATGGCTATAAATGTTGTTTTCAGGTAACAGTTAGCAATATATAGATACATTTTGATTGTTATATTGAGCAGGGGGCATTCATGAGTTGAAGCTAGAGATATATCCTACAATGTACAAGACAGAGTCATACAAGTTTGAACTGCAAGTTCAGTGGTTCAAATTCACTAGCCACTCCTTGAAAACCTTATTATACAGGGTTGCCATGAGTCAGAAGGAGACTCAAAGGTACTTAATAGCAACAAATATCAATAGAACCTGATAACTGAATTAAAATCTCATAAAAATGACAATGAACTGAAATTATAAAGATCTGATTTCTTGTACAAATTCTGTTTCAACTATTCTGATATTTGTGATTTTCTTTGATTGTACCAAAAAGGAAAGAAAAAGTAAGTCTCAATTACATTATGCTATTTGCTTACTTTTTCAAAAGGATATTTAGTCACAAACATGGAGAATCTTCCTATTTCTCTTCATCATTTGCTGTCAGCAGAGTGGAGAAGATGACTGCCCCCACTTTTTATATTTTTATCTAAAAACTTTTAAAAATGATTTTATTTATTGTGAAATCAGATGATAGTTTAGTTTTATTTCCTCACAAATATCACTTCTCTTATAGCTAAAGGTGACAATGAATACCCAAAAGAGCATATCTGAGATCTATAACCTTGAGAACACCACACAGAGAGAGAGTATGGAGTAGGAGTGACCACACACTCAGCATTTCAGCTGACAGATAGGAAGGGAGACAGTTTTGTTATTGTTTTTGTTTTTTTCCCAAAGAAAGTTAGTTCTCTATGGGAGTGTGAATGCCCAAGTTTCCTTTTGTGAGTATAAGAATTGGTTTCATTGTGCCAAAAACTTAAAATAGATACCAAACTGAAGGCTTCTAAAGTGGTTATACTTTTTGAAGAACATCTCATAGGGGGAAAAAGTTTATTTACGAAAAAACATGCAGTTTTTTTGAGTCATAAAAGATTTATTGTGTGAGGGATTTGTTATACCAGAGACTGAAGAGACTGTACAGAATCCATCTGCCATAAAATTGTACAACTACTTTCAAATAAAATGAAAAATTCATAGGTTGGTTTTTGCCTTCAACAGAGCTGGTATCATCTTCAAGTTGAGTTAAAGTCATATGATCCACATTATCTTCACTTTCAATGTGGAAAAATGATTTTATTTATTGTGAAATCAGATGATAATTTAGTTTTATTTCCTCATAAATATCGCTTCTCTGTTTTGTTTTGATCCACCTTTTTCTCTCACTACTTTACTTCTGTCTTTAAGGGTTTCTGAATTTTCCTTATTATGAGCATCAAGCTGTGGGTGTGTATCACAAGATTTGTGTGTGTCTGTGTGTGTGTGTTGAGAGAGCATGCATTATTTCTAGAATTTGAAAAGAACCAACACCTAAATACAGAAAATCCCTGGCTTGGTTCATTCTGCCCTCCTTCTCCTGGGTTTTAAAGTACAGTCTCATTAGATGGACCATTTTCACAGTACTACCAGCAATTTTGAAAATTGTATGGTCACTCTTTTTTTGAGTAGACCTCAATTAAAGTAAACATTTCTCTAATTATGCCATTCATATTTTTGGTCCATTTTCTAACATAGCTATAAAAATGAACAGGAAATTAATTTGTTTTACTATCTTGTCAAAATCTTTATCTTTCCCTCCTGAATACACTACTAATGTGGTAAGTGCTATTGTTGTAAGACAAATTCCTGGTGTAGCACAGTAGGATAAGCACTGGACTGCTAGTATGGTGGGCAATTCAAACTCACTAGCTGCTCCTGGGAAATCCTATACAGAGTTACTATGAGTCAAAACAGACTCAATGATAATTAACAATAACAACAATCATTATAAGATGACTTAGTGGTGCCATAGGATAAGCACTGGACTGCTAACTGCTAGGTTGTTAGTTCAAATCTACCAGCTGCTCCATGGGAGAAAGATGAGACTTTCTGCTTCATAAAAATTTACCATCTCAGAAATGTTATATAGGGTTTCTATGAGTCAGAATTGAAACCATGACAGTGGATTTGTTGTTGTTATTGTTTTATGAATTGCACATTAGAATAATGTAAGAAGTAATAGAATTTCTTCCCACAGAATAGATATTTTAGCAATATAATGGATACTTAAACAAAGGCTATTACTTTCTCCAAGTTGAACTTGAGAGTTGATAGGCCAAGATGGAAACAAGAAAATATATTAGTGAATATTTGTGTTTCAGTTCAAATATTGCTGTTACATTCCATCCAATTGGAACTGACTCATAGTGACCCTATGAATAATAGAATGAAATACTGCCTGGTCCTTCATCAAACTACATTTGAGCCCATTGCTGCCGCCTCTGTGTCAATTCATCCAGTTCAGAGTCTTCTTTTCCTCTGACTCTCCACTTTACCAAACATGATATCCTTCTCCAAGGACTGGTCACTCTGGATAATATGTCTGAAGTATTAGAGACAAAGTCTGGCCATCTTGTCTTCCAAGGAGTATTCTGGCTTTGTTTCTTCCAATACAGATTGGTTTGTTCTTTTGGCAGTTCAAGGGACTTTTAATATTTTCCTCCAACACCATAACTCAAATGCATCAATTCAAACATACTGAAATACTTAATCACTTCAAAATTTTAGCTAATCCTTTGAAAAGGAAGTTAATTCCTTAAGATCTTTTATAATAAAAGGAATATAGCCTTTCTTAAGACTGTTTGGTATTTAAATGCATGTTAATAATTTCTTCAAGTATTTAAAAATTTTCAATAAAGCTCAGTTAAAACTTGAATAAAAAATGACAAAATGATTCTTCAAGACTTTCTTTTATATAACTTGAATGGTTTGAAGTCATTCTTAAGTGGCAAGATATCTTGTTTTACCTACCTTCAAAACTGAAGTGACTGGCATATCAATCATTTAAAATTCATGGGCCTCATGAGTTAATGGGACAAATGACATCGACGTTGTTATTGTTGTTAGGTGCCTCCAAGTCAATTTTAGGAGTTCTGGTAGCATAGTGGTTACGAGTCGGGCTGCCAACCACAAGGCCAGCAGCTCGAAACTATCAGCAGTTCCGCAGGAGAAAGATGAGGCATTCTGCTCCCGTAAAGATTTATAGCCTCGGAAACCCTATACAGGGTCACTATGAGTTGGAACCAACTCCACTGTAGTTAACAACAACAACCCTATGCAAGTTCAGCCGTTCAAGCTCACCAGCTGCTCCTCAGAAACCCTATACTGGGTCGCTATGGGTCAGAATTGACTTGATGGCACTTAACAACAACAACTCTATGCACAACAGAATGAAACACTGCCTGGTCCTGCGCCATCCTCACAATTGCTGCTGTGCTTGAGCCCATTGCTTCTGCCACTGTACTGACCCATCTCCCTCTTTTTCACTGACCCTACACTCTACAAAGCATGATACCCTTCTCCAGGGACTGGTTCTTGCTGAGAGTATGTCCAAAGTATGAGAAATGAAGTCTAGCCATCTTGGTTTCTAAGGAGCATTCTGGTTGTACTTACTCCATTACAGATGAGTTTGTTCTTCTGGCAGTCCATGGCACTTTTAATATTCTTCTCCAACACCATGACTCAAATCCACCTATTTTTCTATGATCTTCCTTATTCATTGTCCAAATTTCACATGCATTTGAGGCTATTGAAAATATCCTGGTTTGGGTCAGATGTACCTTACTCCTCAAACCGACATCTTTGCTCTTGAATACTTTAAGGAGATCTTTTGCAGCAGATATGCCTAATTCAATATGTCATTTGATTTCTTGACTGCTGCTTCCATAAATGTTAATAATGTATCCAAGCAAAGTGAAGTCTTTTGGCAACTTCAATCTTTTCTGAATTTATTATAATGTTATTTATTGGTCCAGTGGTGAGGATTTTTGTTTTCTTTACATTAAGGTGTAACCCATACTGAAGGTTGTTGTCTTTGATCTTCATCAGTAAGTGTTTTAAGTCCTCTTCACTTTCAGGAAGCAGGATGGTATCATCTGCATATCTCAGATTGTTAATGAGTCTTCCTCCAATCCTGATGCCACATTCTTCTTCATATAATACAGCTTCTCGGATCATTTGCCCAGCATACAGATTAAATGTAGTGAAAGAATTCAATCCTGTGGCACACCTTTCCTAACTAGATTGAACTGATTAATTTAGCATAATTCATGCTTATTTATTCTCCAGTATTTGTGATGCTAAGACCAAACAGAGTATCACAAGAAAGATTCAAGAAAACTGAATATTCTTCTTTGGCAACTTAATGCAGTGGTCTAGAACTCTTGCTTTAGAACCAGAATGAAGGCTAAATCCTAGCTGTTTCACTTCACTTTACGCAAGGTGACTATGACTTCAGTCAAGTTACTCAACTTCTCTTAGCTGCTTTCTCATCTGAGATATAAGGATAATAGTGATACCTACTTCAGATATTCTTATGAGGGTTTAATGTTTAGAACCATACCTAACTCATTGCACCTGCCATGCACATATTTGCTTAAGGGGCCTATAACGGGCAAATTATGAAATAACTACAGTTCTGGCCAATGTTGTCTGCTCTGGACAGCCCTATAACTTCACCTCCTTGAGAGATTTTCCAACAATAGCTGAGAGATGAAAGAAAAACAAGACAAAACAAAATGAGAAGTTGAGGCCAGAAAATAGGACGGGACTTAGCTCATGTGCTTGATCTTGGGGTCAGAAGACTGAGAGACAATAATCACATCTAGGAGCCAAAACTTCATCTCTCTTTACCTCAAAACCATAAATCCAAAATTTCTTTCAACATTCTTGAAACCCAAGAGACCATAGTAATGTGATTTTTTTTTTTTTTTTTTTTTAAGTGAGAGCATTCATGAGATTTCTTTGCTGATTATTTTTCCCTAAGCAGCAAGGTAAAATTAAACAATACCTTATTTAAAAGTCAGTTCAAATTGGTCATGACATAAGGGAGAAAAGTGACCCCATCTTCAAAGACATAAATATGTTACAGGCTTTTTATTAAGTCTTAAACAAGAGGAAGAACAACAACAACAAAAAAGACAAAAGATCCCTGTAGTAAGGGAAATCATAGACACCATGGTGGGTTTCCAAAATTGTATCACCACATGGTGTCTTATTATGGGGAACAGAAAACAAAGCCATCTCCTCTCACCACCATGAATGACTGACAGCAACAGCCATTAGACACATATGCAAACAGGGTCAAAGGAAAGTAAAGAAGGTACTATTGTAGATAGGAAAACTTACAGTCTGATATTCTCACCGTATGACTTCACAACTATTAAGGGATGTGTGTAAGAATGTTCCTGTGAGGGCAAGCTGGAAGAATTGACCTAAAAACTCACTTTACAATATATTCAGTTTCTAACTTTAGCAGGTCAGCTGTCAGAGGTATGTGAGGTACTCTAGAAAAATTGGCATCTAAACACTTTAATCTAGGCACAAGATGCTTAGATTTATTCATCAGCAAAAAGCCTTCTGAATGTGTGTTCTATAGTAATACTTCTAGGCTTGTCCTCAATAGTTCTGTGACTTTGGAGAAGTTAATTATTCTTTCTGAAGATCTCCAATATCGATTTCTTAGTTTTGTTTCTGTGGGTGATTAAATGATTTACTTTATATAAAATTCCTACCACAGGGTTTTGCATGGTGTCTAGCACACAGAGGTACTTAAAAAATAATAGTTTTGTATTTTGCTTTTGTGTAAATGTTGCTATATTATGTAACAGTAAAAATGTAGGTATGAAATCAGTATTATGACTACCAGAACTATTTCCAATTCATACCTGGAATAGTTTCTTTGACAATTGGGGGGATTCTCTTCATTGATAAGGAACTTTTGATATAATTTGTTTCTTATGCTGGGATGACTATAGACTATGTCTACAGATATCCCTTTCTTTGGAGGCTTGCTGTTGTAGTTAAGAGCTTTTGAGTTGGTTATAATTCATAATGACCCTCTGTAGGGTTTTTGAGGAACTACTGGTGGGTTTGATCCACTGATCTTGCCTGTAGCAGTCTAGTGCTTACCCGACAGTGCTACACTAGGACTCCGTTTGGAGATTTGTTGATATACATATAATATCCCATTATATTATCATCATTACCATATGTGATATGGATATTATTATTCTTAAATACATATGAGGAGATCTAGTAAATGATTTCTCCAAAACCACAGGTAATCAGAGGTGAAACTGGCATTTCAAGTAAAGACTCTCAGATGTCAAAATGTCTTTCTTTATTTTAAAGATATAAACTGTATCTTGAGAAATTAAAAAAAAAATACCACGTATTCAAGTTTGACCAATATTTTTATGTTGTCATATTTGTTTCTAGTCTTGATATTACATACACACACACACACACAACAAACATTCATGCACCTACTAACCTGGATGTTAATTTAACTCTTCTCATTTACTCAGAGAATTTTTGCATATTCTCAAATCTGAGAACAAATAATGTAATTTACATATATATATGTAAATTAATTGCCAGATTAGTTTTAGAATACTTCCCAAAGAGAACAATTTTCTACTTTAGCAATATATAGATCTTCATTCACCTCTGAGTATATAAGAGGAAGCTGGGAGATGAATAGGAAAAACCCAAGAGTAGTATTACTTTGAGGACAATTAGAAGATGAGAGTGGTATTTCCTTTTCCATTCCAAACCAAATAAATGGATACTCCTCCAAGATCCTTAATTTAAACCAAATAAGGGAAAGAGAGAGTTTAAAATATTTTCCCACATAGTTTCAATTGTGTTCTTTAGAATTTGTAGATTATAGCAACTGATGCCTACTTTTATCTAAAAACATCATCATGATAGATACCAGAAGAAACATCTGAAGAAGAGACTTGGAAATAGCAATTGCATTGAAGCCAACAGAGAGGGATAAAAAGCAGTGTAATCAGCATGATCAAAATTTGGAATATTTTGCCACTTGGTATATTTCACATAGGCTAGAAGAAGCAATAGGAAAGTTTATGGAGTTAGTTGTGGTTAAATACCATCGAGTCAGATTCAACTCATAATGACCCTGTAAAGGGTTTCTGAGGAGAAGATGGTGAGTTTGAACTGCCAATCTTGTGGTTCAAACCAGCTTTGCAGTCCATTGATTATCCTCCAGCAGTATACCAGGACTCCATGGGGAAGGGTTAGAGAGCTGGAGATACCACTTTCAGAAAGGTATAAACCTGGAGGAAGATAAGTCAAAACCCAGTAGCTTTACATTTTGATATGTTTGTTTCAGTAGCTTTACATTTTGATATGTTTGTTTCATAAATATTTCTATGATTCTGTAGCACTATTTTTTGTGTTTTACCATATTCTGTCTATCTATCTATATGCCTGTCTATTAATTAATTCTATCATCCATCCATTTATCTATCCATCAATCTATCATCTGTCTGTATATATATATACATTCTACAGGTAGGTATTCTCCTTAATGAAGAATATTGAAAGTACCATGGATTGTCAGTAGAAAGAACAAATATGTCCTGAAAGAAATTCTTCTAGAATGCTCCTTAGAAGAGAGACTTCAAAACATTCTTTCTCATACTTCAGACATGTGGTTGTTTTTAGGTGCCATTGAGTTGGTTATGACTCATAGCAACTCTAGGCACAATAGATTGAAACATTGCTTGGTCCTGTGCCATCCTCACAATTCTATTGTGTGTATGTACCAGAGTTTGATTATCCATTTGTCTGTTGATGCACATTTAGGTTGTCTTCTTTTGCTATTTTGTTGTTATGA
>NW_006408802.1:1537107-1545459 GCF_000296735.1 Chrysochloris asiatica
TACATCATGTTAGGTGCAAATATGACTTTAAAGGTATCTTTATTTAGACATTATGTGTATGGTTTAAGGAGATATATATTGGTGCTAAGCTGACAAGTAGTGAACTGTGATAATTAAGGTTTTGTGTCAACTTGATTCGACCAAGATTTTCAGTGGCTTGGCAGTTGAGATTATAGTTATCCCATAATGTGATCTATACAGTGTAATTAACTTTATGATGAGTTCTTCTGTGAGCAGCCAATCAATTGAAAGTATGTTTCTTGGGGGAGAGAGGAGGGACGGGGAAGGACGGTGTGCCACTTCCAATATATTAGACATTCAAGCAAATTTGTTTGCATTCTGCTGGGTCTGTATCTTGCATTTGATTCATCTTCCAACCTTTGGTTCTTTAGACTTGAACTAATGGCCTGGTCTATTGCCTGTCAATCTGGGATCCATCAGTGGCCTGACTTCATAGCTGTCAGGTCTGCCTGCCTGCCTGCCTGTCTGCCAACCTTGGCTCATTTGATGTGGACTTGAGACTCTTCCACATCTACAATTGTGTAAGTCATTTCTTTGATAAAACTTCTATTTATATATGTTGGTGTTAAGTGCCACCAAGTCAGTGCCACCAAGTCAGTTCTGACTCATAATGTTTGCAGTTCAAACTGATCATGTGGGTCAGTGCTTATTGTACTACACCAGGTACATGTTTGTATGTATGTATGTATATAATTGCTGTTAAGTGTCGGTCTAGTCGGTTCCTATCTATAGTAACCTTGTATAGAGTTTCCCAAGGAGCAGCTGGTGAGCTTGAACCACCAACCTTTCAGTCCAGCACATTAATGCACAGTGCCACAGCAGGACTACATATATTTATATGAGAAATGTTGGTTTAAGTTGTTGATTTTGGTGCCTTGTTCTTTTTGGATGTGTATGTTTATTGTTATAAATTACCCTCTGAGCAATTCTTTTTTGTGTCAGAAAGGTTTTGGTATGTTGTGCTTTTTGTTCTTATTTGATTTAAGGGATTTCAAATTATATATTTTTTTCTAATATCTAATAGCTTGTTAGCATGGTGGTATTCAGTTTTCATGTTATTGAATTTCTATGGGTTTATTGTTTTCCTTGATCTTCCTGTTGTTGATTTCTAATTTTATAGCATATTGATCTGGTAAAGAATATCTGAGAAGATGCATTATTTTGAATTTTTCAAATATTTGAGATTTGCTTTGTGACCTAACATATGGTCTATCCTGGAGAATGGTCTATGTGTACTAGAAAAGAATATATATTGTGCTTGTGTTGGGTTGAGTGCTCTATGTATGTCTATGAGGTCCACTTGATTGATTTGCTGGGGTTTTTTTCATTGAGTTTCTTTGAAGTTGTTCTATCCTTCATCCAAGGGGCACTTTAAGATCTCCTACTATTATCTTTGCTCTTGAACACTTTAAAGGCAAATAAGCAAGCACTGTGAAAAAAAGAAGTAATAAAGGAAAATAAAAGAAAAAAGCTAGGAAGCAACAAAAAATGAGTAAGTAAAAGGAGAAAAAAGTAGAGTGATATAAAACTAAAGAAGAGAAAATAAAAAGAAAAAAAATACTAAACAAAACTAAGGGAAGTGAAGATTAAAAGAAAGAGACTGGACTAATAAAGAAAAATCAAGAGAAAAAAAAGAGGGGAGAAAGAGAGACAGAAGAAAAGCAAAAGCAGTATATATATGAGCAGAAAGCCTCATCTGTCTCCCGTGGAACAGCTGGTAGTTTTGAACTGCCAACTTTGAGGTTAGCAGCCTGATTCATAACCACTACGCTACCAGAGCTATATATATATATGTATACATACATACATACATACATACATACACACAGTGTTATTGGTAAGTGCCGTTGAGTTGGATTCAACTGATGGCAACCTAATACAGGGTTTCCAAGGAGTGGCTGGTGCAGTCCAGTGCTTATCCTACAGTGCCACACCAGGGCTCCTATAATAACATATGTTATTGTTGTTAAATGCCGTTGAGTCAGTTCTGACCCATAGTTACCCTGTATACAGTTTCTGAGGAGCAGCTGGTGACTTTGAACTGACAACCTTGCAGTTCAAATCAACTTTGCAGTTCAACTTAACCCACAGTACCACACCAGAACTCCATAACATTAAAACCTATTATTCTAATAATGATTGTTGTCGTTATGTTCTGCAGTGTTAGTTCTGACTCATAGTGACTCTTGATAGTGTGTTTGATGAGTGACTGGTGGGTTTAAATATCCAACCTTGTGGTTAGCATTCCAGTACTTATCCCAGCTACATGGCCACATCAGGATAGTAAGTTACTGAGAAGGCTGAAAGTAATATTTCAAAGCACTCAGGAAGTTCAGAAGAAAAAGTGAAACAACCATACTGCTTTCAAATTTCTGGTATACAAACATAAAAATATATTGCAGGCTCAAGAACTTGTTTTTGAAGCAATCAAAACTTTATTAAAAACTCCAAGAAATTTGAATGTGTTCATGAGGAAATGTTCACCACTATTTTATGAGCAAGCCCAATAACACAATACTAAGGAAATTGATGTGATGTTAGATTCTTTCAATTTTCATGCAAGTATATGTGTATTCATACCATAATATCAAATAAATAAAAGAATTATGAATAAGTCTTCATGTTGGTGAAATGGACTGAGTTGTTTTCTTCTTCAAAGAATGATATGCCTCAATGTAGAAGAATACTTGCCATATTCTGAAATAATTGAATCACACTCCTCTCCCCCATATTTATTAAACATACCTTGAGCTTCAGAAACATACTCTAAAAAACAGAAAGTGAAAATTCAGTACATGGAATATTGGGTAGGATATTTTTTCTCTCTCTACAGAAGCACAGAAACATTTTTATATCTTGTTAATATACTAGACTGTGGTGTGTTAAGTCCATTCATTCAGTCCTATTTGAAAATACCAATTATAGCAGCACAGGGAGAGCTTGGAAGGCTAGAATGAACAGATTGTCTGGTCTGAGGAAGATGGATTTTACATGTATAAGACAAAAACTCTTTGAGTTAAAATGAGAAAGTGTAGCAATATCATATAAAATAGCCATTTCTAAAACAGAACACATACTAAGAATGACTAAACTTCTCATATAATTTTAAAAATATAAACCAAGGGGGGAAATGATGACAATAAGTTAGAGCCAAGTGTGACATTCCTAATGTAGAAGAAATTAGTCTTCTATTGTCTGTTCAGCATCCTTTCTTTTCGAAATAGTGCCTTATTTAGGGAAATACATCTCCCTGTCCACGAACTATCACATAATATGGTTCAAAATTAAGTTTCTATCTTATTACCTGACTTCTAATGCCATAGAATTGATTTTACCAAGAAAAAATGTAAAAATATTAAAATATATAATCATTGTAATTGACATTTATTGAGAACTTCATTATGTCCCAAATACTGTTCTAACCATTTTGCATACATTAACTTATTTGATTTTCCCAAAAGATCAATAAACCCATTTTCCAGTTAGGAAACTGAGGCATTAGTAATTTATATAACTTCTGTAGGTTATACAACTAGCAAGCATAGTATTCAAACCAGGATTCAAAATCAGGCAGTGTGATGTTAGAGACTATGACCTTAACTATTATGTTATCTCTCCTTTCTGGCACTACAATTGGAAAGGGCACAAATGATTACAGGGAAATTCCAGGAGGTAACAGAAGCAATTATTGTTTTGAGTTTGGTGGATACTATAGGATTAGCATTGGACCACAAAGTCAGTTTGAACTACATTGTTGGTTGTTCAAACCCACCAGCTGCTCCTTGGAAACCCTATACAGGGTGTCTATGAATCAAAACATACTCGATGGCATTTAACAACAGAAGGATTAAGTTCACTTACCAAAGGTAACAAGATAATGTTCTCTGTGATTAAGGCCTTATGATTACAGATGCATTCATAAATTGTGAAATTGAAATTGTCAAATGTTTAACAGATACAAGTTGTACTCTTTTATTGAGGTCAATATCATCTATATGCCACATAATTTTTTAAATTAGAAACATCCTTACAAAACACTTTTTCATTTAACTAAAATTAAGATAGAAATTAGTTTCTGGCAGCTGATTCCAAAAATCATGCCTCACTGCTGTAATAATAACATAGGAACTTTCAATTCTAGTCATCACTGGATTCTAAGATTTGGGAAATGGGCAAACTCAGTTTCCTTGAGGTTCTCCAGACGAAAGAATCCAGCTCCTGAAGATGCTTCTTTGAGAACGGTTGGAGGTCTACAATTTTGTGTCAATAATTCAAAAGCTTTATCCTCCTAGGATGTTAGTGTGTCTCTTCCCTAGCTTTTACATTCATCTTAAATGATAAATCAATAGGCCAGTCAAATGTACATTTGTTGGTGCCAAAGTTTGTGTGTCTTGCATGCTCTCTGGTTGCAAAAAATAGGGCTCTCACTATGATGTGTGGGGTTAAGAAGGAGTCTTCTGAGTATATACGACACATTGTTGTTGTTGTTATGTGCCATGGAGTCGGTTCTGACTCACATCCACCCTGTACAGGGTTTCCGAGGCTGTAAATCTTTACAGGAGCAGAAAGCATCATCTTTCTCCCACAGAGCAGCTGGTAGTTTCGAACTGCTAACCTTGCAGTTCGCAGCCTGATTCATAACCACTACGCTACCAGAGCTCCTTATGTACGACACTTAAGAGTCTATAAAACAAAGCTGCTTCTTTCCTTGAAACTGATTTTAAAACTCATGTTGTATAATCAGTGGAAAACAGTCTGTGGGTAATGAATGTTGTTGTTAAGTGCCATCGGGTCGATTACGACCCATAGCGACTGTGTATAGGGTTTCCAAGGATCAGTGAATTCAACCCATAGCAACTCTGTATAGGGTTTCCAAGAAGCAGCTGGTAAGCTTGAACCACCGACCTTGCAGTTCAAATGACTTTTCAGTGTGATGCATTAGCCCACAGCGCCACACCAGGATAGGCCCACTTTAGTGGTTCCTTTGGTCCCTTTATTCTATCAGACTGCTTCTATGTTGTCTCCTTTCCCCTTACCACTGAGGTAAACAATTTTGACTCTCAGGTAAGCTTTTACAGTCCCCTCTGAATGAAGTAATGGCAAGGCTAATATCCTCCCATGATTTATCTGTACATGAAAGTAAACTAGAAGCTCCATCATTGTAATATTTGAAAGGTATTAAAAATATAGAATAATTCTAAGAAATATTTTCTGTCAACTTTTCCATCTAAATGTTCAATTCATTGCTGGCTATAAGATGCAGAAATATTGACTCACAGCATCCATAGGAAGTATTGCTATTTATCTAGAAATGTAACAGCAATACACCAACGTCTTTTAGCAGCATCTCAGCTTTCTATTCCTAACAGAACTATAATTTCATGCTACCATTTACTTTTCCTAAACTGTCTTTGTATTACTCCTAAGCGTCATTGTAAAACCTCTACTTTCTGTTAGCTTTCTTTTACTAGTCTCAACTCTGTTTCACCTTTCTAATTATTACAATGAGGGTGCTTAATTTCTACAGGAACTAAGTCTCTTTTCGTTGTCAAAAACATTGTTTAAAATAAATATAGATTTTGCATGAAGTGAACTTGTAACTACAACAATGACAATATACAATGAATATAAGTACGATGCTAAAAATATTAAAATATTTTAATATTTTATATCTTTTTATATTTTTATATCTTATCTATGCTAGGGGAATAATGTGTTTGAGTTACATAATAAGCATCTACATAAATGGTAAGTATCACAGAATACATTTCTGGACTAGAGAATGACATTGGAGATTAAAGTCACGTGAGAAGACGAAATGACTTGGGAAAAGAATTTGAAGACACATAAGAACAATGAGAGAACAGAAGGGTTCACCAATGTATTTGAAACATGCTTATGGAAAGAACTCAGGGTTGAGTATTAAGGACCAACAGTGAAAGTATTAAAGGGAGATACAGAAGACAGTGATACTGAGGACATATAAGAAATTGCCATTAGGATTAAATGGTCAAGTTTGGCATAGATAAGAAAGGACTAAGGTGGGAGACTGAACAAGAGACCATGTGGCAGTTGGATGAACTTTGGTGATTTACAACAACTGTTGTCATTGAGTTTGAGAAAAAAAAGTTGATAGTTGCCTGGGAATCCGAAGTATTAACTAACGACAACACAAACAGCAATCTCCAAATGTTTGAGGGTTAAGGGAAAAGAGAAGAACATCAAAATTAATAAAATGAGATCTAATTTGAGAAAAAAAAATATTGCTATGCTGGTAAAGATTAGAGAATAACTGTAGACTGAGTAGGGAAAGGATTGAATAAAAATATTGAAGTGAGAGAGAATATTTTATCCAAGTCACAGAAGAATTGTAAGCATTTGGTTCAAAGATAGTTGGGTTTCTAGCTTATTTGTTGTCATTGTTTTGTATTATTTAGTTTCTCCCCAGTGATCACATATCACAGTTGTTATATATCAGTAAGTCTGTTTCCACCTATATAGAATTTCCAAGGAGATCCTGGTGGATTTAAAACATCAACCTTTCAGTTTGCTGTCCAGTGCTTATCCTACGGCACCACACCAGGACTCCCACAATTACAATAGAAAAAAAACAAAAAAAATGCTGATCTTGGAATTTTTATGTTGCAACTGAGGAGTCCAGTGCACTGACAAATATCTACAGAGGTCCTTTTCCCTCTTCCATGAGTTAAGAAGGAGTAATATAAGGGATGGATTCCTGGTTTGGTTTTGTGAGATCAGTAGTAGACTGTGAACCATAAGGTCAGCAGTTCAAGCCCACCAGCTGCTCCTTGGAAACTCTATAGAGGGTCACTATGAGCCATAATGACTTGACAGCACTTAACAACAACAATATAAGGGATATCAACTTAAATACTTCTAGAAATTCGAAAAGGACATTTAAAAGAATTTGTTTGCTCTTTGTATTCCTCAGAATGCTGCTAGGCTTAGAATGCCTTAGGCTTAAAACAATAACAAGTGGAGACAGTCTCTGATCTCTTTGTACAGGATCTATTGAAGTCATGTTTATGATTTACTTTTAGTGAAAGAACTGCTCAGTTTATAAAAGGAAAGGCTAAAAGGCCTCAAAACATGGCTGATCCTTGCTGGACCTTTTCATCAGAGCTTTCTAGCCCCCAGGATTAACCGAAGCACAGCTCATACCACTTGAGAAAAATACCCAAAACAGAGACTTCCTTATTTATCTAATTATTCCTGTAACTAAAAATAATCACAAGAATACTAAAATGATTCTTATATCATTCTATAAGCTTCACTAGAAGTAGTAGAGCTACCATCTATAGATGCTTGAGAAGGAACAAATAATCTCCAAATTTTCTAACTACAGACTTATTAAATTCTAAGAGAAATCTGCACAAAACATTCTAGCCTATAAAGAATGCTGTCATACAAGTAGTGCAAAATTCAACCCGGTCATTTCAGAACACCTCAATAATCTTCCATTACACTTTACACTTTGGACTCCAATTACCTTTTCATAGCACATTGGGATAAGTGTCCATTTACTTGAGAAGTATGGTACTTTTACATTACCTTCATAACACCATCCCCTCATTGTACGATGGGATTGCTAGCTGAAAATAGTTTTCTTTTTAGAAAAAGAAGAGGGTAGATTTTCTTTCATTTTTCCACTTTGCAGGTATCTATTGGTATGGTGCTATAGGATCAGCACTGGACTGTGAACCAAAAGGTCAGCAGTTCAAACCCACCAGTTGCTCTATACAGGGTTGCTATGAATAGGAACCAACTCTCAACTTGACAGTACTTAACAACAACAACAGTAATTAAATAGACCAGGAAGGAAGACTCCAGTTCTGTTTTAGTCGTTTATTATATTGAATCTTTGGGGTGCCTGCCGTCTGTTGCTGAGGTAAAAGCAATCATTTATGACAAAAGTCCTGATATGATCCCATTGCTCCTCCAGAAAAGATACCTTTCACATTCTGAACAAAAGCATCCCATGCTACACATTTTCCTTCAGTCTTTCTTGTATTTAACAATTGAAGGACCTCCATCTTTACCAAGTAGAAATAAATTAAGTAATCCAAAACATTGTAGACCTTTAACATAACCAGTGAATATGTGAAGAAATGAATATAATGACCACATCCATTCCAGCATGCTGTATTCAAAACCAACTAGATAATAATAGAAATGAGTTCTACTTTAATAGTTACGTGAGAGACAGAATTCTAAAGCAAAGAACTACCTCTAATAAAAATCTTTGTGCAACTTCTCTAATTATAAATAAAACTAACGTAAGTTGGTCTATATCCATCTCTCTCTCTCTCT
>NW_006408802.1:1548767-1549281 GCF_000296735.1 Chrysochloris asiatica
TTCCAATCACCAGTAATTGCCAATGAATCTTGATCACTTGTTTGATCAATTTCAGACTATGATAGAATTCTTAAATTTCATCATCCCTGGCTTTAGTGGTTGGTGTGTAAATGTGATCAAGAGTGCTATGAACTGGTCTTCTTTGTACTACCAGGGTGAGCCTGGTAGTATTTAAAATGCTGGTGGCATAACTTCCAGCACCGCAGCAACATGCAAGTCACCACAGTTAAGACAAAATGATAGACAGTGGTGGTCATTACCAGCTAGAAGAGCAAATTTATTTTGTAATTGAAGTAGTGATAATAAGGGGACTCATCTTATAGAAGTGGTATAGAAAATGAGTTGGAGGCTATTAATGAAAGAGAGATGTTACCACATTTTTAAAATTGTTAAGTGCTGTTGAGTCTATTCCAACTCAATGACCCTATGCACAACAGAACAAAACACTGCCTGGTCCTGTGTCATCTACAACATTTTTGTTACCTTTGAGTCCCTTGTTGCTGCCACTGTGTCA
>NW_006408802.1:1549381-1551276 GCF_000296735.1 Chrysochloris asiatica
TAACAAGCATGAAGTACATCTTCAGGGAAGTGAATGAACTGCCAAAAGAACAAATAAATCTATCTTGGAAAGAGTATGTCCAGATAGCTCCTAAGGAGTGAGTTTGGCACCTCATTCTTTGGCCATGTTGTCAAGAGGCACAATGCTATCCTGATTCCATATCCTCTTGTGAATCCAGTTTGAATTTCTGGAAGCTCCCTGTCAATGTATTCTTGTAGCCAATTTTGAATTATTTTCAGCAAAATTTTACTGGCATGTGATATTGATCAATGATTTCTGCATTCCTTTGGATCATCTGTGTTCAGAATGGACAAAATATGGATCTTTTCCAATCGTTTAACCAGGTAGCTGTCTTCTAAATTTCTTGACATGGACAAGTGGGTGCATCCAGTGCTTCATCAGTTTGTTGAGCAATTTCAGTTTATATTGTGTCAATTCCTGGATCTTTGTTTTTTCACCACAGCCTTCAGTGTGGGTTGGACTTCTTCCCTCACTATCATCAGTTCTTGATAATATGCTACCTCTTGAAATGATTGAACATTGATCATTTCTTTTTGGTACAGTGACTGTGTATTCCTTCCATCTTCTTTGGATGCTTTCTGCATCATTCAATATTTTGTGCATAAAATCTTTCAATACTGCAAGTCATGGTTTGAATTTTTCTTTCAATTTTTTCAGTTTGAGAAATCCTGAGCATGTTCTTCCTTTTTTTGTTTTCTAACTCCAGGTTTTTGCATATTTGATTATAATTCTTGACTTTGCCTTCTCAAGCTACTTTTTGAAAATTTCTGTTCAGCTCTTTTATTTCCTCATTTTTTCCAGTCCTTTTTGATTCTGTATGTTTAAAAGCAAGTTACAGAGTCTTTTCTGACATTCATTTTGGTCTTTTCTTTCTTTCCTGTCTCCTAAATGACCATTTGTTTTCTTCGTGTAAAATGGTCTTGTTATCATCCTACAACTTTTCTGGTTTTCTGTCAGTAGTGTCTAATGCATCAAATCTGTTCCTGAGACGTCTCTAAATTCAGAAGGAATATATTCAAAGTCATATTTTGGTTCTTATGGACTTTAAAATTTTTTTTCTTCATCTTTAGCCTGCACTTGCATTTGAGTAGTTAATGGTCTATTCCACAGTTGGCCCCTGGTCTTTATTTGGCTGACAATATTGAGCTTTTCCTCATCTCTTTCCACAGATGTAGTAAATATGATCCTTATATATTCCATTTGGTGAGGTCCATGTGTAAAGTTACCTTGTTTTATTTTTTAAAATAGGTGTTTGCAGTGAATTAGTTGTTGTTCTTCTAAATTTCTATCATGTGATCTCCAGCAAAATTTCTATCACTAAGGCCATATTTTCCAACTGTTGGTCCTTTCTTTTTGTATCCAACTTTCATGTTCCAATTACCAGTAATTGTTAATGCATCATGATAGCATGTTTGAGAAATTTCAGACTGAAGTAATTGTAGAACTTTTCAGTGTCATTGTTGTTGGCCTTAGTGAATGGTTGTTGTGTTGTTGTTAAGTGCCATCCATTGTTTCCAATTCATAGTGACCTTGTATAAGGTTTCTGAGGAACAGCTCATGATGAGTTTGACTCTCCAACCTTGCAGTTCAAACTGACCTTGCAGTCAGTGCTTATCTTACAGTGCTACACCAAGACTCTTCAGTGGATGGTAGGTCCATTTTAATATTAATATTAATTGGTATTTCACATAGTCATATAAGGAGCTCTGGTAGTGTAGTGGATTGCTAACCTCAAGGTCAGCAGCTCAAAATTACCAGCTGTTGCACAGGAGAAACACAAGGTTTTCTGCTCCTGTAAAGATTATAGCCTTGGAAACCCTATACATGTTGCTTTGAGTTGGAACAGATTCCACAGCACATAACCACTACCATAG
>NW_006408802.1:1551376-1562396 GCF_000296735.1 Chrysochloris asiatica
AGACAGAGACAGAGACAGACAGAGACAGAGAGACAGAGAGAGACAGACAGAGACAGAGAATAAGTGAACAGACCAACAGACTACTCTCTTCATCTCAGCTACTTTTTGATACAGTTAAGTTCTTTTTCCAAAGAAAGTTGGACCTTATTGGAAGTAAGTGTTAATGGAATCAAAATGATACAAGGATATTAGAAAAACAGATTGTTAGAGAAAAGTGTAAACATGATTCTCAGAACACATCTGTCATTTATGGCAATCTCAAATCTTTGAATATCCCTGCCCTACCCCTGTGGTTTTCTAATAGTATGAATTTGCCCACTCCTAGGTAGGTAGAATTGTATGATTCCCATGCCCCCTTGACTTTAGGTGCAGACATTTAACCAGTTTCCATCAAGCAGAGTCCTTTGTAAGAGAAAGGAAAGGTGAAAGTGACCATTGTATAGCTAAAGAGTTCTTCTGACAAGCAGGACCTCATAGAGTTGTTGGGTTTGCTTCATAAGCTATAGAATGGTGCTGATTTTCTAGTTCTTGACTTCATGGAATCAGTTAATTATTAGAGTATTATTATTTCCACTGAAGCAGTTTTGTAGTGAGATGATAACTTTTTTCTGTTTCTAGCTGTATAGCATCCAAACTTGGTTTCTGATCTTCTCAGACATGCTTAAGATACCAAATCAAACACACAAACCAAATCTACTGCCATAGATTCCATAGCAACTCATAATGACCCTATATTGGGTGTTCTAGACTGTAAAATTTTATGGTAGCAAACAGCTTCATCGAAATTCTCCCTCTGAACTGCCAGCCTGGTGCAGCTAACAACCCAATGTCTAACTCACAGCCTCAAGTGTCATCTAGTAAATCCATTGACTATTTCAGCTATGTAAATGGACCTTGTTGTCTGCAACAAAACACTTTGTAACTAATTGCTTGATAGAGAAGAGGTCAATGTGTCTATTTGGTTCATGGAAATGGGTCCACCTGGCACAATAGGATAAGCATTGGACTCCTAAACACAAGGTTGGTGCTTCAAACCCACCAGTGGTTGCTCATTGGAAACCCTATACAGGGTCACTATGAGTGAGAATCTACTCAATGACACTTAACAACAACAACATAAAGGTGTTTCACTATTTCAGAATTTTTAACTTAGTCAAATGACTTTATTGTTGCTCTTGATATTGTTGATAACCATTTGATTTCCTCAGATGTGAGAAGACCCTTTTTCACCATAAAATAGTGTAATAGGATAAATATGATTAAAACAGAGCAAAACAAAAATGAAACCTACATGATCTTGCATAAGTTAACATACTCCTCCCAGAGATGCATAACCTCTGGATAAACAAATATTTTTTGTTCAAATGTCTTCAAAGACTATTGCATCATTTTCTATTACTTTATTATTCCTTTAAAATGCTTATATCTTGAACCTATTGAAGAAATCCATAGGATTTCACATCTAACACCATGCTACTGTCAATTGCAATTAAGAGTGTCAAGCAATAAGTTTCTCAGCAACATATATTTTCAAAATGAAAAATTCATAGGGAGAAGACTTGTTGTTGTCAAGTGCCATCAAATTGATTCCAACTCATAGCGACCCTGTAGAGGGTTTCCAAGTAGTGGCTGATGAGTTTGAACAGGCAACCTGTGGTTCAAACTGCTTTTGCAATCCAGTGATTTATCATACATTGTTGTTGTTGTTGCTAAGTGCTGTCATGTCAGTTCTGACTAATAGTGACACTGTATAGAGTTTTCAACAATTGGCTGGTGATCCAGAACTGCTGACCTTGCACTTCACACGGACCTTGCATTCCAGTACATTAGCCCACAGTGCCAAACTAGAAATCCCATATTAGTTATGTCCAAATTGCCTGCTATGCTGCAATAACACTTCTAATACCATATGATTTATTATCTAATGTGTTTATTATTTCTCGTCTGTCTTCTCCCACTAGAAAGTAAGAGACATGAGGACAGGGATCTTTGTTTTGCTCCGTGATGTCACTCAAATCTCTAGAACAGTGCTAGCACAACTTTGAATAAATACTTTTAAAATGAGAATAATTAGTTACTTTTAGCCTCTAAATTGGTGGAGCTACTATCTATTAATTACTTACAGGCCATAGTTTTCTACTTGAGAAGTAGATTTCAAAACACATCCCTTATATTTATAGCCCATACGTAATACTGTGCTTTCTAGAGTTTTTATGAATACTCTGATTTTATGAAGGGTCAAAATATTAGTGAATATGGGTAATTTTTCTTATCTTTATTTTCATTTTTATTCTTGTAGTCAAAATAAATCTAAGTATAAAGAAAATGAATCTGCAAACTCTACAAGCATTGGTGGACATTTTATCCTTTTTATAGAAGCATGAATTGAGAACATTTTCTGCCTAGTGTAGTTCTTTTACTTTTTTTTTTTTTTCCTCTGCTATTCAATGAGTTGTATTGTAAATATTGCTTATAGCTAATTTTGTAGCAAACTACAGAATAGACAAGAAAACTGAAGTTGGTTTTTAAGCACAGAAATGATTTTAACTTCTAGTAAAATGTTTTCAAGTGCCTGAACATAAACAAACAAAACGAAAGCTCTTATGTCATGCAATTTTGTATTTGTTTGCTTATTAAAGTAACCCATTGGCATGAATATTATTATAAATCAAATGTTGAGAGTTGTGAATGGTACCTTATCATTTACTTTCATGTAGTTTTTAAACATATGCTCTAAAACATAAGTCTAATATCAATATTATGTTTTATTTACTTTAAAGTTGAAATCATTTTACCATGTTATGATTTTGAATTTGTGCTCATAAAAACAGCTACATGGAAAAATATTAAATGTCCTACTTCCTTTCCATTCTGTCTAAATAAATTCAAAAACCTAAGTGACCTCTGTTAGCTGTCAAACTAATGAGAAGTTATTTGGTTTTATATTTTTATCAGTGCTATATTAAGATTCTTTCAGTGCATAACAAATTAACCGGTAACTTAGTAGCTTAACACAGTCTGTATTTATTATCTTATGATTTCTGTGAACCAGGAATTTAGGCATTGCTTAGGTGGGTCTTCTACTTGAGGAATTATCATGAAAGTGAAATCAGGGTGTCAACCAGAACCGATTATTTTCAAGCTTACTCATTTGATTGGTGACAAAATACAGGTTTTTTCAGGCTATTGTTGTTCTAAGGGATTCAGTTCCATTGACTGCTCTCTATAACAGCCAGTTTCACAGAGCAAGCAAGTAAAAAGTAGAGAGAATGAGAAAGAAGTCTGCCAAACTGATAGTCTGCTGTAATCTAATCTTATAAATGTAAATTCATTACCTTTGCCACATATTCTATTGGTGAGAAGCAAGTCATTAAGTCTAGTTCATCCTCAAAGGGAAAGAGTAACCTAAGGTCTGAATACTAGGAGATAGAGGCAGGGATCATTGAGTTATTTTAGGAAAGGCTTGGTTCTTGTGGGTTCTAAAGAGACTTGTGAAGTAGCTTCCTAGATGTGGGTTTCAGTCTTCACTATACAGACCTGGCTCAATTTCCTTCCTCTGAAGGGGAAGTGGAAGAAATTAGTATGAATTTGACCTTTCCTGTCAAGGATCTTTCTGACATGAGACCCAAGCCATCTTGTTGTCACACTTACTCTCTGGTGCTGATTGTTCAACATCTCAGTTTAATGATCGTTGTCTCAGTTTGTGGTTCTGCTTCATGTATCATTTATTACCTGTCTCAGGCCATCTCTTTTACCTCCCATAGGACCATATTATGAAAGTGAGCCACAGAAAGGTTGTCCTCTATCATTCACTGAGTGTTTTGTGCAATGAAAAACATGGATTCAACCCCAGGACCCTGCCCATAGCCTCTGCCTTCTATCCAGTTAATCTTTCCCATGATATAATTTTCATGTGCTCTTCATATTGGCAATCATGATCTACTTCAATTGTGTTAAAAGCAATTCCACTCTAATAACAATTGTTTCTGTTTATAATTACTTTTGACTTTAACAGTAATAATCACTGCAGTGAGTTTAGATTTCTCCTCTATGGCTGACATTTTGTGTTGTAATTAGTGCCATAAAATCTTCACTTAGAAATAAAGAGAAAGAGATGCTAAGAGGCTAAGCAGTTTTCCCATTTCCATACAATTGTTTTGGGGTAAACTGTCATTTGTTCCTAACTTAGATTCTTGTGTTCTCTCTACTAATATATACTGTCTCTCGAACACATTTTTTTCTTGCCTGTAAAATATCACTTTGATTAAATGGCATATGACCACTCTGGCAACTGCAACTTGTCACCTTCCAATCTATCCTTCATTCATTATCTCTTTAATTTGCTAAGCAATCACATCTTTACACTTATAATGTGGAAACATAATTCATGTCAACTTCTCTCCTTAGGGCGAGTGTGACCTCAGTGCCTAATGCAGCCTCCATCTGTTCCATTCAGCTCACTATTCTCTAGTCCAAAGCTTCTTCATCTATTACTGGCTGACCTTAAGGCCTCTTGTCCAGGCAGTTTGCCACATGCAATGCCTTTTCGTCACCTGCAAAGTTAGAGTTTGAAATACAGTTCCATTAGAGTCTCTCCCCAGCTCTCTACCCCAGCATCACCTCCTGTCTGCTAGCCATAGTCTCCCTTCTTGTCTCTGAAATGTGAAGGTCCTGGGAAGAGGGCAAACCAGGCTTCTCCATTTTAGCCAGTCCTCTGGGGCCCAGTTACAGTCATTTAAAACCTCAGCTTCATCTATTGAATCTATTAGGCACAAGACACTGTGGGAGTCTTTAGAGAACATCTCACATTGACTCATCTGCTCTCCAGGCAGCCAAAGAATCAGGGCAAAGTTATATATTGTCATGGCATTTATTGAGCCTGTTTCTGTCCTTGGATTGCAGGGAAGCATCATTTATGGTTAAGAATACCCCCAAGTTCCCATTTATCTTACCCTTTCTCTTAGAATTCTCATTGCTCCTGCTTGAGCTTTGTAGAATTGTTACACTTAAAACACACACACACACACACACACACACACACACACACACACACACACAAACTAATCTCTGCACCTAATTGCCCTGTCCCACGCCATGTTCACTATCTTATCTAATATCCACCAACTGAAACTATACCAAGGCAATCAGAGTATCTAAGGAATACAACCGACACAAAATGCTTCATCCTTCAGCTGATTGTGCCAGTCTATAAGTCTGATTTATTGCCTTCTTATACCTCTACTTTCCAAACTGAGGTTACATATTGAAATATGCTGACTGTTTCTGTTCAGGTTAAAGCTTGTGTGGGTGTGGTTTTATTTTCATTTTGAAAGAAAAACTTGGAAAAGAGGTATATTTCTGCATGGCTATTCTCTAGGGCAATTAGCAGAGCACGTGTATACTCCTCATAATTAAAAATGGTTCCATTTAGTACCATTAATGATGATACACAATGCATTGTTCACAATTTTCATTTGTCATTAGCAAATTGCAATGCATTTTTGAGGGGCAACATGGTAGATGCTTGGTTCTCTTACAAGGAGTAACTTGTTAGCATCACCATTCACATTGATGTCTATCTAGTTTGTCAAGTCCTGGTGTGGTGTTGTCGGTTAATGTGCCGGACTGTAGTGGGTTTGAACTGCAATGTCAGAAGTTCAAGCTCACCAGTTGCTCCTTGGAAGCCCTATACAGTGTCTATCATAAGGGTTGGAACAAATTCAATGGCACTTAACAGCAACAACACTTTGCTCAAGTGTGAATTGCTTCATTTTTCAATTGAAGGACCCTACTGCATATAGACCAATGCAGTCTTTTAGCAAAAGGGCTTAGGGGCTAAAACTCTCTGAGCTTCTGTATTTGGAATGAATGATCCTGTTGCCTTGTCATCAGCATTTGAATAGCTTCCCTGTGCCTCAATTTACACACAAGAGAACAGGGACTACTAGCACTTAGTATTGTTGTGAAGATTAGATGAACTAAATTAAAGAAGGCCAAGAACAACCTTTGCCCCAAAGAAAGTGCATAAAATACAAGGCAGTTTCTATTGTTGCAAGGGAAAAAAGGAATGGTGGAATGCCTCTCATTCCAGTAACAGCTCTTTCTGAGATGGACTGTGGCTCCTGAGGAAATACTGAGCACACTCAGTACTTTCTGGCCTGTACATGTCTTACTGGTCAATGCCAAGAACTGTCCATATTCTTCTCAGCCTGTACTTTGAACTTGAAGTGACTGATCATATCAGAGACAGCACCTAGGGGGGACCTGCTGATTGGTGTCTCCTAGTTTGTGTTATTGAAAAGGAACAGCAGATTGCCCTGTCAGATTCCAATCTCATAGAATCATTCTAATGGCTACTTCTTATCTTAAAGCAGAACAGGAGGAAAGTACACCATTTTAAATAACTGCCCAACTCTGGATGTATGAGATTCTGATTCTTCAAAAATTCACAAGATGAGTTGTCTTTTCTGGAGAATGATAGGTTCTCTTGACTTCCATAAGTAATCAGACATCCCCTCAAAAATTCTTTCTGGAAACAACTCAAAAAGCGGAGATATATCCTTGACCACAAGCCACAAGTGGCTCCTTGAACTGAAATTAAAGGTGGCAGGATAGAATGAAGAGCCATGGGGATAGGACTCAGTTTAGCCATTAATCATGAGTTCTTGTTGCTGTTAAGTGTTATCGAGTTGATTCTGACTCATAGTGACCCTATATATGTTTTCCGAGTGACTCGTGAACTTGAACTGTCGACCTTGCAGTTCAAACCAACCTTGCAGTCCAGTGCATGAATGCACTTCAAGACACCAGGGCACTATTAATCATGTATATGTCCTTGAAAAAGTCACAGGGTTCAGAACTTCAATTATTTTCATTGTGAAATAAAAAGTACTGAGCTAGATCACTGTTTTTCAAAGTATACTCCGAGGAACACTAACCTAGGGGAAAAGACCATAGAGGACTCCAAGGTCAAGTTGGTTTGTAAATGTTGCATATCATGGAAGTTCAGAAAAAAAATTTTTGAAAATCTATAATTAATTAGCACAATCTTTAAAATCATTTAATGTTATTTAAAGCAGCATTTTCTAGCCTATTTAGTCCCTGTTCCTTTTGTTTCCCCTCCTAAGTAAGTAATACTGACAACAAACCTCGTAGTGTTCCATAGACCATTCTTTAAATCCTCAGCCTCAACTCATCTCTGAAGTATCATTCATGCATGATTGCAAATGAGTCACTGCTTTTCTTGTTTGTTTGTTTGTTTACTGTGAACTGAGTGATAGTTTACATGGGAAAACATTGACTTTACACCATCGTTTCATTGCAATTTCATTGCAATAATTATAATCTCCTCCGTGTATCATCAGTCAACACTATTAACTTCCATTCCCTCTGTCGTTTTTTTGTTTGTTTGTTTGTTTGTTTGTTTTTGAGGTGGGGTGAGTGGTTTGGGGAGATGTCCACAAAAACACTCAGGCATGTATAATAATTTAAACAACCAAAGGACACATTCTTCAAGCCTGCCTCCTGGCTGCCAGAACTCTCTTTCTGTGAGTCTAGAATCCTCTGCTGCTCCCTCTCTTCATGTCCCCATCTCTGCCTGCATCTCCAGCATTGCTGTTTCTCTGGATAGGGTCCCGCTTGTGCTCTTCTCTCTTGATGGAGTCACTGCCTTTTGATAGTCTCTTTCTAATTTAAACATTGTCAATTGCAGAGGGATGTGTCACTGGCATTCCTCATTGCCTGCTGAAGGCAATGGGGTACTTCAGACTCTCAGTCTGAAGTTTTTCTTTCTCCCCCTATCTATGGGAGTGTGGCACTGTGAGTTAATAAAACAAAGTCTGCTTGAACCTCAAGGTTGGCAGCTCAAGCTCTCTGGTTGCTCCTAGGAAAACCCTATACAGGGTCGCTTTGGGTCGGAATCGACTCAATTGCACTTAACAACAGCAATCTATGGGAATAGACCCACAAGCACAGAGCATGTCAGAAGCAAAGAGTTAATGCCTTGAAATCAGTGTATGACAAATGACAGATAGGGATTTGATGGGTAAATGTCCCAGTTCCACCATTCTTAGCTGGGATATAACTCTGAAGCATGCTCTATACTGGTTCCCCAGTGGGAGTGGGATTAAACTTCAGTTGGCCTAAAAAATAAATTCATGGATAAAGAATGATGTCATTTCCTGCTCTAATTTACTTCTCTTCTCAATAATGTTTCCTGAGATTACTTACCAAATGAGGTATGGTACTAGAATCGTTGGTACTGGGTCAGCTATAGCAAAAACCAAATCAAGAAAATCATCTTCCATATTGAATAATGAGATTCATTTACAAAAATGCGTAAATGAACACTTCAATGATTAGTGATCTAAAGTAAATTAAAAAGTCATGTCCTACAAGAAACTAATAACATTAGCATTACACTAAAATAGAAAGAGTCCTGGTGTGGCACTGTAGGTTAATGCGCCAGACTGCAAAATCATTTGAACTACAAGGTTGGTGGTTCAAGTTCACCAGCTGCTCCTCGGAAATTCTATACAGGGTCGCTATGGGTCAGAATTGACTTGACATCACTTAACAACAACAACCAAGTAGAAGTAGTGAAGAGAAAGGCCCAGTTAAATTGGGCCCAATACAACATGCAACAGGGTCCAAGAACCTACATTTCTGATATTTCAACATCTCATATTCAGCCATAAGGATATAAGGAAACTAAATTACAAAGAACGTTGCACTTTTGACAAGTGTATGGTTAAAAGACTTGGAGCAATAAAATAGAAATTAGAAAGACAACTATGCTTTAAATAACCTTATTGAAGACATTCTCAAAAGTCACTCTTCTCCCATTGATGTTAACATTAGCCTGATATCAGGGACTACTGTTTTTACACACAATAAGCATGTTGTTGTTGTTAAGTGCAGTCAAGTCAGTTTCAACTCATAGCGATCCTGTATAGGGTTTCCTAGAAGGAGCTGGTGGGTTTGAACAGCTGACCATGTGATTCTCAGTCCAGTGCTGATCCTGGAGTGCCACACCAGAAGTCCATAGTAAGCAAAAGTCACTATTTAGAAGACAGAGAGATAGGAAGGGCATAATAGGTCCCCAGGTCACTAAGGACTTAGCATGGAGGTTAACAATTTTAGAAACATGCTATCGAAGTTTGGAAAGGTCTAACAAAACCTTCCACACTAGGACCTAACCCTTTAAATCTCTCCTATGAGAAAATTCCTGTAGAAGCTCACTAGCTCACTAAAGAAACCCATTCTATAACTGAGCAGCAGTTTTTTTATATTAAGTCAAAATCTTCCTTTATCTCCTCTAGATGGAGATGCAATTACTCATCTTTTATTTGGCAGCCCTCACTTTATATTGGAAAAACATCAGTTTTCTATTTTAATGATATATTGCAAATTTTAATTACTGATCTAGGAATTCTGGTTCTATTTTTGTATTGAAAGTGCTATCACCTACTTCCTTCTAAGTGAGAAGTAACGTACAATGGATGGTTGTCTTTTACAATCCATGACTTCTGATAGTATCATTCTAAATATATCAAAATGATTGATACCTAACTTTAAAGAATTCCAAACAGAGACAGGTATCCTACAACTTCACTTAGTTACAAAGTCTCTATGGTGGCCTAACATGCCTCTATTTATATAATTTAATGTTTTGGAAATTGAGATTCTAAATAGTAGTTGTGAATTAATGCTAAGAATTTAATAGAAATTAAAGCTTCAGACTTCTAAACAGGCATTTTTCAAAAGTGAACGGACTCTCCCCAACTTCTATACTGACTTTTGAACCTGAGACTTCAAGTTACATCATATTTGGAAAGCTTAGAGTCCAATGCTTACATGATAGTGGGAAAGCAGCAAGAGAGACAGTAGCCTGGATATTACTGGTAGGATGAGGGCCATGGAAGGTCACCAGAACGGGTGGGTATTTCATAGAATGAGTCTACGTTTCTGATGGATGTCATATGATGTAAAGAGCATGGAATCTAAACACCGGATACTTGGCTTTGAGTTCTGACATTACCTTTCTCCCTTTTTACCCTTCAGAAAGCATGTATCCTTTGGGGGAGAAAGTGATTCTTTTGGTTTGCAGATCTATAAAATAGAAACTATTAGATAACATTTTCCCAAGTTTTAAAAATGAAGTAAAATAATATATTAAAATAATATTACTATGTAGAGCTATAAAATAATATGTTATGTTTTAACTTAAAATACTTCAATATAATCCTTCATATAACTTGTCTTTCTATAAGGAAAGAGAAGGAAAACTGATCAAATCCCAAACAAGAACTCTGTATATTTACATAACATTAGTCTTCTACTTTGTTGTCTCAATAATTAGATTCTTTTCACATTTTTTTCACAGATTCCATTTACCAATCTTGATGGAGTCCAGTTTGACACTGTAGGATCAGTGCTAGAGTAGTAATCACAAGGTTGGCAGTTCAAAGTCACCAGTCTCTCCCTGGAAACCCTGTACAGGGTCACTATGAGTCTGACCTGACTCAACAACATTAAAAAATGAAAACATCTTGGTATTCACAAGTGACACTCCCAGAATATGGTGCACATGAAGATCAGGATAGTGTTTAGAGCTCAAATTTTCCCTTAACTCAAAAGGAAAATCCCCAAGTGAGAAAATATATGTGGATTCCTTTTCAGTTAAGAGATTATCTGAATTTGTATTAATGTTTAAGATTTACATTTTGTTTTGCTTTATTTTTTGCTTCTATAGCCAAGTCCATTTCCCCTTACAATTTAGATGTTTTGCAACAAACTTTTTATTGCTTTTCATTACCAACTTCTTTTTTTTTTTTTAAATCATAGCAACTTTTATTAATCAAAAATTTAAAAACATGAAGCGATTATTTCTTGAAATTTTCTCAATCTGAAGGTGATTTTTCCATCTCTAACTTTGTGGTGCTGCGGTTTAATGAGTTGGTTAGACTGCAAAGTCAGTTTGATCTGCGATGTCGGCAGTTCAACTCACCAGCCACTCTTC
>NW_006408802.1:1568496-1582133 GCF_000296735.1 Chrysochloris asiatica
TTTCAGTTTGAGAAATCCTGAGCATGTTCTTCCTTTTTTTGTTTTCTAACTCCAGGTTTTTGCATATTTGATTATAATTCTTGACTTTGCCTTCTCAAGCTACTTTTTGAAAATTTCTGTTCAGCTCTTTTATTTCCTCATTTTTTCCAGTCCTTTTTGATTCTGTATGTTTAAAAGCAAGTTACAGAGTCTTTTCTGACATTCATTTTGGTCTTTTCTTTCTTTCCTGTCTCCTAAATGACCATTTGTTTTCTTCGTGTAAAATGGTCTTGTTATCATCCTACAACTTTTCTGGTTTTCTGTCAGTAGTGTCTAATGCATCAAATCTGTTCCTGAGACGTCTCTAAATTCAGAAGGAATATATTCAAAGTCATATTTTGGTTCTTATGGACTTTAAAATTTTTTTTCTTCATCTTTAGCCTGCACTTGCATTTGAGTAGTTAATGGTCTATTCCACAGTTGGCCCCTGGTCTTTATTTGGCTGACAATATTGAGCTTTTCCTCATCTCTTTCCACAGATGTAGTAAATATGATCCTTATATATTCCATTTGGTGAGGTCCATGTGTAAAGTTACCTTGTTTTATTTTTTAAAATAGGTGTTTGCAGTGAATTAGTTGTTGTTCTTCTAAATTTCTATCATGTGATCTCCAGCAAAATTTCTATCACTAAGGCCATATTTTCCAACTGTTGGTCCTTTCTTTTTGTATCCAACTTTCATGTTCCAATTACCAGTAATTGTTAATGCATCATGATAGCATGTTTGAGAAATTTCAGACTGAAGTAATTGTAGAACTTTTCAGTGTCATTGTTGTTGGCCTTAGTGAATGGTTGTTGTGTTGTTGTTAAGTGCCATCCATTGTTTCCAATTCATAGTGACCTTGTATAAGGTTTCTGAGGAACAGCTCATGATGAGTTTGACTCTCCAACCTTGCAGTTCAAACTGACCTTGCAGTCAGTGCTTATCTTACAGTGCTACACCAAGACTCTTCAGTGGATGGTAGGTCCATTTTAATATTAATATTAATTGGTATTTCACATAGTCATATAAGGAGCTCTGGTAGTGTAGTGGATTGCTAACCTCAAGGTCAGCAGCTCAAAATTACCAGCTGTTGCACAGGAGAAACACAAGGTTTTCTGCTCCTGTAAAGATTATAGCCTTGGAAACCCTATACATGTTGCTTTGAGTTGGAACAGATTCCACAGCACATAACCACTACCATAGCCATATAGATATTATCCTAACACAGACAGCATTATACTTCAAGATCGATCCTGTAATGGATTGTTTGATGATGAATGCAATGCTTTTCCTCTTCAATTTCTTATTCCCAGCATGGAAAACCATATGATTGATATTAATCTTTATGCATTCATTTTATTGTTGACTTCCATTTTTTCCTAGATTCATACTTCATACATTCTGTGTTCTTATTATTAATGGCTACTTGCAGCTGTTTCTTCTCATTTTGAGTTTTGTTCAATCAGTAAATAAGGTCCTGAATGAGTTGCTACATTCATCTCATTAAGGTCAACTCTACTTTGAGGAGGCAGCTCTTACTCAGTCATATTTTGAGTGCCTTCCAACCTGAGGGGCTCATCTTCTGGCACTATGTCAGACAATGTTTCATTTGATTCATAAGGTTTTCAGTAGTTAACCATTCAAATAGTCCTGGTTTGGTGCTGTAGGATAAGCACTGGACTGCGAGTCAGTTTGAACCACAATGTCTGAAGTTTAAATCCATTAGCTGCTCCTCAGAAACCCTACATAGGGCCACTATGATTTGGAACTGATTCAAAGGCACTTAGCAACCACCACAACAAGAAGCATTCAAAACTGATCAGCCTCTAATCCCTAGTCTGTCTTAGGCCAGAAGCTCCCCAGAAATCTGTCCATCATGGGTGGCACTGCTTGTATTTACAATACCAGTGGCATAGCTTCCAGCATCGCAGCAACACACAACCCACCACAGTAAGACAAACCAAAAGACAAGCAGGGGTTTACCTACATTGTTGTTGTTAAGTGCCATCGAGTCAGTTCCGACTCATAGGTTTTCTGTGAAGGAGCTGGTGAAGTTGAACGCCAACCTTGTGATTTAAACTGACCTTGTAGTCCAGCGCATTAATCTGTAGTGCCACACCAGGACTCGTATGCCTGCATAGCACTAAGAAAATAACATTCTCAATCTATATCCTTACAAGGAGTGCTGGTGACTCAGTGTTTAAGCACTTGGCTGCCATTCAAAAAGTTGGCAGTTCCAGCCCATCCAGCCACTCCATATGAGAAAGACTTGGTGCTCTGTTTCCACAAAGATCACAGCCAAGAAAACCCTACGGGGCAGTACTACTTTGTCATACGGGGGGTTGCTATGAGTCAGAATTGACTTCACATCAGTCAACAATAACAGCATCCACTTATATACAGTCAAATCTTTATTTAACTATAAAGTCTGAGATCTAAAAATCAGAGGATTCAGTCTAGGAGACCAGGGAAGGAAAACCCAGTTGAGGTGTGTTGTAGGTATAGAAAGAAACCAAACTAAGCTAGAATAGGGGATTAACGGCTATGGAACAGAGGTCTCCGGGATAAAAGAAAAGGAGGCAATCCCAACAAAATAGCTGATATATGTAGTATTTGAAGGATTTGGAGGGAATTGAGGATAGAATGTAAGAAAGAAGACAATAAAATAGAAGCATATAGAAAACCCTTAAACGACAAAAAGTTGCATAATAAAAACTCATGGTGTACAACATGGTTGTGCCATCTACAACTCTAAACTATACTACAAGTGCATAATAATACTATTATAAACATTGTTCATTGATTGATGAAATCAGGCTATATTTTTTATTAGAACAAAGATCAAACCAGTTGGTTGTGATTCATGGTAGCCTCATGAGTGGAACTGTATGTTATCATTTCTTCAGTGGCTCATTGTTTAGAAGCAGATTGTCAAGTCTTTCTTCTAAGGTGCTTCTGTTTGGGCTCAAGCCTCCAATCTTCTGGTTGGCAGTCAGTGTCTTAATGCTTTTAGAATCTAGGGACTCCTATTAGAACATGACCCCAAACTAAAAATAAATCCACTGTCATCCAATTGATTCTGAATCATAGTGACCCTATAGAGAGTTTTCAGAGATTATAAATGTTTACAGGAGCAGACAGCCTCATCTTTCTCCCTTGTAGCAGCTGGTAGGTTTGAACCAATTGCAGTTATCAGCCGAGTGCCTAACCCAGAGTGCAACTAGGGCTTTATTATTAGAACAGTGTTATTGTTAAGCTCAGTCAAGTTGGTTCCAAGTCATAATGACCCTGTACAGGACAACATTTTTATAAATGGAGAAAAGACTGAAGTTGTCAAGGACTTCATTCTTTTTGGATCAACTATCAATACTCATGGAAGCAACAGTCAAGAAATCAAATGACCTACTGCCTTAGGCAAATCTGCTGCACAAGACCTTTTAAAGTGTTGAAGAGCAAATATGTATGTCAGCTTGCGAACTAAGGTGCGCCTGACACAAGCTATGGTATTTTCAATAACTTCTGGACAGTGAATAAGGAAGACTGTAGAAGAATCTATGCTTCTGAGTTATGGTGTTGGAAGAGAATACTGAAAGTGCCATGGGCTGTCCATAGAACCAACAGATCTGTGTTGAAAGAAGTACAGCCAGAGTACTCCTTGAAGATCAAGATGGCCAGACTTTGTCTATCATACTTTGGACATATTGTCAGGAGGGACAGGTCGCTGGAGAAGGATATCATGTTTGGTAAAGTGGATGGTCAGAGAAAAAGAGGAAGACCCCCCAATGAGATGGATTGGCCAAGTGGCAGCATCATTGGGTTCAACAATTGTGAGGTTGGCCCAGGACCGGGCAATGTTTTGTTCACTATGAGTCAGTAACGACTTGATGGCGCCTAGAAACAACAACATAGGGTTTCTGAAGAGCAGCTGGTGAGCTTGAACCATCAACCTTACAGTCCAGTGCATTTACCTGCAGAGACCATGTGAAAAGCTAAAACAAATATAGGATGGCAGGAAGCCAAAATATCTTGTCTAGAACTATTAAACTAAGAAATAGTAATAAAAGCAAAGTGTTTGGAGAAAAAGACATTCTATAAAAAGGAGTTCTGATGTCACATTGTGGGTTAATGCACCAGACTGCAAAGCTGTTTGAACTGTAAGGTTGGCCTTCAAGCTCACCAGTCACTCCTTGTAAACCCTGTGCAGGGTTGCTATGGGTTTTAACCAACTCTGCAGCACTTAACAACAACAACATACAAAGCAAGAACTCCCAGTGTAGCACTGCCGGATCAGCACTGGAATGTGAACCACAAGGTTGGCTACTAGTCAGATACACTACTCAGGGTTGGGATTTACTTGACAGCACTTAACAACAACAACAACATACAAAGGAAAGCACTATCTAAAAGTAAAATGATTGCATGTGGAGGCTAATCCTGGGGATGACTGAAGTTTAGAGAAAGAGACTGTCACTTTTCATTAAAAAATCATTAGTGTATTTTGAGTTGTTTCAATTATGTATATGGATTATAATCACAGTTTTAAAAATACATCTTGAAAACATATATATGACAACTATGCATGAGTAGAAATGGAAAAGACTTCCAGAATCTACTCTGGGATAGGGAGAACAAATAGAGTTCTGGTATTTGCATGTGGCAGATTTTGAACATCATATAGATGACATTTTTTTAAATGATCCATTTAAAGATTCACATATTTATGATACACAAATCTGTTCATTTAGGAATTAAATTAGTTTTGTTATTTCTTTTTAGCTTGTTTTTTTTTCAAAATTAGCTTGGATTTCTAAAAAAGTTACAAAAGTAGTGCAGAGTTCCTATGTACACTTCACCCAGCTTGTCTTAAGGGTAACACCTTACATAATCACAGTACAATGATCAAAACTAGAAAATTAGCATGGATTCAGTAAATACAAATTTTACTTGTTTCCAATTCTCCCACCAATATCTTTTTTCCCTGCCTCAAGATTCAGTACAATTTCCTACATGGCATTTAGTTGCCAAAGCTCCTATTCACAGTCATTGAGTCAATTCCAACCCATTGTAACCTTATATACAGTTACTGAGATGGTAAATCTTTGTGGGAGCAGTCTCCTCTTTCTACTCTTGAACCATGGCCATTGGGGTTAACAACCAAGTGCTTAAACCACAGCACCACTAGTACTCCTGTGTCACCTCTATTTTTATTTTTTTTTATCATTTCTCAGTAGTCCTTTATAGCTCATGATCTGATTGTTTGCAAAGAGTTGTTACTGTTGCTAAGTGCTGTTGAGTCGGATCTGAATCATAGCAATCCTATATAGGGTTTCCAAGGCTTTAAATCTTTTGGCCAGATGTTCTATAGGTTGTCTCTCAATTTAGGGTTGTCTGGTGTTTTCTCATGATTAAATTGAAGTTATGCATTTTTACCAAGAAAATCACAATTGTTAAATTATGCCCTTCAAAGTGTAGCATATGGAATATGATGTCAATGTATGTTCTTAGTGGTAATTTTACTTGATTATGGGAATGTCTGCCAGATTTTTCCACAATATATTCTTTTTTCTTGTGCAATTAATAAACATTTGTTAGAGGGGGCCTCCATTTTTCATAAATCTAAATTATTGTCATTAAATTATAATGCATAAAATATACTGATTATTTAATTGTCCTTAATATTTGACACTCTTAGAAATTTTCCTTAACATCAATTTATACATTCATTCAATGGGTATCATGTATACTGTTGACCATACTCTTGCCAAAGCAAAGAAGGTAAGTTTGACCACACCCTAGAGTATATCTATAGATGTTGTTAGGTGGTGCCAAGTTGGGCACCCTGTATAGCATTTCCAGGCTATAAATCTTGATGGGAGCACAAAGCCTCATCCCAAGGAGCAGCTAGTAGATTTGAATTGCCAACCTTGTAGGTAGCAGTTCATTGCTTATCCATATCTAGAGGTAGGAATGGTTACCCAATACAGGCCTGATAACTTTGACAATGACAAGGAGTTATATAGCTGATTCTTTTGCTTCTCAAAGGTGATTGCTATATGAGGGTGGAGGACAATTTTGTTGTCTCTAAGTGAGCTCTACATTATGAAATTCATGCACAGTGGAGCAGATCAGAGTTATGCAAACTTTTCTTAGACAGACGGAATATTCTTAGATCAGCCTTTCTTGACTATAAAGTGATTGAATGTATTAACATATTTAAAGAAAGAATGTGTCAATCAGAAAAGGATTGACCAGAAGTTTATGGAAACTGAAAAAAGGAGAGTCACTTTGCAAACATTAGCAATGTCCACCCAAGCAGGGTCCAGAGAAGACACTGTGACCTCCTTTGCAATGATCACAACCAGCATTTTTGTAATTAACATTACAAATACTAGAATTATATCCTCTTATATGGGAATCAAATGACTTATGCTATGTTTAGAACAACAACAAAACAACGTTGTCAAAAAGTTTTGAAAGTATGTGATATTGCAATGACACATTAAAATTAAAGCATCTATCATGGGGTAGATCAAACTTTTGATAGACTGCCTTTCAAAGTTTTATCATTTTGTCTTATTTATATTTTGAATAACATAAGGAAAGTTGGAAGGCACACCAAAAAGCTTATGGCTTCTAGTTGTTTTCTTCTTGTCCTGTTCTGATCTCATGCTCACCAAGCAATCTTTGCATTGTAATTTGCTTCCTATGTAGGAATTACTATATAGTTTCCTGGAATAGTATATTGACATTAGTATTTCAGCCCATGCAACAGCTATTTTTCTCATTGTAAATCAATAAATAGGCATTCTGCTTTTTTGCAACAGCCTATGAGCTTAATTTGAGTTGACCCCTGAGATATGGGTACTACTTGTTGTTGTTGTTGTTAAGTGCCTTTGAGTCGGTTCTGACCCATAGCGACCCTGAACAGGGTTTCCGAGGCTGTAAATCTTTACGGGAACAGAAAGCCTCATCTTTCTCCCATGGAGCAGCTGGTAGTTTCGAACAGCTGACCTTGCAGTTTGCAGCCAGACTCGTAACCACTACACTACAAGAGCTCCTTATGGGTACTTTTAGGGAATGGCAAAATCAGGTTTCTGGTTCTATATATCTATAAGTGATGGCCAATGTAACTAATGGAAGCGAGACAGATGATAAAATTTACAGGAAGAGAAAATCACTATGCATAAGTTCAACCCCACTATTCATGCACAAAGATTCACCTGGGAGGTAACAGCACCACTGTTGTATGCCTAGTTCCCACTCCCTGGGACCTTAGGGCTGACTCATGCCCAAGGCTGTCATCTTCCCACATTGCTCTGGACACAAAACGCATCCCACTCGAGCCAGAAACTTTGTACTCACTAAATCAACTTCAGAGCTGAACAAGGGTTGTTTGACTGGGAGCCTGGAGCCTGGTTACTGCACGTAGTTTTTACTGTATCTATAAAAACTTGCTCTCCAACCAAAACAAATGGAGGAAGCAAGGAGGTACAAGAGCTGAACAGAAAATTTCAAAGGTTGGCTCGAGAAGACAAAGTCAAATATTATAATGAAATGTGCAAAGATCTGGAGTTAGACAATGAAAGGAAATAACACATTCAGCATCTCTGAAGCTGAGGGAGCTGAGGAAAGCATTCAAACCTCAACTTGAAATATTGAAGGATTCTGTGGGCAAAATACTAAATAATGCAGAAAGCATCAAAAGAAGATTGAAGGAATACAGAGAGTCATTGTACCAAAAAGAAATAGTTGATGTTCAGCCATTTTCAGAGGTAGTATATCATCAAGAGCCAGTGATCCTTATGGTAGAAATCTAAGGTGCACTGAAGTCATTAGCAAAGAACAAGACACTGGGAATAGATGGAATACAAACTGAAATCTTTCAACAAACTTATGTGACACTAAAGGCACTCACTCATCTATGCCAAGAAGATAGCTAATTACCTGGACAACTGACTAGAAGAGATATGTATTCGTGCTCATTCCAAAGAGAGGTGGCCCAACAGAATGTGGAAGTCATTAGACAATATCATTGATACCCCATGCGAGTAAAGTTTTATTAAACATAATGCAAAAACAGTTACAACCATATATTGACAGAGAACGTCCAGAAGTTTAAGCCAGTTTCAAAAGAGGATGTGGAATGAGGGATATTGTTACTGATGTCAGATGGATCTTGGCTAAGAACAGAGAATACCAGAAATATGTTTACCTGTGCTTTATTGCCTACAGAAAGGCTTTCATCTGTGTGGATCTGGATAGGCTATGGACAATATTGTGGAGAATGAGTATTCTGGAACACTTAATTGTGCTCATGAGGAACCTGTACATCGACCAAGAGGTAGCTGTTTGAGCAGAACACGGCAACACCAAATGGTTTAAAATTAGGAAAGGTGTGTGCCAGGGTTATATTCTTTCACCATACTTATTCAACCTGTATGCTGAGCAAATAATCTGAGAAGGTGGATTATATGAAGAAAAATGTGGCATCAGGATAAGATGAAAGCTCTTTAACAACCTGTGAAATGCAGATGATACAACTTTGCTTCCTGAAAGCAAAGAGGATTTAAAATACTTAATAATGAAGATCAAAGACCACAGCCTTCCATATAGGTTGCATCTCAATGTAAAGAAAACAAAGGTCCTCATTACTGGACCAATAAATAACATCCATATAAGTGGAGAAAAGATTGAAGTTGTCAAAGACTTCATTTTGCTTGTATCAACCATCAACACTCATGGAAACATCATTCAAGACATTAAATGACAGAGTGCGTTGGATAAACGTGCTCCACAAAACCTCTTTAAAAGGTTGTAGAGCAAAGAGGTCAGTTTGAGGACTAAGTTGCGCCTGAGTCAAGCCTTGGTATTTTCAATAGCCTCATATGCATGTGAAAGTTGGACAGTGAATAAAGAAGACTGTAGAACTGATGCATTTGAGTTATGGTGTTGGAGGAGAATATTGAAAGTACCATGGACTGCCAGAAGAACAAATAGATCTGTGTTGGAAGAAATACGATCAGTGCTCCTTGGAGGCCAGGATGGTAAAACTTCATCTCTCATACTTTGGACATATTGCCAGGAGGGACCAGTCACCGGAGAAGGATATCAAGTTTGGCAAAGTGGAGGGTCGGAGAAAAAGAGGAAGACACCCCACAAGTTGAATTAGCACAGTGGTAGCATTGATGGTATTTGATTTAGCAACAATTATGAGGTTAATCCAGGGCTAGGTAGCTTTTCATTCTGTTGTGCAGAGGGTCGCTATGAGTTGGTACTAACCCGATGGCACCTAACAACATAGTTTTGTAGTTTCTAGAATGTGATGTAGAGCCCTAGTGGCACAGTGGTTAAAATCACAACTACAACCTCAATTCCGTCCCACCAGCTGCTCTGAGGAAGAACGATATGGTAGTATACTTCTAAAAAGATCACACACTTGGAAATTCTATGAGGAAGTTTGCTCTGTCCTATTGGGTCTTTATAGGAGTCCTGGTATAGTGCCATAGGATAAGCACTTGACCTCAGGGTTGGTTTGAACTGCAAAGTCATTGGTTCAAAGTCACCAGCCTCTCCTCTAAAACCCTGTAAAAGTTCCCTGTGAATAGGAAGCAACTCAACAGGAAACAACAATATATAGCGTCACTAGGAGTTGGAGTCAACTTGACAGCAGTGAGGGTTTTTTGTTGTTGTTGTTGTTGTTGTTTTTGCTTTAATTCCATATAATGTAGGTCAACTTTTCATATGCTCATTTTCATCTTTATATTTTCTTTGGTGAGCTGTCTGTTCAGATTTTTCCCCACATTTTGATTAGGTTGTTTGTTTTCTTATTGTGGAGAGAGAAAACTTTTTATTTATTTATTTAACCATCTTTCTATATCTTCAAAATCAAAGAAAGTACAATATGTTAAAGTTCCAGGAAACAGAAATATTAATGTTCAGTGAGACAAATCAATATAGACTTTACATATTGTTGTTGTTGTTAGGTGCCATTGAGTCGGTACCGATTCATAGTGACCTACGCGCAACAGAACAAAACACTGCCTGATTCTGGGCCAACCTCACTATCGTTGCCACGCTTGAGCCCATTGATGCTGCCACTTTGCCAATCTATCTCGCTAGGGGTCTTTTTCTTTTTCTCTGACCTTCCACCCTACCAAACATGATATCCTTCTCCAGCGACTGGTCCTTCCTGACAATATGTCAAAAGGATGAGAGACAAAGTTTGGCCATCCTGGGCTCCAAGGAGCACTCTGGCTACACTTCTTCCAAAACGGATATATTGGTTCTTTTGGCAGCCCACGGCACTTTCAATATTCTCCTCTAACACTTTAACTCAAAAGTATCAATTCTTCTATGGTCTTCCTTATTCATTGTCCAGCTTTCACATGTATATGAGGTTATTGAAAATATCATGGCTTGGGTCAGGCACACTTTAGTCCTCAAGCTGACATCTTTGTTCTTCAACACTTTAAAAACAATCTTGTGCAGCAGATTTGCCTAATGCAATACATCATTTGACTTCTTGATTGCTGCTTCCCTGAGTGTTGATAGTTGATCCAAAAAGAATGAAGTCCTTGACAACTTAGATCTTTTTTCCATTGATAAGAGTGTTGTTTATTGTTCCAGTGGTGAGGAATTTTGTTTTCTTGACATTGAGATGTAATCCATATTGAAGGCTGTGCTCTTTGATCTTCATCAGTAAATGTTTTAAGTCCTCTTCACTTTCAGCAAGCAAGGTTATATCATCTGCATATCACAGGTTGTTAATGAGTCTTCCTCCAATCCTGATGCCACATTTTTCTTCATACAAACCAGCTTCTCGGATTATTGGCTCAGCATATAGGTTGAATAAGTATGGTGAAAGAATACAACCCTGTCGCATACCTTTCTTAATTTTAAACCATTCAGTGTTCCCATGTTCTGTTCAAATAACTGCCTCTTGGTCCATGTACATATTCCTCATGAGCACAATCAAGTGTTCAGGAATACTCATACTTTGCAATGTTGTCCATAGCTTGTCATGATCCACATAATTGAAAGCCTTTGTGTAATCAATAATGCACAGGTAAATATCATTCTGATATTCTCTGCTTTCAGCCAAGATCCAACTTATATCATCAATGATATCCCTCATTCCACGGCCTCTTCTGAACCCGGCTGGAACCTCTGGAAGTTCTCTGTCAATGTCTTAAATTATTTCTTTGTTGCTGTTAGATGCGCTTAAGCCCATTCCTACTCTTAGTGACCCATGAACAACAGAAGAAAACATTTCCTGGTCCTGTGACATCCTCAAAATTATTGCTATGTTTGAGCCCATTCTTGCTGCCACTGTGTCAGTACATTTCATTGGGGTGTTCTCCATGTTTTTGCTGATCCTCCACTTTTCCAAGCAGGAAGTCCTTCTTCAGGGTCTGGACCCTCCTGACAGTATGTCCAAAGTACAATAGAAAGTTTCCTCATCCTTGCTTCTAAGGAGAATTTAGGCTCTACTTATTCCAAAACAGATTTGCTTGTTCTTCTGACAGTCCATAAGAATTTCAATATTCTTTGCCGACATCATAATTCAAATTAATTCATTCTTCTATGGTCTTCCTTATTCATTGTCCACATTTCACACACATATTAGGGTTTGAAAATATCATGATTTAGCTCAGGCACACCCTAGGCCTTAAAGTGATTTCTTTGGGATTTAACATTTTAAAGAAGTCTTTTGCAGCAGAGTTGCCTAATACAGTGTATCTTTTGATTTCTTGATGGCTGCTTACATGAACACTGATTATGGATCCAAGCAAAAGTAAGGCTTTGACAACACCCACCTTTTCTTTGTTTATCATATTAGTGATTGGTCCAGTTGTCAGAATTTTTATTTTCTATACATTGAGTTTGAGCCACTTACCTTGAGTTTGAAACTGACCTTGAAGTCTAGTGTTCATAGAATCCTTCAATATTACAAATCAATGGTTGATTTCTTCAGTTTCTTCAGCTTGAGAAACGCTGAGAGTGTTCTTCCCTTTAGGTTTTCTAACTCCAGGTCTTTGCACATTTCATATTTTTTTTTCTTTGTCTTTGTCTTCTTAAGCTGACCTTTGGAATTTCTATTCAGCAATTTTACCTTCTCATTTATTCCATTTGCTTTAGTATCTCTTTGTTGAAGAACAAGTTTCAGAATCTCTTCTGACATCCATTTTGGTCTTTTCCTTCTTACTTGTCTTCTTAATAAACTTGGATTTCTTCCTAAATGATTTTCTTTATGTCATCCCACAAATCTTCTGATCTATGGTCTTTAGTTTCTAACAGTTCTAACATCAAAATGGTTCTTCAGATGAGCTCTAAAAGCACATGGGATATCATGGTTATATTTTGGCTCTTGTGGACATGTTTTAATTTTTTCCAGCTTCAGCCTGAACTTGTATATGAGCAATTGTTGATTTGTTCCACAGTCTTTCCCTGGCCTGGTTGTAGCTGATGATATGGAGTTTTTCCATGATCTCTTTCCACAGATGCAGTCAGTTTGATTTCTGTGTATTCCATCTGGCGAGGTCCATGTGTGAAGTAATTTTATGTTGTTTTTAAATTGTGTTTACATTGAAGAAGTCATTGGTCTTACAAAATTCTATCATGGGATCTCCAGCACCATTTCTATCACCAAGGACATGTTTTCCAATTACTGATCCTTCCTCTTTTTTCCCAACCTTTGTATTCCAATCACCAGTAATTGTCATTACATCTTGATTGCATGTTTGATTAATTTCAGACTGAAGAAGTTGGTTGTTGTTGTTAAGTGCCATAAAGTTGGTTCTGACCCACAGAGACCCTACATAGGGTTTCCAAGGAGCATCTGTTGATCTTGAACTGTTGACCTTGCATTCAAAACTGACCTTGCAGTCCAGGGACTTAACCCATAGTGCCATACCAGAACTCCAAAGAAGCTGGTAGAATTCTTCAATTTCACCATCACTGACTTTAGTGATTGGTGTGTAAATTTAAATAATAGTGATATTAACTGGTCTTCCTTTTAGACATGGATATTATCCCATCACAGACAGCATTGTACTTCAAGACAGATCTTGATATGTATTTATGGTGATGGATGTGACATAATTCCTCTTCAATATGTCATTCCTGGCATACTAAACCATGCATTTGTCAGATTCAAAATGGCCAATACCAGTCCATTTCAGCTCACTGATGCCTAGAATATTGATGTTCATGTGTTTCCTTTCATTTTTGACAATTTCCAATGCTACTAAATTCATACTCTGTACATGTCATGTTCCAACTATTAATGGATGTTTGTAGCTGTTTTTCCTCATTTGGAGTTGTGCCCCATCAGCAAATGAAGGTCCCAAAGAATTTACTCCTTCCAACCTGAAGAACTCATCTTCTGTCACTATATCTAACAATACTCTGGTGCTCATTATGTTTCAATATTGAGAATTTTGGTGCTCACAGTGTTCCACTGCTATTCATATTTAGCAGTGGCTAAATTGGTAGCGTAGTTATGAATCAGACTGCGAGGCACAAGGTCAGCAGTTCGAAACTACCAGCTGCTCCGCGGGAGAAAGATGAGGCTTTCTGCTCCCGTAAAGATTTACAGCCTTGGAAACCCTGTACAGG
>NW_006408802.1:1582233-1587080 GCF_000296735.1 Chrysochloris asiatica
CGTCAAATTCTTCATATAATCCAACTACTTGAATTACTATGGTGAAAAGATACAATCATGGCATACACCTTTCCTGATTTTAAACCATTCAGTAATCCCCTTGTTCTGTTAGAACAACTGCCTCCTATTCTATGTACATATTCCTCATGAGCACAATTAATTATTCTAGAATACTCTTTCTTCACAATGACATCCATAGTTTGTTATGACCAACAGAGTCTAATGACTTCGCAGTCAATAAAGCACAAGTAAACATCATTCTGGTATCCTTTGCTTTCAGTCAAGATCCATCTGAAGTCAGCAATGATATTCCTTGTTCCATGTTCTCTTCTGATTACACCTTGAATTTTTGGCAGCTGCTTGTCAATGTTCTATTGAAACTGTTTCTGAATCATCTTCTGCAAAAAAATTACTACCATTTGATATAAATGATACTATTCAATGATTTCTGCATTCCTTTGCATCACCTATATTTGGAATGGACACAAATATGGATCTCTTCCTATTGGTTCATCAGGTACTGTCTTCCAGATTTCTTGGCCTAGACAAGTGAATGTCTCCCAAATCATTTGTTGAATGATTTCAATTTGTATTGTCACTTTCTGGAGCCTTGTTAATGTCTTCAGTGTAGGTTGGAATTCATCCTTCAGTACCATCACTTCTTGGTTATATGCTATCTCTTGAAATGATTGTACATTAACCACTTCTTTTTGTTGCAGTAACTCTGTGTATACCTTCTATCTTCCTTTGATTTTTTTTAATCATTCCCTGTTTTGACCATAGAGTCCTTCAACATTGCAATTTGTGACTTGAATTTTTTTCTTCAGTTCTTTCAGCTTAAGAAATGGTAAGCATGTTCTTCCCATTTGGTTTGCTAACTCCAGGCCTTTGCACATTTTATTGTCATGATTTAAAAGAACATTTTATTATTTTATCTACCAACTGTTTACTTGGATAAATCAATGTATTCTTAGGTGTGTTCTCTGATTTAAAACATAAAAAGTAGAAAGGAAGACGTAAACATAGGTCTACTACCCTAATCTTTGTTAGAATGATGACATAGTTTTACTTAGAAAACTACATGAAACATTGTCTAATTATGGTGGTGTGGTGGCGGTGTGCTGTAGAGTCAGTTCTGACCCATAGTGACCCTGCACAGGGTTTCTGAGGCTGTAAGTCTTTATGGGAGCAGAAAGCTTCATCTTTCTCCCATGGAACCAGTGGTAATTTTGAACTGCTGACTTTGAGGTTAGCAGCCTGACTCATAGTAACTATGCTATCAGAGCTCCTGATTTAATCAATTCTTTGTTGATGAGCCAAAAGCAAATACTTTAATAAGTACAAAGTCAAAGTGAAGAAATAAACCAGTATTTGAAAAATTTGGAAAATATTTGAAAAGACCCATTCATGAGTCAAATATGCACACTTTTGTTCTGTGAGCATACTTGATACCATTTAAGAAGGATTTACTTGAGGCATAAGTTTATGCTCTGATTTCTGGTGATAAACAAAAACATAAATTATAATTACAGTTTTCAATAAGCTTGTCTGAAAAATAAGATACATACTACAGATGAAATAGAAGAGGTGAGTGTTTGCAGAAGTAAAAGGATTAAAATAAATAAAATAGACTGGGGAAACTTGTGAGTTAGTATAAATATATTAAAAGCTCACACTAGAGAGTGGTGGGACAAAGTCTGGATAGAAGAGGCGCTCTTATACTACTGATGACCAAGAATGTACAAATAAAGAATTTGTAATTGGTCATGTCCAGGGAGCCAATCTTAAAGATTCTGAACAATAAAAAAACCTGTTACATTCAGGATCATCGTGGATATTTCGAATATTTCAGCTAGAACATGAAGATTGAGTTTGGTTTTATGTAAATCTTTAAACCTGTTGAGAATAAATTTTAAAAATTAAATGCTTTTCCTTATATGGGTTATGTCAAATGGCTTTTTTTTTTTTTTTAATGATATCACCAGCTCAATCCCTGGGTATTCAGATTTAATAGGTCTGGTGTGCTGCTTGGGTATCAGAAAAAACAAATTTAGTAATCATGAGTTGCAAGATAAAACAAATGGCTGATCTAGAGTCATATTAAGAGAAATGGAGAAATTATGTATCACAATTTCCCAAATGTAGATTCAATAGTACAGGGATACTTGACATGAAAAACAAGACAGAGGTATATCAAAAGTGATTCTGCAACTAATACATATACAAAAATGTTGATTTACAGAACTAATGCCCTAACATTTTCAAACTAGACTGCAGTATAATAAAAGAAGGAGGAACTGAAGGAATGCAAGTCACTACCCTTTAAATGTTTAGTGAGTATAGAATGAGGAAAAGTATTGGTATTTTAATGATCATTGATAATCCACTGTGTAGAAGAAATTTTAAAAACAGGAAGCAACTGATCACATTTAATTTTCCTGGATACACAGTTCAATAAAACAGAAATATTTGGGAATTCTTGCCATTAGGAATTAAGCCTGGTCTGATTTTTGAAAGAATTAGTTTCTTCCTAAAGGCAGTCTTTAATTTGTTAATCCTTAAAATGGGTCAATCCTGTAAACAATGACGATAGACATAAAATTAGCATATAGTGCATTATATGAGTCAAAACACTTTGCTTCTTTTATCAACTGATATTGAAAAAAATCAAAACTAAAACCAAATCCACTGCTGTGGAGTTGATTCTGACTCATAGTGACACATAGTAGAACTGTCACATAGTATTTCCAAGGGTGTAAATCTTAAAAGAAGCAGGCTGCCTCAGCCTTCTGCCTAGGAATGGCTGGTGTGGTTAAAATGCCAACTTTTTGGTTTGTACCCAAACACTTTAACCATTGTGCCACCAGGGCTCCTTCCTAATGACTTAGGCAACACCCTTTTTGAAATGAAGACACAATATATATATAAACCAATATCACTGGGCTGCCTCAAGCAAATCTAGTCTTCTCCCTACTGTTGCTTTGTTGTTAAGTGCTGTCAAGTTGATTCCGACCCATAGCGATCCTGTATAGGGTTTCCAAGGAGCAACTGGTGAGCTTGGACCACCAACCTTGTAGTTCAAACTGACTTTGCAGTCTGACGCATTAACCCACAGCGCCACACCAGGACTCCTGCTGTTGCGTAGTGCCATTGAATTGGTTTCAAATCACAACAACCCTGCACACTGTTTCTGAGTCTGTAAACCTTTGTGGAAGCAGAGAGTCCTAGTTTCTCCTGAAGAAACCTGTTGAGTTTGAGCCACTGACCTGGGTATTTGCAGTCCAGTGTTTATCCTAAGTAGTCAGCCCACTCTCCCTAGACTTGTTTATTTACATCTAAAGTGAGAGATTGAGCTAAACACTCTTTAAATCCACTTTGGCTCTAATCCTGTTTCTGCAATGTCACCTAGAAGATTAATATTCTTAAGTTACCAAATTATCTTTGTATTAGAATTAAGAAATTTGAGAGGCTCATAAAAAGTCCAAGGAATGGGATAATAGGATAATAATACTAAAATGATTCTACAGTGATTTCCTTTCCATGAATTAATGTGTGTTATTTGTTCTTGTAAAGGCAGAAGGAAAAGATGCAATTATTATTATCATTATTATTATAACTAACATTATTTTAAAAAATACTATAAAGGCAGCATTTTCCAGTACTGTGTTTTAGAAATGCTATTATGTTCATTTCATTTTCACAACCAAATCTTGAATTTCCTCAGGAATTTCCTTTATATAAATTAGAGTTTCCCTATAAGATATTTAGCCAATCATTAGATACAGGCAATGAAATAAGTATATTGTAATTGAAGGGAAAGATGAAAAACGTAACCAACATGGTATCCCAGCTAAGCAGTTATTGAGTCCAGTGAACTATGTGAACTCATAGAGAAGTGACACAAATATGTCTTATACCCACACATTGAGTATTATCATTATAGGACTAAGAAAATTTTTAGTCAAGTAGGGGAATTAACCAACTACAGAGTGAGAGGAAACTGTCCCTACAATATTGCCTTCACTTCTGACATCAAGTGCAGGTTATAGAAGAGGTTCCCACAAACACTCTCAGGTTTGATAATTTGCCAGGACTAACAGAGCTTACTAAGCACACTTACTGCTTACTTTAGGAAAAAGATACCAAATAAACTCAGTCAAGGAAGTAAGACGTGCTTCTGTTGTCTTTTCCATGTGAAGTCAAGAATGTGTTACTATCCTAGAATACGTATGTGACAATATGCACTGGATGACAACTTGGGAACGTCACCAATCCTTAGTGTTCAGAATTTTTATTGGGGCTTGATCACATTTTGATGCTGTGGCTAATCTTAGGCCTGATTCCCATCTAGAGATTTAATAGTTTTAGTTTCCAGTCTGTAGCAGAGACAGAATTGATACCAAGAGGCCTAAAGGTCTTATTATAACTCACATGGTTAGAATTCAAGTGGCCAAAGCCCCATGGCCAACTATAGCTTTCATGAGGGAGCCTAGAGGTCACTTCAGTAACCAAGGTGCAAAGTTTATACTTTTTTCCTGGGTAAAATGAATTCTTCACTACACAATGACCACACACAAAGACAGTTTACTGATATAAAGGGACACAAAGTGGTATTTTACAATTCCTGGAAGATATTACTTTCACAGATTTACTAATTCTTCCTTTAGAGAAATTCAGCCTTCTCTTCCAAGAACTTTTGCTTCCAAACATTTTTCTCTTATCATCCATTAGTGGAGGATTACTGGTGTAGCACTGTAAAATAAGCACTGGGCTGCTAACTGAAAGGCCAGTGGTTCAAACCCACCATCCACTCCTTCGAAACCCTATACAGGGTCACTATGAGTCGG
>NW_006408802.1:1587180-1591503 GCF_000296735.1 Chrysochloris asiatica
TTTTGGTATTTTTTATGCTTTCTGATTGCCTCCAGGTAGATGTGATCAGGAAATGGGCTTCCCTTTTTACTCTTCTTCTTAAGAAATTTCAAGATGGTGCTGTTGGTTGTTTTGATATAACTTAGGATTTAATTTTTGGCCTATTTACTTTTTTGTCTGCTTGTCCCCCTCCACAATCCCCATTAAGGCCTTTTTTCTCATTGTAAACAGTTCAGGGTCATCTGTGGCCATTTGGTTTTAACTGGAAACTATCTCTTTAAATTTCAAGGAGATCTGTGTGCATGTGTAGTAGAACACTCAGAGGATGCGGCTGAGGTGCCCACTAGCTCAGGCACCCCTATAGTCACCTGAATGGAGGTGCACAGACAGCAAGGGATCAATGAACAGATACCAATAGAAAAGAATATGCACACCTTTATCTTAGCGGTTCTGCCAGCGTCTGTGGCCACTCTGATCCTTCTCCCGCTTAGTCTCACCCAAGATGGCGGCTCCTCGAGCAGCTGAGCATCTTGAGTTAGAAAACAATGGATTTCTTGCTTCTGCCACAAATTTCCACAGCTGTAAGCCTTCCAACCTTCTAAATATTTCTTTATATGTGGTTCAGAGTTCTGGGACCATCCCCTGAGACTGCTTGGTTGGGTATTCTGTGTTGTTGCTGGCAAGGCTCCTTTATTACACTTCCACCCAATCCGTTATCTTGTTTGTTCCTTCCCCATAGGGTTTTGTAGACTATGATATTGTTGTTAAGTGCTGTTGAGTCTATTCCAACCCATAGCAACCCTGCATAGGGTTTCCAAGGAGCAGCTAGTGAGCTTGAACCACAAACATTGCAGCTCAGATGACTTTGCAGTCTGATGCATTAGCCCACAGCGCCACACCAGGATAATCTTTACAAGAGTTATGTCTTTCTCCCACTGAGTGACTGGTGGATTCAAACTACTTATCATTTGGTTAGCAGTTAAGTGCTTAACCATTGTGCCACCAAAGCTCCTTTCCCAGAGTCTAAACACTTACATTTTAAACAAAAATATAATCTAGGGGAAAATAAAAAAAGAACAGGTATCTTAAAATTTAAAGATTTAAAATTGTTAATTGTTAGAATAACTTTATATAATCAAAGTTCATGTGAATTAAATAGGTTCATCCTGGTGTGACACTATAGGTTGGCATTTCACATCCAACAGCTGCTCTTCAAAAATCCTATACAGGGTGGCTGTGAGTTGGAACCTACTCGACTTAACCATCACCACCACAACAATTATGATCATTTATAAATCTCAGTATGAGTTATATGATACTGCATGATAAAGCACTGAAATCAAATCCAGGGCTCACTGCTTCCTAATAAGTTTCCCAAAGTCTTAGTTTATTCATTTAAGGCAGAGTACAAAAATTGCAAGTTAGGTGCCTTGGTGTCCAGTAAAATGGGGATTATAATTGAACCTGTACCAAACACTTTTTCAAAATAGAAATCATACATTCAGAGCACTTGAAACACTATCTGGCACACAGTCACCATTACATATTCATTTTTATGTATCATATATTAAAAGCATATTAATTCTTAATCCACACTGTGTTTATGTGACATAAACTGAATTATAATAAGGATTTACAGAGTGGTTTTTTCCCCGTTTTTAGGTACTTTTTACATATATGGTGTTGTTTTTGTTGGTGAGTGGGGTCAAGTCAGTTCCAATCCATAGTGACCCCACATAGTATTTCCAAGGAGCAGCTGATGAGCTTGAACTACCGACCATGCACTTCAGACTGACTTTGCAGTCCAGCACATTAACCCACAGTGCCACACCATATGCCAAGTGCATATTTAATATACTCATATCGCTCATAAATAAAATATTGAATTAATGTGAAAATTGGACAAAAATAGATGTCTCACCTGTTTTAAAGGATTATCTATAAAAATCTATACATTGTATAGTGTAAACACTTAACATTGTTTGAAATATTAAACATACTAACATACTCATAACAATAAAAATTTACTGAGTAGAATCAAGCTATCAGGTGTTATTATAAGCACAAGTAACCTGGGTGGCACAATGGTTATTTTGGCTGCTAACTAAAAGATCAGTGGTTCAAACCTAACTGTAGCTCTGTGGGAAAAGAAAGTTGTGGATTGGCTCCAGGAAGTTGCAATCTAGGGAAGCCTATAGGGAAGTTCTGCTGTGTTCTGTAAGGTCCCCCATGAGTTGGAATGAACTCCACAACACTGATGACAACAAAAACTATAATTAGTGCATTATATGCACTTTCTCAATTATTCATCTCATAAGTCTCTGAGGAAGGTACTGTTATTAATTAAAGATCAATGTAAATGGTACAAGATCATACAACTAATGATTAGTAGACAAGGCTTTCAAGTCAGAAATTCTGACTCCAATTCTTATATTTATAACATATTGACTTACTTTTCAAAGGATGTGTGGTAACTTTAATACATACCAGATAAAAAATTCATAATTAGAACCAATAAGCAGTGGCAAGATAGTTAACTATTCATCAGAGTCAATTAATTCCTAATTCTCAGTTCTGGTAGCTTTCTTTGATTTTCTGTCTTTTAGATTATATGTATTTTTTTTTTGTTTTTGGTTGTCTGCAGTCTCATTCTGGTACGCCTAGGTATGGATTTGTGTTTGCTTATCTTGATTCGGGATTTTTGGACTTCTTACCCTTCTCCAGTAAGACTCACTAAATCATATTTATGTCAAATACGTCTCTCCTTTTCTTATTGGAATCATGTATACCTTGAGCCTTCTAGCTATGCCATCCCTCTTTTTGATCTTGTCTTCTATGTTTCGCTTTTAAATTCCCCTGTGCTGAATTCTAAATTAATGCTTCCCAAACTTGAATGGGCATATAAATGAACGATGATATTTATAGAAATGCAGATTCTGACATAAATGTCTGTATTTCTAACTAGCTCAATGGTGAGACCAATACTGCTAACCTATGGAACTTACTTTAAGATTAAGGTAATAGGTAATTTCTTCTAGTCCATTTTTCTGTATATCAATTCTCTTTTTGACAGTGTTTAAATTTGTATTCAATTCATCTCTTCAGTTTTAATTTTGGTTGTTTTGTTTTTCCATTCCAGATGTTCTATAGATTTATGTTTTAAATCTCTTTTTTTACTTTTTATAAAATCCCTTCAGATTTTTAAGCTTTGACTTTTATTTCTTTAAATGATTACATAAACTGTTTTTAAGCCATGTCTGATAATCCCTATTGCTGTTTTTCAACTTTCTGCGTATTGTTTCTTGCTTCTTATTTCTATATGTGTTGTTGTCTTTTTATTTGGCAAATTAATTATAGGAATAATTTTAAAGTGATAGTAAAGTTTTCTTCTACCTGAAAGGATCATTGCTTTCTTCTGCCATTTGTGTGTGGCCTTTAGCAACCTGGTACCATTTCCCAATTGATGCAAAGTATGAGGATCTCAGCTACAATTTCACATGAAAAGAAGTCTATTTTCAGTTCAGACTTAGCACAGGAATGATAATCTTTGAAAGGCTTATTGAATTAGATGGATCTTTACCTAAAGCAGCCCTGTCCTTTTATTATTGTCCTCTTAGTTCCATCCATAAGACCACTACAGACAAAGGTCTAGTAAAGTTATTTTTGTTAGCTTATTAAACCAAATGCAAATTTTGTTTATTGGAGAACTTAATTCCCATTGTTGTTGTTGTTAGGTGCCATCAAGTCAGTTCTAACTCATAGCAATCCTATGCATAACAGAATGAAACTTTGCTCAGTTCTGTGTTGCCATCCTCACAATTGTTTTTATGTTTGAGCTTATTACAGCCTCCACTGTGTCAATTCATTTTCCTGGGGGTCGTCCTCTTCTTTGCTGACCCTTCGCTTTACCAAATGCAACATCCTTCCCCAGAAATTGATCCCTCCTGATAACATGTCTGAAGTATTAGTGATGAAGTCTTGCCATTCTTGCTTATAAGCAGCATTCTGGCAGCACTTCTTCCAACTCAGATTTGTTTGTTTTTCTGGAAGTCCATGGTACTGTCAATATTTTCTGTAACGTAACTCAAATGCATCAGTTATTCTACTGTCTTCCTTATTAAATGTCCAACTTTTTTTTAGCTTATCAAATCAAATGTAAAAACCTTATTTAAAAAAAACAAAACAAACTTTTTTTAGCTTATCAATTCAAATGAGGTTATTGAAAATACCAGGGCTTGGGTAGGTCTAACTGATGGTCTTTTGCAGCAGATTTGTCTAATGCAATAACTCATTAGATTTCTTGACTGATGCTTCCATGAATGTTGATTGTGGATCCAAGGAAAA
>NW_006408802.1:1591603-1594809 GCF_000296735.1 Chrysochloris asiatica
ATGTAAAATACTAACTAGAAATGTAAGACACAATGTTAACAACCCTTAACATATAATTTCACCCCTTCTGGGCCTTCTTTTCTTATTCTATAAACTTAGAGGCTTTTTTTAGAAGTCTTAATATTTTAAGGTATCAAGAAATGGTCAGATAAGTTGGAATTCAGAGATGGTAGGAGAGTGTGAACTGGATATTGGGAATAGGTTAGGTGTCAGAGAGTCTTTCAGCATGACAGAGTAGAACAGTGTTCCATGGGGTTTCAATGGCTGATTGTTCATCAGGTTTTTCTTCCAAGGAGCTTTTTAGGTGGATTTGAACACCAACCTTTCAGTTAGCTGTTTGTACCACCTAGTGATTTCTGAAAAGAATAAAACCATAGTTTGTTTGTTTTTTAATATCCATAACCTAACTTGTGTGATGCTGTGGGATAATGCACTGGACCATAAGATTGGTTTGAACTGCAAGGTTGATGGTTCAAATTCCCAAGCCACTCCTCGCTATAAGTCAGAACCAACTTGACAGCACTTAACAACAACCTAACTTGAAACAGGCTTAGTAATGCAGTGGATTACAAGCTGGGCTGCTAACCACAAGGTCAATAGTTCAAATATACCAGCTGTTCCTCTGGAGAGATATGAGATATTCTGCTCCTGTAAAGATATACAGCCTTGGAAGCCCCATATAGGGTCGTTAGGAGTGAGAACTGACTTGACAGCACACAACCGTCACCACCACCACCAACTTAACTCAATCTACCAAGATGCTCTGGTGGTGCATTGGGTAAGTGCTTGGTTGCTAATTGAAACATCATTTTATCATCATCTTGTCAAACCCACCAGCCACTCTGTAGGAGAAAGATGTGGAAGTCTGCTCTGTAAAGATTTGGAGTCTTGGAAACCCTGTAAGGCAGTTCTACTCAGTCCTAGTGTGGTGCACTGGCCTGCATAGTTGGTTTGAACTACAAGGTCGGTGGTTCAAGCTCACTAGCGGCTCCTTAGAAACTCTGTACAGGGGCACTCTGAGTCACTACCAACTCCATGGCACTATGTGTCAGACTTGACTTTGTTACTACACTGTTTTTTGGGTTTTTTTTTTCTATCTATCTATCTATCTATCTATCTATCTATCTATCTATCTATCTATCTATCTATGATCATCTAAGTTGTCTCCTGTATACCTGTTTTTCAAAAAAAACACCAAAAACATATGCCCACACAGTGTTTCCCAAAACCAGACACATGCTCTGAGTCACTACGTTAAAGCCCTCTGATCTCCTGCCTTCTCAACTGCTTGCTCTGCCTTGACATCCAATTGTTCTCTCTTATTTTGCACTTCAAATGTCTTCCCATCTTTTTTGCTTATTTGGAAAATACCTTCTAACTTACTCCTCGGGCTCATAACTGAGACACCTTCTCCCTTATGAAGTCCTCTTAGAGAGGTGATTATTTCTTCCTGTGGCTTCACTCTTCTGCACATAAATAATCTCTGTTGCCATATCATGTCAGACTGCTGTCTCCCAACTGCTTGTTTGCTTGTGGTTTATTTCTTAGTCTGTGAGTTCCCATATACTGCATATCACATGTGTCATTTACCATTGTATTCTAGGTATGCCTCACATATATAGCATATAATAGATGCTCAGTTGTTGTTGTGAAATGTCATTGAGTCGGTTCTAACCCATAGTGACCCTGAACAGGGATTCTGAGGCTGTAAATCTTTACGGGAGCAGAAAGCCTCATCTTTCTCCCATGGAGCAGCTGGTAGTTTCAAACTGCTGACCTTGCTGTTCACAGCCCAATTTGTAACCACTATGCTACCAGAGCTCACAGATGCTCAGTAGGTAAATATATATTGTGCTTACCGAGTGTGGAATCCCTGCTATTCATCATTTCCTTTGTTGCTTTCAAAATGTAGACCCTCAACACTCATGTAAGGAGGAGATTATAAAGTGTCACTCTAGATTTGCAATATTTAAATTCCTTGATGTTATGAGCATTTGCCTCCAAAAATTTTTCAATAATAGATTGCTAAGTAGGCATAAATGGGAACAAAATGAAGAGTTCCATGAAACCATGGAGTTACAAGAAACAAATTTTATGAATCATTGCCATTTTGAATTTCCATCACAGTATTTTGTCCTAAGGGCTCTCACTCACTAATGACTTGGGGAGAAAAAAAAAAAAAAAAAAAACTGCAAAAAGAAAGTTATCAGATCTATCAATTGTGCTTACCAGTAAAGCTGTTGTCATTTTTACCCTACAAAAGTTAAATAAAGGCCAAGTCAGATTATAGTTTAGCTAACATTTTTCCTTTCAGAATAAGCAAAATAGAAGCCAAATAGAGCAGAAAATATTGCTTTTCCCATTCTTTAATGGCCTGATGGCTGCCTGGGAGGACCTAACAAGCTTTTTGGAATCGCCAACTTTTTCACTGTCCAGGGCACATCAGGCTTGATGCCATCCTTCCCATTTGAGGATAATGAACCATCATCCTCTGTCAGAAATAAGAACTTACTTAATGAATAGGAAATCTGGCAATCAGAAGCAAGGAAAATGCTTCAGTTGCATTTCACACCATTAAAACATCTAACTTGTTCCTTTTTGTCCTTTGCTACATTCTCATTTTTTACTAGCATTCTATTCTAATGCTACTTATTTCAGTAAAATAATTCATTCAACTTCCTTCCATCATTTTCTCCCTCATTCTGTTTTAATTATTTGAAACTCACTTTCCTCAGTCCTTATCAAGTCCCTAATTACCTGTATGCTAAATGTTCTAAATATGAAATAAAAGCCATTACATTATCCTCTATCTGAATTGTCTGCCCAATGACTTTAAAATGATAAAAATGTTGTTGTTGTTAGTTGCTGTCAAATTGATTTCAACTCATGGCGATCCCATGTGTTTAGAGACTGCCCATTCAGAAGCAGATCCACAGGCACCTCTGGGTAAATTTGTAACTACATTTTGGCTAATAGTCATGCACTTAACCATTTTTTGCCACCCAAGGACACTTTGAAATCTATATCTTAACATCATTTTACATAGCAACTCCACAATCCTTCAAAAATCAACACTATTAGTATTCATATGTTACTATGAAATCTTCCCTTATCTAATTTGTATTTTTGTTTTTTATTACAATAAGACTCACAAATTTTCCAAGGGTCCATAAAACTTATAGCTGTAAAGATAATTCTCACTCACA
>NW_006408802.1:1595640-1597325 GCF_000296735.1 Chrysochloris asiatica
TTTTTATGATGTTGACGTTGGTTTTTAGTTTCCCTTTTGGGAAAATTTCTCTTCAAGCATTACCTGATAAGAGACAGAAACTGCAGTCATACAACCAAGTTACATTTGCACCTTGTAAACCCCCACCAATAGAACAAGTGCCAGTACCAGCTGCTATACACCAGAGCAGCATCTACAACCAATAGCTGCTAAAAATACTGTGAAGTTACCTGTAAGAGCAGTGAACAAAGAAGCCATCTCCTGATCACACCTACCAGGAGACAATTAGAGTGTGCTTAACTATACAACACCATACTCTCATTTAATTTATACAAATACAACAACACCATGATGCTTAAAAATCTGCAGAAACTTTATGCTCACATGCAGAAACTAGACAGTATAGCTCAAACAAACGGCCAAGTAAAAGAACTATAGATTACATTGGAGGGTGTAGGGGCTTTGGAATTATCTGAAAGAGAATTTAGGAGAATTATATTGAGATGCATCCAAATGAGCCACGAAAAAGTTAAGAAATATAAGGGAGAAGTCAGAAAGGCAGTATAGGAACAATACAAAAAAAAAAAACATTGCAGACAATACAAAACCTGCAGAAAGAGGTCCAGATGACTAAGGCTTAAATATCAGAAATGGACAATACACTGATAGGGCAAAAGAGTAGAATTTAAGGAATGGAAGCTAAAATCAGCAAGCTTGGAGATAAATCCCTTAATACTTCTAAGGTAAAAGAACAATCTGAAAAAAGAACGAAAATATCTGAAGAAAGTCTAAGATTCATGTGGAACAACCTGGCTTATTGAAATTCCAGAGAAATCAGAAAAAAGAAAACCACAGAAGACATGGTCAAAGAGTTGCAGGAAGAAAATTTCCCTAACATCTTGAAGGATGAGAAGATAAGCATTGAAGAAGTTAAATGCACCCCAAGTAGGATAGACCCCAAAAGAAAATCACCAAGACATATCATAATCAGATATCTCCAAAATCAAAGACAAGGAGAGAATGTTCAAAGCAGCTGGGGAAAAAAGAAGTGCTATCTAAAGGAAGGAGTCCTGGTGTTGCCCTGTGGGTTAATGCTCCAGACTGCAAAGCCGTTTGAACTGCAAGGTTGGCGGTTCAAGCTCACCAGCTGCTCCTTGGAAACCCTATACAGGGTCGCTATGGGTTGGAATCGACTGGACGGCTCTTGGCAACAGCAAATCTAAAGGAAAGTCAATAAGATTAAGCTCTGATTTCTCTGTAGAAATCATGCAGGCAAGAAGACAATAGGGAGAAATAAACAAAATTCTGGAAGTAAAAACTGTCAACCAAGAATCATATACCAAGCAGACCTGGATTGAAATCATAATATTTCAGGATAAACAAAAACTAAGGGATTTTGTAAAGATCAAGCCAGTGCTCCAAAGTGTATTAAGGGAGTTCTTTGGACTGAAAACCAACAAGAACAGACAACAATCAGAGATTGACATATGTGGCAGCACCACTGAAAACTCAATCCAGAGTAGAACAAAACTAAATGAATGAAATTAGGGGATCTGGGAGGTCAGTCTATGTTCAGGACAACTACAAAGTGAAAGAAAGGAAAACTACAGTAAAGAGGTCCAGGTGGTGAGGAGGTCAGGTAGATCTCAGAATAAACAGGCAGTCATAAAAAAAAAAAAAAAGGAAGAGTTTAATAAAATACAGGG
>NW_006408802.1:1598791-1601528 GCF_000296735.1 Chrysochloris asiatica
AAAAAAGTCTAGACCCAGATGGCTTTATTCATGAATTTTACCAAATATTCAGAGAATAGCTAACACCAATTCTCTTTAAGCATTCCAGAATATAAAAAAGAATGGAAAACTTCCTAATACATTTTTCAAAACAAGCCTAATTCTCATACCAAAACCACGGAAGGACATCACTAAAAAAGAAAATTATAGACCAATATTCCTCATGAACATAGATGCAAAAGTTCTCAACAAAATCCTAGCCAACAGAATTCAGAATTCAACAGCATATCAAAAACATAATACAACATAACCAAGCAGAATTCGTACCAGAAATGTAAGGATGGTTCAATATTAGAAAAACACTGCAAATCACCACATAAATTAAAAATGGATAAAAATCACATGACTATATCCATTGATGCAGAAAAGGCATAGAGAGATAGAGCATTAGAAGACTGTAGGCCCATGGACTGAGAAAGGTAGTGTGCTTGTGGGTGGGAGGGTGGCTTGCAAGATATGCCCTTTGGACTTTTAAATGAATACATATTTTCAGTGTGATATGTGTACATAAAAAAAAAGAAAAGGTAATAGAGGTATACTGTTAGCAGATGGTGCACGCAGGGGAGTGTAAGCATTGCAATGATTTGTGAGTATAAATCTGATCATCTATCCTGTAAACCTTTGCTGAATTCACAATAAGAGCTTAAAAAAACTATTATTGTTAAGTGTTGTCAAGTTGGTTCTGACTCACAGCGACCCTATATAAGGTTTCCGAGGAGCAGCTGGTGGGATTGAACCACTGGCCTTGTGATTCAAACCAACCTTGCAGATCAGAGCATATAGTCCATAGTGCCACAAAGGAACATAGCATACAAAATTTGATGGGCAACACTGCTCTGTCACACAGAGTTGCTAAGAATTTAAGCAACAACAACAACAACAAAGACTCAATGGCATGGAACAATAATACTTCATATAACAAACACATTTTAAGTTGTCCAGACATGATACTTTCTTAATTCAACAAGTAGAACTAAGTTTTTCCTTAAAGTTTTCTTATATAGTGGGTAGACTAACATCCTAGTTGCTGGTGTTGGTGGTAGTTACATGCCGTGTAGTCATCTCCCTGACAGATGGTGACCTTATATAGGGTCTCTGAGACTGTAAATCTTAACAGATCATTCTAGGAGATCAGTTGGCAATATTTCAAACTTAGTGCATAATTTTTGTTTTGTTTTGTGGGGGTATGCAAAGGCCAGGTTGAGATATCCCAGAAAAGATTGGGTGAAACGAAAATGCACAAGAGTCCTTTGGATTGAAGTAGGAAAAGAAAAAAAATTTGGGGTGATGTGGGACACACAGATTATTAGAATGTGGTTGCTTGAGGAAAAAAAGGGAAGTTCCAAAGTATACTGTGAAGTTGGCTACTTCACTAGGCTTTTGGCATGTAGTCCCTGAGAGGAAGATCTCCATGAAATTAAAGAATAAAATAATATCACTAGGATTTGACAACTATCCTGTGACAATACTTATAGAAAAAATTAGTTAAGACAAATGCTTAGTTCCTGGAGAGGGTGCAGAGACTCTGAGAAGAGAATTCCAGGAAAGGCAGGCAGTGATAAACAGAGGCTGTGGATTTGGGTTCAGCAGAGAAGAACCTCAAAGTTCTGACTACCATTCCCTCGTCCCTGATCTGTACAGAGTATATGTAGAGTTACAGTTTAGTATTTACACATGTCAAAGAACAGAAATAACTGGTAAACACTGCCCGCCTGAGATAATGAATTGGTGACTGGGATCATTGTGAGTAGATCTCAACAGCTCAGGGCATATTGGATATGCTATTTTATAACTGGCTTGGTTACTACAGTAAAAATGAACTTTTCTTGAGCTTATATCATGTGCTCAGAAATTCTCTAAATGCTTTACTTGGATTATCTCATTTAATCCTCAAGATTAAATGTTCACTTTTCTGTGTATTTGCAGTTATCCTCATTTTATAGGTTTGAAAACTCAAATACTGAGAGGTTAAGTAATTTTCCCTCCAAATAGTATATACTGTTGGGGTGGAGTTGTATATCCCAAAACTTAAGGTTTGTTTTCTTTTCTTTTTTCACAGTATAATAGTATTTTTATCAGCCAATTGTTTATCCTTTCAATGGAAAGAAGGGAGTGAGGACAATTTGCCCAAGACTATCAGTTTTGTCTCTGGAATTGTATATTGCTGTTGTTACATGGCTTTGAGTCAATTTTTGACTCACAACAACTGTGTGTGGCATAGTGTTCTTTTTATAGGAGCAGGTGAATGGGTCCTTTACCCGTGGAACCACTGCATTCATTCACGTTGCTAACCTTTTGGCTAGAAACAGCGGGTTTTACCCTTGTGCTAGTTGGACTCTGTATGTTTTGTTCTCTGTCCTTTTTCCTACTTCCCAAGTGCTGGGGTCTGGCCTCGGCAAGGGTGTGAGGACCCGAAGATGGGGTGTCCAGTGACGATAGCGAGAGAAAGAGAGATAGAGAAAAAATATACACAAAGACAGAGAAAACAGATACAAAGAAGACAGACATACAGGCTTGATGCAAGCTGCCAGGCAGACTGCTCAGTGGCTGACATTTTCCCTTCTGGGACTAACTCTAGGTGGGATGTCTGGAGAGGTGAGAGAGAAAAGAAACACTCAGAGACCAGAGTAGATGCAAAACCGGCAGACAGCCTCTTCATACCCTGCAAGCAATAATGTCCACAGACTTAAGTCTGCGT
>NW_006408802.1:1601902-1620055 GCF_000296735.1 Chrysochloris asiatica
AATAAATATAACTGAACACTAAGATGAAAAACAATTTCCTATTAACTGCCAAGTGGCTAGATCTGTTACACTTGGGCCTATAGGGCCTCAAACCTCTGCACGGTCTGCAACACCCAAGACTACTACACTGGCTTTTGCCATGTACAATGAAGTTCCTCCACTACTGCCAAATGCATGTGGTCCAGGTACCTAGCTCATTGGTGGAAAATATAAATGTACCACTACCACATAGGAGAAAATTAATCTTTACAAAAAGGTCCATCCTTATCTACCCCTTGTTCATTTTCCCCAAAGCATTTAGGAGGTATTTTACTCAAAAGTCATAGTCTTAATACCTTCTGGAAGTGCTCTTAGGTCCATGTAACAAAATTGTATCTTTTTGAAGTAGTGTCATTTTTTTTTTTTTCATATAGTGGTCAATTTATACCATGTCAAACCAGGATCCAAGGAAGTATTGTTATTGTTGTTGTCAAGTGCCGTTGATTCTGTTCTGGCCCAAAGCAACCCTCTATAGGGTTTCTGAGGAGTGGCTGCTAGGTTTGAACCACCAACCTTGTGGTGCAATGCATGATCCTGCAATGCCACATGAGGACTAGACATTTTTAGTCCACAACTCTCGTTAGATTACAGACTCTCCTAGGCACTTGTTTTTGTAATGGCTGCTGTCATTGCAAAGTACATAGTAGGATTCACGAATCTACAAAGACTGCGTAGCTGACAGAACTCCCGATCCCAATTTTCTCTGACACAACTTGCCCAGAATCTGACCTTGTAATTGAGGACTTCTATAACCTCAAACCGTAATTCGTGGCTCTACTGAGGTCATTTTTACTAATGTTGGGGAGCAAATTGCTTTTGGACTAATGAAAATGAGAAAATGAGGAACTTGTAGTATTACACCATATTTAAATCTTATTGGGGAAAGGGATGCTAAGTATACTAGGTAAGAAAATAAAATCAAACCACTCTAAAGTGGTTTTAATTTTGCCTCCTCTGTTTCTCCTGAACTAGTGCTAATGCCACTATCACGGGTGAATATTTAATCAAGGCGAGTTGGTGAATTCAAGCTCAATCTATCACTTTATTTTAAAAATCATCTCATACTATGGGTACGCCAGCTATGCCTTTAGTGAGAATAGTGAGCTCCCTCTTTACTTCTAAACAGACAAAATCCTATTGCCAGTTTGCAATTCAGAGTTGGTTTTGCTGTTGTCTGTTGCCATATTCCTGACTGGCATTGATGTATGAGAAAGAGAGAAGTTACTGAAACTGTGTAGCTGACACTTCTGCAGCCTTAGAATGTGAGCTGAATACATGAGTCAGGAGAAACCTCTCCAACAGAAGTAATAAAAAATGTAATTTAGTATTGTTTCACTTATGATTGGGGCAAAGCAGTAATACTCCTGTAATACATTCTTTTAAATCCTGTGTTAACGATTCCAAGTGTGTATGTTTTAGGCTAAAGACTGTTTCATATTTTCTATTTAAATGAACAGCTCCATGCAGGGGATTGAATAAATACAGATTTATATTTCCTAAAAAAAAGGATGCTTTAGTATTACACCAAAACGCCCAACCCCTAGTGGTCATGTAGATTCTCATTCATAGTGACCCTATAGGACACAGTAGATCTACCTCATTGAGTTTATTGTTGTAAGTGCCATCAAGTTGGTCCAACTCATAGTGACCTTGTACAAGATTCCCAGGGAGCAGCTGGTGGGTTTAAACCATTGACCTTGTGCTTCAAATCGACTTTGCAGTCTAGCGCATTATCTTGCAGTCCCATACCAGGACTCCAGGCTGTATAGGGTAGTAAATCCTTGTATAGCACTGTAGGATAAGCACTGCACTACCAACTGCAAGGTTTATGGTTGAAACTAACTAGTAGCTCCCATAGAGAGTCACTATGAGTTGGAACTGACTCAATAGCACTTAACAACAACAATCTTTAATGAAGCAGAAAGCCACATCTTTCTTTCACTGAGGAACTGGTGACTTGGAAAGAGCTATTCATTTCTGAAAGTATTTGGATACTATTATCACTATTATGGAAAGCCCTGTGATAGCATTAAATTGAAAGGTTGGTGGAAACCCTAAGCAGGGTTACTATGAGTCAGATCCAACATGGCGGCACTTAACAACAACCATGAACTTGTGAATTAGAAAGAAGGATACTCAGATATTGCTTTGATTTTGAATAGAAACATTTCTAGGCAGGAGGGGAACATAGATGTAGTTCAGTACTACTTACACACCTACTCTTATTGCTGAATTCAGTGATTACATATTGTAGAATTTTGCTGGTGCTGTTTCCTTCACTGCCTTCATTGCTCCTTAAAAAAAAAAAAAAAAGAAAGAAAGAAATTAATGTCATGGGGCAATGGGAGTCCTTTCAATGAATGTGGCCTAGAAATTCTTTTAATGGCATATGGTACAAACATCCTATATTAGGTAACTATTAAGTGTCAGGGACTGTTATAAGAGTTTTTGTTGCTGTTGTTATTAAGTGTCCTCAAGTCAGTTCAGAGTCATAGCTACCCAGTATTGTTGTTATTTAGTGCTGTCGAGTCAGTTCCAACCCATAGCGACCCTGTATAGGGTTTACGAGGAGCAGCTGGTGAATTTGAACTGCCAGCCTTGCATTTCAAATGACTTTGTAGTCTGAAGCATTAACCATTATAGGGCATATTTAATCCTTACCAGCCTCCTAGTATCATTCTCATATTTATATTAGTAAACAGAGGCATGGGAAAAATAAATTACTGTAGAACGTAGCAGAAAAAAATGCTTCAAAATGTATACAGTTCATTTTCAGAACCTGTGCTTTTAACTAAGGTAGCTATATATAATATGTCATCCAAAAGAAAATAATTTTGAGAGAGAAAGGGAATCCTATTAAGCATTACATTGAATAAGAGTTGCAAATTGAGATTATTCCAGGCAAACCAGTAAATATTACTCATCTCCATTCTGTGCTATCCAAAATTTATGTTGACAGTATGCTGCCAAATTTGCATTTGCATGGGATAATTTTAGTTCTGTAATCAAAATAGGCATTTTGTTGTTTATGCAAGCAGAATATTACAACTCAAACAAAACCCACAGCAATTGAGTTGATTCTGACTCACAGTGAAACCAGTAGGACTGAGGTTGTTGTTGTGTGCCATGAAGTCAGTTCTAGCCATTGCAACCCTGTATAGGGTTTCCAAGGAACAACTGACGAGCTTGATCTGCCAACCTTTTGCTTCAAACCACCTTTGCATCCAGTGCATCAGCCCACAATGCAACACCAGGGCTCTATAGGACTGAGGAGAACTACAGAATTCCTTCAGGAAAAGTAAACTTGGTAGGATTTCCAACGCTGCAAATCTTTATGGAAGTAGATTGCTTCATCTTTCTTCTATAAAATGCTAGTTTAAATCATCAGACTTTCAGTTAACAGCCCAAGGCTAAGTGCACTGTGTCACCGTAAATACTGGCATCTCTGGTAAACCCATTTCTCAGTTTCCATACAGTGTAAAATATGAGTAGTTACTAAGGATGTCAACTTAACTATATATGTTCAACTGTCCCCCAGTTTCCTTGCCAAAGGATATTATTAGCTATATCCCACTTACTTAGAAGAGATTTGCTACCTTGAGAATGATGTTCATCTTCACCAATTCCCATAGTATAGTCTCCCTTCGCAAGGAAAGTTAATGGTGACACGTGAAAACAAATGATAGGATATGTTTTGCTAGCCTTCTGCCATAACATGGTTTCTACAATGCAGATCTGGTTAAATGAGCTTTAAGGTAATGTTACATATATTCTTCCAATATAAATACATCTAAATATTATTTCATATTCATTGAATAGAGTTACATGCTAAGAGATTGACAGGGTCTTTTCTGAAGACAATGAGGATTTAACTCGCAAAATATTGTTTATAAAGAATCACTAAACTTTATCTAATGCCTACAGAATCTGACTACTGAGAGTCAGAAGATTTCTCACACACAGGAATTTTTCACTAAAGGGAAACTATGAAGCAACCATAAGTCAAATCCTGAGTTATTAAGTGCACAAATTAGCTGTGGAAAAAAAGAGGGATTAAAAGCTCTGAGCTTTAAACAGTGAGTTGCAACCAATAGGCTCATGAAGGAGCTTTATGGCTAAGCTGTAAGTAGGTTCTACATTAATTTATAGAATTCCCCCTGTAAAATCCCATGTTTACCCATTCATCCTGTATTTTGTGTTAGGCATGAGAGTCTGCTATATATCCTATTTAAACTATAACAGTCATTCCAGTTACTTTGCCATTCAATGAGGGAGAAATATGCTATTTATCTAAATAATTGTGTGGTACAAAGTCATTTGTTAAAAGCTAAAATTGATTATCAAAGCTTTTTGGCAGGAATGCTGGAGCAAGGGTTTTGAAAATTTACTTCATCACAAAATCAAGGAGGACATAAGCAAAATTCATTAAATTAAACTTTGAAAATTAACCAAACATCAAGACTTGGAAAATTAACCAAGGGATTACACAAAAGTCTAATGAGATTTCATTTTTAAATCACAGAATAACTGTAAGAACAGAGATCTTAGGAACAATTTACCTTGCATTATAACTGTCTCTCTTTTCATAACTGTTTGTTGTTGTCATTGTTAGGTGCCATTGAATTGGTACCATAGCCATGAAAACTAACAGCATTGAAATTATGGTAGCTCTGAAAACCTGCAGTTAACCACTGGAAGAAGAAAAGATACTCTCCAAGAGTATTCATCCTATCAACCCTATCCCCAGATAATTGTTATGATCTCATCTTTACTCATTAGGTTTGTTTTTATTTGTCCTGACACAGATCACTCATTGTAAATAGCTTTTTGTTTGGTGTTTGCTGAAAATGGTCTGCAGTGGTTGTTTTACATTGCAGCTGCCTGAGGTGGTAATAATAGAATCTAGAAAATGAGATGTCCATAAGGTGAATTAAAAAGCTCTGTCATGCCTAAGACTTTAGAATGATGGGAGCATAAGCAGAGTTGTGTGAATAGCAGGTAAGACCTGAAAAGTAGAGAAACTGTCCACTCTAGATGACATTCGGGATCTGTGTAAGCAGATGTTATAGTGTAAAGCAGAATTCTCAACTGCCTTTTGGAGTGTTGAAGGTATCTCCCAATATGCAGACAGAATACCATGGGAAGGCTGAGAGACTTATTGGTTTAAGCCTTTTAAAGATACATCTGTCCAATTATTAGTTAACCAGAGACCTCAGTGACTACACATGACAGAGAATGCAGACTTCATCAATGAATGCTACTAAACATTTTAAAATGAATCACTGGTAATCCTTTATAACCATTAGTAGAAAACAAAAGAGGAGACAAAACTTCCAACTCACGCAGTGAGGAAAATATGAACACAATAGCAAAACCAAAGACACCACAAAACAAATAACTCTAATGAATTTTTTTGGAACTTGCTTTTCATTTTCCAGAGTACTAATGGATATAGGGTCTTTTCATGTCATTATTAGCTATATTAATTTTCTCAGAAAGCCACATCTTTTGTGTTTTCATCTATTTTGTTGTCTTTTAATTACTGAAACTTTTGTATTCTTTTTCTATTCTTTACACTAATCTTTTACTATATATTTTGCAGATCCATCTCCTAGTTATTTGTATTTTTCATTTAACAAAGTGTCTTTTAATTAATTCTTAATATAATATAGTCTAATGTATCCATTTTATTGTATCTTTATATCAAAAACATCTAATTTCTGGTCTGTAAAATAATAGGTGCTTACTTAATGAAACTTTCAGATATTTATGCATTTGTCATTTATATTGTTTTCAAAAGTTGTCTCTAAAGCATATGCGTACTCAGCAACTGTGAACTAAATGCATGCATGCATTTTATAATTTAAAAGTATTGCTATTTCCTTATTAGAAAAGTAATGGATTAGTAAACTTTTGAATGCTTACATTTTGCTTGTTGAACAAAATTTTAAAGTTAGGTGTATTGATAATTTTTGTCTTATAGTGTTCTTGTTGCTAATTTTAGTGCTATAGATTTTTAATTAGCATTACTAGTTTTTGACTCTTGTAAACAAGAGTGACCATTGCAGAGATGCCAGGTTTTAAACATCTCATTTACCAATATCAGAATATTGTTCAATTACATTAACATATTAGTATAAAGAAAAATTTTTAATCTTCGTTTTAAAAGTGTTTTTGGAAACCTACAAATTAGCTGTGACAGCCATTCTCTGTATAACAAAATGAAATGTTACCTGGTTTTGTGTCATGTACAGTTTCTGCCATTTGACGTCGCTGGTATAACCACTGTGTCAATCCATCTTCTTGAGATCTTTCATTCCTTTTTGTTGCTGTTGTTAAATGCTATCAAGTCAATTCTGACCCATAGCGACCCTGTATAGGGTTTCTGAGGAGCTACTGGTGAGCTTGAACTGCCGATCTTGCTGTTCAAATGACTTTACAGTCTGGTGCATTAATCTACCTTGCCACAACAGGGCTCCTTCACTCTTTTTTACTGACCCTCTCTTTTACCAACATGATGTCTTTCTCTAGCAATTGTTCCCTTCTAGTAACCCATTGCTGTGTAGTGAATTCCAACTCAAAATGATTCGACTGGACAGAGTAGGACTGCCTCTTAGGACTTTCAAAGCACTAATATTTACAGAAACAGATTGCTACACTTTTTTTCCCATGGAAAACAATGGTGAGTTTGGACTGCTTACCCACTGTGCCATTGGGACCCTTCTCTTCTGATAATGTGTCCAAAATAAGTCAGACAAGTAGACAAGTCTCCCTGTCCTCACTTCAAAGGAACATTCTAGTATGACGCTGTAAGATCAGCACTGGACTGTGAACAACAAGACAGGCAGTTCAAACCTACCAGCTTTCCCTCAGAAACGCTATACAGGGTCACTATGAGTCGGAGTTGGCTCGATGACAGTTTACAATAACAACAAGGAGGAACATTCTGGTTGTACTTTTTCAAGACAAATTTATTCTCTCTGCTTGCAGTATATGTTTCAGTCAATATTCTCACCAACACTGTAATTCAAATTCACTGTGGTGCTGCAGGATAAGCACTGGACTGCTAACTACAAGGTTGGTGCTTCAAACCCACCAGCCACTGCTCAGAAACCCTCTACAAGGTTGCTACTTAGCAACAACAATTCTTCTTTGATTTTATTAATAGATTCCCCAGGTTTTTCATTCATCTAAGTCCATTAAAACGACTGTGAATTGACAACCAAAAGAAAAGTAAAAGAGTAAACACAGTCAGCATTTCCTAAGATGAAAGAACTGAGGGGGAAAAATTCAAACATTGACTTACATACTGAAGGATTATTTGGGCAAAATACTGAATAATGCAGAAAGCATCAAAAGAAAATGGAAGGAATACACAGAGTCTATATACCAAAAATAAATGGTCGATGTTCCACCTTTTTAAGAGGTAGCATATGATCAAGAGCTAATGGTACTGAAGAAAGAAGTCCAATGTGCCGCGAAATCACTGGCAAAAAATAAGGCTCTGGGAACTAATGGTGTACAAATTGAAATATTTCAATAAACTGATGCAGCACTGGAGGCCCTCAGTCATCTATGTCAAGAAATTTGGAAGACAGCTACCTGGCCAACTGATAGGAAGAGATACATATTTGTACCCATTCCAAAGAGAGGAGAACCAACAGATTATAGAAATCATAGAGCAACATCATTAAATTCACATGTGAGTAAAATTTTGCCAAAAATAATTCAAAATCTGCTGCAGTAGTAAGTACATTGACAAGTACCTGCCAGAGTGTTCAAGGCAGATTCAGATGGATCTTGGCTGAAAGCAGACAATGCCAGAAAAATGTTTACTTGTGCTTTATTATCATGCAAGCTTTAATATATATATATATATATATAGTTTAATGCATTTTAATAGCAAACTTACAGGAACAGCACAGGAGACAGACAACATTAAAAACATACACTTGCATGTAGGACAACTCAGAAAAGTATAATGAATTGATGGGATCTATGTATGATAAAAATGCTACAAACACCATTTATTTGCCGTCAACAAGACATTTACTTGTTTTTAAAAAATCCAAATGCTGGCACTGTCCAGAAAAATTTAACAGGTTCATTTATAATTATTATAATGTTAAACTGATGAAACTTGTTCACTGAAATATTTTGACTTGCATTAATGGTTTATGTCCCCGCATTTATAAGAAAAATTCACACAAATTAAAAACTGCCAATACCTGATTTCTGTCCCCTATTTATCCATTTGTAATCAAATACTTAGATACCTTTTGACCCCATTGGATGGGGGGGATGGATATCTAATATTCGTAACTCAGAAATGTTTCCCATTAGAGGGTATTCGTAAGCACATTCTCCATGTATGCGACGTGCTAACTGGATGTCTTTTGGCATAATTGTTACAAGTTTGGCATGGATAGCATACAGGTCCGTGTCTTCAAAAAGACCAACCAGATAGGCTTCACTTGCCTCCTGTAAAGCACCAAGAGCTGTGCTCTGTCAGTGCGGATCTGTTTGGAAGTCCTGAGCTATTTCTCGCTCTACACACTGTAAGGGAAATTTATCCATCAGTGGACGTCTGAAGGTTTCTTCACCCCTCCAGTAGAGGGCGCACTCTTACGAGCGGCTTTTGTAGCCAGTTGCTTCCTGGGTGCTTTCCCATCAGTTGATTTGGGCACTCTGCTTTGTGAAAGCCAAGGTATAGAGGCCTCCTCACTTAACCCTCTTATCCTTCAGCTGGAGAACAGCCAGCTAGTGGCGGCCCTGGCATTAGAGAGCAAGAGTTGTGCAGCAGGGAACAAAAGACATACTTGGAGGCTGCCTATTCTCCGCTGAGACTAACGTCAACCCCCACTTGAGCCGCAGCTCGTCAGCCCCGCACCCCCACCCCACTTCTTTTGCACAGTCATGGAACTTCGGAACCCCGAAGCCTAGATTTGGGGCACCAAGGGGGAAGTGAGAGCGGAGGGGCTGGAGGAGGAGGTGGGACAAGTGAACGCTCAGCCTGCAGGCTTATGGGGCCGCCTCTTGCAAAGACTTTTGACTGTGTGAATGGTGACAAGCTGTGAACAACATTGTAGGGAATGAGTATTCCAGAACACTTAACTGTGCTGATGAGGAACTAGTATATAAACCAGAACAGAACAATGACACTGAATAGTTAAAAATCAGGGAAGGTGTGCACCAGGGTTGTATTCCTTTATCGTACTTTTTCAATCTGTGGAGTCCTGATGTGGCACCATAGGATAAGCTCTCAACCTCAAGGTTGTTTTGAACTACTAAGTTGGTGGTTCACACCACCAGCCTATCCTCAGAAACCCTACACACCATTGTTAGGAGCCAGAGTTGACTCTAAGTCACCTAAAACAACATTCATTCTGTATGATGACCAGATAATCCAAGAAGATGGATTACATGAGGAACAACATGGCATTTGGATTGGAGGAAGACTCATTCGCAACCTGCAATATGCAGATGTTACAACATTGCTTGCTGAAAGTGAAGAAGACTTAAAGTATTTATTAGTGAAGATCAAACACCACAGCCTTCAGTATGGGTTACACTTCAATGTAAGGGAAACAAAACTCCTCACAACTGCACCACTAAAAGACATCATGATAAATGGAACAAATATTTAAGTTGTTAAAGATTTCATTTTGCTTGGATTCACTGTCAAAACTCATGGGAGTAGCAATCAGGAAATCAAACAACGGTGCATTGAGCACATCTTTTGCAAAAGAACTCTTTTTAAAGTGTTCAAGAGCAACGATGTCATAAGGTGCTACCTGACTCAAGCCATGGTATTTTCCGTAGCCACATATGTATGTGAAAACTTGACAGTGAATAAAGAAGACCATAGAAGAATTGATGCAATTGAGTTATGATGTTGGAGAAGAATATTAAAGGTAACATGGAATGCCAGAAGAACAAACAAATCTATGTTGGAAGAAGAACAATCATAATGCTCCTTGGAGGCCAAGATGACCAGACTTCGTCTCTCATACTCTCATATTGTCAATAGGACATATTGTCCTTGGAGAAGGATATCATGCTTGGTAAAGTGTCAGGACAACAAAATAGAGAGAGACCCCAACTAGATGCATCAGATCACTGCTCCAAAACATTTTTTTTTTTTTAAATATCACTTGTTTAGAATCAACTGAAGCCCTTGCCTGGTTCTGATTCTAGGTTCCCAAACCATCGGGATTTACAGTCTTTTCACCTATCTCCTCTCTGGTGGAAAGGTACCATGAATTAAGCTGAGTATGGGTACAGCCACTAGCAGAACTGGACCCTCTTAGATCATTGTTCAGGCAACATAGAGTGAGCAGTTGTATCTGAGAATATTGACTGAATCAGTATTCTCAATTTCATACTATATTTTACATATCTCAAAGTCTCTGAATATGATATTTTTAAATAAAGGGCAAATGTTGGTGAGTGATCGATCCATAGAGCTAGGAAACCTCCTTCCCATATTAAATAAAGGGGTTGTCTATGATGATGCCCATATACTAACAAGCTAAATAGATTCAAGCCTCAGACTCTCACTCTCTCTGGAAACACTATTTTCATGGTACATTTAGCAAATGCTTTATTATAATTGAAATTCTATGAAAGTACATATTATGCAAATAAATTAATTATCATTTGTAGCATCACAATGGCTAGTAAATCAATTCATAATTATATGACACTTAAAATAAATACAATAGCACTTTTTAAATTTCCCTGCTGAAGTGTTAATGCATATTAAGCTCAGTAGCAAAGCAATAAAACAGGAAAAGGCAAATCAACATTATACACTGAATTGCAGCTACTGAGCATAAAATGAAGCCACAGTCGTTATCAGCTTCTACACGAAAGAGTTTTGAACACCGTCAATACATGGAAGAACTGTTTAGATATTGTTATGAAGTGCCATCAGTTCCAACTCATAGCGACCCTGTATAGGGTTTCCAAAGAGTGGCTGGTGGGATTCGATATTTATCCATTATACTTTTGTTTTCATAATCAGCAACTGACTTCTGAGGTCAGAGCAGAGTATTTGTTGAAAGAACGGTTTTACCTTTCATCTTTTTCTGGTCTGAAATGTTGTTTCCATAATGTCTCCTGCTTCTAGGGATTTCTTTGCCAGACAAAACAATTGACAAGGTTAACAAGTAAAAGGAAAACCCAGTGCTAGTATTGCACTTGCAAACCACGCAGGCTGGATGTGATTCGGTTAGTAGTTCTATTCAAAGCTTTGCAGTGGAGAAATTATCTCCAGAGATCAAGATTTAATCCGATTCTGAGGACAGACATCAGATGAATCTTGGGTCTGAGAGAGACTTTGAGCATAACACATCAATAGGGAACTATTTTATTTTCGATTTCTTTATTTCTTCAATGCCATATGAGGACCTGAAAGCCTAAGACTACCTGCAGTTCACATGTTCAGAGAAGCATTCACCTCATCCCAAAAGTCACATGCATTTAAAAGCCTTCAGTAGGTAAAGGAGCCAAGTTGGTTTATTTTATCTTATTGTTACAATATAAATTGCATATGTACATATACACAAGAAACCATGCTCAGAGGAGCAAATGGAATGTATAATGAGATGTGGCTTTGACATGCTTGGCTGGCAATGTTTTCTCCATTCCGTAGTAAATCATAAGAATGGCAGAAACATGCTGTCAGAATGTAAAATAAATAATGATTTTTTCTAAGTCCTAGTCATTCTAGATTTCTAGATGAAAAGAAAACCAATTTAGAAGCAGTTGTATTTTGTGGAGTGTGGTCACAAGAGCACAGTACTAACAATGGGGGGCCAAGGCTCTCCAAAATACTAATATGTTACCTCAGAAAATTCATCTATATCTACTAGTTCTAAAATATTTCACAAATAAAGGTTTGAAAACATGCTATTTGTCTCTGCTATAATGCTGTAGCACTTCACAACAACACTGTATGACAGATTAATATTAAAATAATAGCAATAATTATTGATTGCCAAATGTTAAACAACAACAAAAATTGCCCCCCATAAATAAAAAGTAGAGATATGACTGTCAGTATTTCGGAGGGTCAGGGGAGTTAGACTACTTAACTAAGGGTAATTGCTAGTAGACAATCTTAAGTCTTGGCGTATCACTTCATTATCTAATATACCCAAAATAATTTTGATTCATAATGCTTATCCCAAATTATCACAGAGGAGGAAAAACAGAAGTGTTATCAGAATGGTTTGGGAGTGACATCTGACTTTCTCTGATGAAGAATCAAAGTCAACATCAGTTCAAGGACAATTCTATAAGGTGGAGTCCGACATGACTCTACCCTCTATCATTTTATATCAGTTCTGATTCAAACCAACCCTCCAACGTCACTCTTTGCTTCTATGCTGGGTTTGTTAATTCATTGCAGTGGTCATAGAGAATTCACAGGCCATACTAACAATTATAGGGTTTATTAGCAGCCAGAGAATACTTTGGAATAGCAAAAGTGCTTCCTATAGATCAGTCTGATAAAAGTAAAGATCATTCATAGAACCTTGTTCATTTCTGTGTAGTTGTTACAGCTTCTCTTCTTAGCTGCTCTGAGGGAAGTTTGCTCTTACAGACTTTGGAGTAATTTGACTCAGCTCTGTCACCCATCTGATTTAAGCTTTTTGACAGCCAATGTAGATCATATAGCAAGACACTCCAGGGTCATTTTGCTTGTTTGATTCATAATTTCTCATGTCTGATAGTATCTTTAAATTCTGTTTAAGAACAGAATTAAAGTTAGACATCTTAGAGCAAGGACCAAATTGTAATTTAAAAACAAAAACAAAACATAAAAACTTCATCAAAAACTTTTTTGTTAGATAAAATGCATTGAACTTTTACTGTCAAGGGAAACAGTGTTCTCTAACCTACTGATAAAGCTGAAGGATATTGACATCAAATTAAAATGGATATCAGGTGCCTAGGCATCAAATAGACATGGATCTAAACCTTAATTTATCTCATATTGGTTGAGAACAAGTTACTTAATCTCTCTAAATCCCTGTTTTCAATTCTGTAAAAAGGGAAAATGTATTATTTATTTTATAGTATTGGAACTTGAGACTTGATACATATCAGTGCTTAATTTAGATGCTATCTTGCTTACTTTGTTTATTTTTATTGCTTTGTTTAGTTTTTCCTCACTTTTGCAGATAAACCTGGGTATTTTCTTTCATCTCATTACAGTTTCAGACAAGAACATTGCTCTTAATTCTCAGTGTCAAGCTAAGAGACAGATATAAATGTCAAAGCCTATGGGTAACTGGCCACTTGGCAGTCATCTACAAGGGACAGTGACTGTCTAACCGTAGTCCTCCAGCTGCGTTGAATGCTCAATGAGCATATATTACCAAGGTTCTGTATTATTTGAACATAGAAGACCTTGAAGATGCTCTATCCATCCATTCTTGAAGTATAGATAATTTCAAATGATTATGCTTTTTTTGGTTTTGTATAGTACTTTTTCCTTGCAAATAATTTTAGCAGTTATATACTGATTTTTGCTATTTCAGCAATGTTGGACAGCATTCACTTCTTAAATCCTTATTTGAAGTGCCCAAAAGAACAATTTAAAAAAGTAAGTATGACATAATATTTCAGAGAAAATGTTTGTTACATAGGAGACTTGGAAGCATTCCCTCCTCCAGCAAGAAACTTAGACTACTAATAAATGTTTAATCTAGAATCTGTTACAAATACATATGGACTTACTTTTTCTTTAATTTCGCTTTCTTCTTGTAAGTAAAATTAATGGAAAGACCTTATGGAAAGCACTATGATGATCCTTCAAATATATCCATGTTCAAATCCCTAGAAGCTAATGTAGTGACTACACTACATTACATAGAAAATGGGACTGAGTTTGCAGATGGAATTAAGGTTGTTAATCTGTTGATATCAGCATAAAGAAAATTAACCTTGATTGTCCAGGTGCACTCAAAGTAATCACAGTACCTAAAAAGTTAATGAACGAAGTGAAAAAGGACTAGGGCGTTAGAGAAATGCCATGTGATTAAAAACTCTATCCTTGGTTGCTTACTTTGAAGATGGAGGAAGAAGATAAAGAAACAAGGAATGATAACCAATGTTAGAAGCTGAATTCTCCTCTGGATCCTCCAGAAAATAAGGAAGCTCTGCTGATACCTTGATTTTAGACCACGGAGACACATACTTGTCACTGGCACAGGTATAGAATCATAAATTTGTGTTGTTTTAAACTACTAGATTTGTGGTAATTTGCTGCAGCAGCCATAGAAAACCCATAGGCACTTAGATGAAAAATTTCAACAATTTTCACCTACATGTAAATTTGTCTTTTCCATAGAGTGCTAATGACAAAAGACATTTTTCCATAGTTTATTAAATATATAAAAATTACAGATACCCTTTATTTGTCTGAAATTTTACATCTTTCAGAACTTGTTTCTAGGTAATGTGAGATAATATTAACAGTAACTTTTCTTATCGATGATAATTACTATTTTTTACTTAAAGTTATTATTTCTTAAAAATATGATCTTTTATAGTCTTTTGCTGCTTGGTCACCCATTTATGTAGTTTTTCAGTGGTGTTTTATCATGGAACTATAAGTCTACTCTGCCAAAAATGTGCTGGGGTGTTGTGAAGAAGTTAATGTTTTCCCTCCCCTCTGAGCAGAAACCCCAGCAGTGAAACAAAGAGGGGATTCAGGTTTCTTTAGTATACACCCAGGATGTCTTTTCTGCTCTCAGAAACATTGGCCTCTCTCATTCTTCTACTTCAGGAAAAAGAGGAAAACCCTTTATCTCTACAGGAGTCCTGAAAACAACTTGATGCTTAGCCTGTGGAGTCCCTAAAGAAGGGAGTGATGAAACTACAGGAGTGAATAAAACTTTTGAAACAGCAGAAGACTTAACTCTCCTCATTGGATTTGAGTGTTTAGAGTTTTCTTTAAATTTTATTTCTCATGTACAGCAAGGGATTAAGAAAAACTTGAAAGTATACCAAGTTGTAAATTTGGGTTTAGGAATAGAGTATACCACTCAAATGTGTTCCTGGCTGCCATAAAACATTCAAAGTTAGAAAAACTTACTTTCTGTGAAAAAGAACTAAAAAATGTTAGTTTTGCTCCTAACTTTACTTAAGAATCCTGCTAAAATGAAAGAACGAATAGGTAGTAAGACACGTTACTGTGTATATACATATATTTATGTATACACTTATATATGATGATGGTGGTGGTTGTGTGCTGTGGAGTCAGATCCAACTCATAACCGTGCTGTTCAGGGTTTCTGAGGCTGAAAATCTTTATGAAAGCAGAAAGCCTCATCTTTCTTCTGAGGAATAGCTGGTAAATTCGAACTGCTGACCTTGAAATTAGCAGCCTGACTCATAATCACTATGCTACTGGAGGTGCTATATGTGTGTGTGTGTGTGTGTGTGTGTGTATGGTGGTGGTGGTGGTTATGTACTGTGGAGTCAGTTTCTGACTCATAGTGAACCTGTACAGGGTTTCCGAGGCTGTAAATCTTTACGGGAGCCGAAAACCACATCTTTCTCCTGCGGAACAGCTGGTAGTTTCGAACTGCTGACCTTAAGGTATGCAGCCCGATTTGTAACCACTACACTACCAGAGCTCCTTGTGTGTGTGTGTATATATATATATATATGTTGTTGTTAAGTGCTGTTGAATCGATTCCAACCCATAGTGACCCTGTAGAGGGTTTCCAAGGAGCAGCTGTAAGCTTGAACCATTGGCCATGCAGTTCAAATGACTTTGCAGTCTGATGCATTAGCCCACAGCCCCACACCAGTACTCCATATATGTGTGTGTGTGTGTGTGTATATATATATATATATATATATCATATCATATCATATCATTTAATACGATTGAACTAATATGTGGCAAAAAAATCGTTTCACAACATTCTTGAATCACCAACCCACTTACTTCAAATATATTTGTAACTTTTCAGCAATCTGTTTCCTTCCCTTTGTTTTTAGAAGCGTATCACTTTTTAAGTTAAAAAAAAAAAAAATCCAAAAAGCTTTCATAGCATATTTCTCAACTCATAACACTAGGCAGTATTTTGTTTATATTAAAAACCAAAAGGGACCATACTATAATACATTGCAATAATTGGTTGAAATTAAATTTAATCCTTTTTTTTTTTCATCAAAGTAACTATTTACTGCATAATGAAATTCCACTAATGTCACATCAGATGTATAATAACAACAAGTATAAATCAATACAATGGCACAAAATAGTGTCAGTTAAAATAATTCTTGGGGGAAAATCTGAAATATTTAAAGCTATGCAAGGTCATTTTGAATTGTACAGCAGTTCAAATATACCAGTCACTCCTTGGAAAACCCTATACAGAGTCTCTATGAGTCAGAACCACATAAAGGCACTTAACAACAACTACAACAGTGTGTGGTGTATTCACTAATCACAAGGTAGGCTGTTCAAACCCACAAGCTTCAACTTGGAAATCCTATAGAGGGTTGCTATGAGTCTGAACTGATTCCACCGAACACACAAACAACAAACTCCAACAAGAGAATCTTATAGTTTGCACAGAAAAAGATTTTTGTGGCTTTTAAGTGCCTTCGAGTTGGTGGTTTTGAAACATGGATCTTACAGTTAATAGCCCAGTGTTTATCTTACTGTGCCATACTGGGCTTCAATGAAGATTACTAGAGGTCAACTAACTTATCTTTTGCTTCTGCATAAAATTATAGAAAATGCATCAACATTCATTTCTGACAATTTAAGAGATGGCAAAGGAAGAAAATTTGACTACTTTATTAAAAAATCACAGTCAACACTCATGCAAGCAACAGTCTAGAAATCAAACATCATATTGCATTAGGTAGATCTCTATACACAAGGCCTCTTTAAAGTGTTCAAGAGCAAAGGTATCATTTTGAGGACTAAGATGTAGCTGACTTAAGTCATGGTATTTTCAATCACATCAAATGCATTTGAAAGTTGGACAGTGAATAAGGAAGAGCAAAGAAGAATTGATGGAGTTGAATGATGGTGTTGGAAAAGAATATTAAAAGCACCACAGACTGTCAGAAAGACAAACAAATCTTTGTTTGAAAAAGTATAAATTAGGCTTCCTGGACCAGGCAGCTCAGGTAGAGTAGGCTCCAGGGGAAAGCGGTGGAATTGCACATAGGAAACCTCTGTCTAGCAGACAGACAGCCTTTGAGCAAACGTAAGATCTTATATTTCAACATTCTGAACTTGTTTTTTTAAAAGATCAAATTGCTGAGGAATTACAGGCATTTTGAGCTTTTGCCTGCCTACACGTGGCTCCCGCTCCCCACGCCCGTGCATGCAAGTGCCTCTGCCCCCTGCAGACCTTGGAGTGCAGGGCTAGAGCAACCCCATTTAGAAGGCTGCATTTCCAGAGAAAAGGAAGCATAAACTAACAAAGGCAAACAAATAGAAAGGGATATCGGCATGGATATCAGGAAATTTGGGGTACCCACAGTACAGAGAGACCGATAGAGGCATTTTTTACATCATAAGATACACCACCTCCCTGCAGCCACACACACCCCCGCCCTCTACTCCCAAGGCCTAGACCAGCCCTCTGCCAAGTCACCGAGGCTCAGGAACGCCCAAGGCACAGGCCCGCCCACTGAGGTCAAAGCACTCCCAAGGCCCAGACATGCCCACTGAGGCCAAGGCCTGCCCCGAGGCCCAACCCGCCCACAGGCTGGTCACAAAGACCCAGGCCCAACCAAGGCCCAAATAGCCTACCTGCCGCATGGCCCAGGTGGCCCACAGCCCAGTTGTCTCCGAGGTACAGGGCCCCCAAGGCCTAACCCACCACGTAGCCTGGTCCCCGAGGCACAGGCCCCCCGAGGCCCAATAGGCCCAACCCGTCCACCGAGGCCCAAGCCGCCCAATGCCCAGCTGCTGATACCCATGCCCCCAGAGGCCCAAACTGCCCGCCTTAGGCTCAACCCACCTGCCCGAGGCCCAAAAGGTATGCTGCCGAGCCCCAGGCCCAACTGAGGCCCAAAAAAGTTACTCTGAGTTAAGCAATAAGGAGAGTGAAAAGGGAAGACCAC
>NW_006408802.1:1621854-1631831 GCF_000296735.1 Chrysochloris asiatica
TGATGCATGGAGGGGATTGGAACCATGGCAGTGAGATGATATACGATGGAATGAATGTAATACTAAAGTTCTCCCATGTAAACTATCATATAATTCACAATAAAACATTAAAAAAGAAAAAGTATAAATTACAATTCTCCCTAGATGCCAGGATGGGTGAGACTGTCTCTTATACTTAGGACATGTTATCAGCAGGGACCAGTGCCTGAAGAAGAGCATCATGCTTAGTAAAGTGGAGAGTCAGTGAGAAAAGGAAGAAGCCCAATGAAATAGATACAAAGGCAGCAGCAATGGGATAAAATGTAACAATAATTTTAAAGAAGGCACAGGACCAGGTCATGTGTCATTCTGTTGTGCATTTGACAGCACCTAACACCAACATTCGGCAATCCACCTGAATATTAATATCCTCTGATATCTAATTACAGAGCCTTTCATTGAGGCCATGACTATTTTGGCTGTTAGTTATATTAAGAATATTTCAGTTGTTTACATCAGATTAAAATGTGATGGGAGTGTGGCAGCTCCATAGGATAAGCAGTGGACTGTAAAATACAAGGTCAGTGGTTTAAATACAATAGCACCTCCACAGGAGAAACAGGACACTTTCTGCTCCTGCAAAGATTTAAAGCCTTGGAAGCTCTACACAGAGTTGCTGTGAGTCAGAACTGACTCGAAGACACTTAAACAAGAAATGTGAAACCTCTTTTGTGTCGAATTGCTTCCTCTAATACTAAATGATTGGAATCTTGAACCCTATACCTGTGATTATGGAAACTTGTGACACAATGGATAATTGCTCTGAATGGGAAAGGGAAAACTGTTGAAGATTTCAGGCTAGGAAACCTGACGGGGCATTTTTTACAGTGCCGCTCCTTGGAAACCCTATGTAGGGTCACTATGGGTCGGAATGCACTCAATGGCACTTAATAACAACAACATAAAGCCCCTATGATACTTGACTTGAGAGTATACAGCAACAACAACAGCATACCTGTGAAAGCAATCCCATCTGGCAATAGGGTTTTCTTTCATTAATAAAGCCATAAGAATGCAGGCTATACCCTAAACCTAATCACATCTGAGATATAAAAAGGACAGATTGTAGACAGTGGGAAAACATGCTTTCTAATAAGGAGGAGAATTGACAAATCTACAAGCCTAGGAACTCCAAGGATTGTTGGAAGCTACTGGAACCTGAAATAGACAAAATTCTCTCCCTTGAGCCACACCTTGAATTCAGATTTCTAGCCTTCTGAACTGTGAGGTAGGGGGTGGGGGGAATCATTTTTAAGCCACCCACTTCTGGTATATCCATTATAGCAATCACAGGACCTACAACAAAACCAGAAATAGCTACAAATCTGAAAATATATATTTTTTAAGGTACTGAATTACATGCACTTTTGAGAAATAAAACTAGTAAAACTGTGTAAAAGGGATAAGTTTTATACAGTAAAGTGAGAAATTAATGAATCTAAACAGAAAACAGCAAATAAAATACAGATGAATTCTATGCACTTGGCTGGTGCCCAACAGCTGGTGTTCCAGCCTACTGTTAGATATTCTATAAAACTGTCTTCCTTTGAATAAATATCCCCAATGACTGTCTTTCACACAAAGGACTCTTGTGAGGAATTAGCAATAAAGCTACCATCACAAAATAGCCTAGAGTTTTTATATATGTACATATTAAGACACAAAGTGACAATTTTATTTTTAATTTCTCTTCTTTCAACTCATGAAATATCTTACAGCATTAATGATAGATATGAGGTGTGAGAAATATAGATGAAATTTCCATAACTTCAGTGCTCTGTTTTTAGGATTTGAGAAGGAAAACTCAACTCATAACAAACTGCCCGTTTTACTTTCTGTAGGATATACTCTGGACTGCTAATCACAAAATGGGTGGTTCAAGCACACCAGCCACTCCCTGGAAACCCTATATAGGGTCGCTATGAGTCAGAACCATCTTGAAGACACTTGTCAACAACAACAACAACTGCTACCCAAGTACAGCAGATTTTCTTAAGCTATTTTTGTCTGTGACATAGGAGCGCATCTTTACTCAGAATGTCATGAAGAGAACTCTTCACCATCATCTTGCAAGACCATTTTAAACCTGAAAGTTTAGGATGTCATCCACCCTTAGTCATGACAATAACATTCTGATTCTTGTCTCTAATTAATCAAGGTATTTTAATTTAAAACATCCTTTCACTGTAACATAACACATTAGTCTGAGATGAACATTTGGACATAAGATCTCACAAAGAAGGTTGGACTGGATTCAAGTACATTTAGGCTTTTCCCACATAGTTCCATTAAGAATAATGATATTGAATATCAGGCAAGCTCATTACTTTGGAAGCATCAAGGAAAACCCCCCTTTTAGGACTAAAACTCAAAGGGAACCCATGAGAAGTATAATATGCTCACTGGTCACCACCTGTGTCTATTTCTGAGTGGACATGGAGGAAGTGAACACATGGGCTGAGTTTGACCATGTTCCCTTGGCATATGTTGACCTTGCTATGAGAGAGAGAAGAGGAAGGGCTGGCTAGTCTGAAGATAATAAAGATGTGTGAACTCCTGAGCCCATGGGCACTGACCTAGTTCTTGAGAGCTAGGGCTAAGAGTGAAGTGGCCAGTGGTCTGAAGCACAGGGAGGTGTGCGTGAACTCCCAAACTTGCAGCTAGTACCCATTTGACCTAGCTTGGATGGCTAGTTGACCAGAACTCGAACCAAAGAAGATAAAGATGTTTGATACTGAGAAAAGGTGCAAATTGCTATAATTTGGTGAACTAGACTTTTGTCTATGAATGCAGTGATTCAAAATTCCAACCAGAATGGAAGGATTCTTCATATCAAGGAACAACCTTGTTTTCTCAGTGTACTGGGTTGGTGTTGTTTTTGTTAGCGGTGTTAAGTGCCATTGAGTCTGTTCCAACCAGTAGTGACCTTGTATAGGGTTTCCGAGGTGTGGCTGGTGAGTTTGAACCACCTACCTTGAGGTTCAAACTGACTTTGCAGTTCAGAGCATTAACCCACAGTACCACACAAACTTCGTCTCTCATACTTCAGACATATTGTCAGGAGGGACCATTCACTGGAGAAGAATATCATGTTTGGTAAGGTGGAGAGGAAGACCCCCAGTGAGATGGATTGGCCAAGTGGCAGCATCAATGGAATCAACCATGGCAATAGTAGTGAGGTTGGCCCAGAATCAGGCAGTGTTTTGTTCTGCTGTGCATAAGGTCACTATGAGTCAGTACTGACTCGATGGTATCTAACAACAACAACCACACTTTAAGCACTTGAGTAGATATCGATTCAGAAATATAATGCAACAAACTATCCAGCATTTCCTCATTAGTATAAATAGCTAAATTGGTTGATGTTGCATTAAATCTATGAAAAATGAAAATTATCTGATAAAAATGGATGATTATAAATAAATAGAATTCCTTTATTTTAATAAGACTATTTGCCATTCTGCAGGAGAAAGATGAGGCGTTCTGTTCCCGTAAAGATTTACAGCCTCAGAAACCCTGTGCAGGGTCGCTATGAGTCGGAACCGACTCCACGGCACTTAACAACAACAACATTTGATTATTTGATATATACATCAAATTTTATTGGCTTATCAGTTATGTTTTATTGTTCTGGTAAGTTGCTCTGATAAAAATAAGTACATAGAATACTAGTCTGGTTTATAACATTCTATAAAAAAAAGTTTCTCAGATAAAGTTCTGGCACAATGCCATACAAATACTCATCTGCCATTCATTCTAGGTAGGTGATCTGAATTAACAAGTATTCCACTAAATCATAATATTCCCATCTACTAATCCAATCTAAGAATTGTTGGAATAATTCTAGCAGAGTTTTGCTTCCCCATATTTTGGGTTATTTATTTTATATATATAAAACTTTTCTAGCACTGAATCTTTCACGTTTTAAAAATCTTTGATATAGTCACTTATGGTAAAAATTCATATTCTACCAGTTATTGAAGCAAAAATGGTAAGGATGGAAGATATGGTAAGAATGGAGGAAATATTTGTCTTATTATTTGCACTTCCGAACTGCCCCACAGGGCAACTAGTACCTTTTGGATTCTAATTAAGTAGTAAATATATGCATTAAAGAATTGATAATGGGTACTGGAGAAATAAATGTTCTTCCTGGCATTCAATATTAGCTTAACTAGAAAAATAGAGGACAAGACAGAGAGTTCATTCATCGCATTTTCTCCCATGAAAAGAGGTTATCCAAAAACCTTTCAAAATTAAAAAATGCAGTACTACAAAAGTTTTACACATATGAAATAAACAACCCAATATATGGGGAAATAAAATTATAGAGTTTGCAGTTAAGATACCAAGTGAGCACAATACTTACTTATACTGTTAAGGGTCTGACAGGCAATACGAGAGGCAGCAGTCTGCACACAGGGAGGATTTGCTGTATCTCCAGAAGAAAATAATAAATTGAATAGTTGCTGTCCAACTCATGTTGAACCTATGAGTGTCAGAGTAGAACTGTTATCTATAGGCTTTTCAAGGGCTGTGGCCTTGTGGGAGTAGATCACTGACCTTTCTTCTAAGATGCCTTTGGGTAGGCTTGAACCTCTAACTTTCCAGTTAACAGCTGAATGTGTAACTATTTGTATCATCTCCTGGATAACCAGGTCTCTTTAAGTGACACCAACTTAACTAGTTGTTCTGACTCTTTGACACATGATGGTCCTATATGTGTCAGAGTAGAACTGTATCCCATACAGTTTTCAGCTGGTGATTTTTCAGAAGGTCACAAGGACTTTCTTCCATGGTACTTTCTGGTTGGACTAGAACGTCTTACCTTTGAATGAGCAGTCAAATATGTTAAGTTTTTCTACTTCCAACATTGTCTGAAATTACCATCTCTACTATCATGGGTTAGGTGGCCTACAAAGTTGTAGATTTTATCTGCAAATTTCTCTTAACTTAATTCAACAACCATTCTTTGAATTTCTACTGTGTTCTAACACACTGAAAGAATAGTAGAGATTCGAAGGTAATTTGTGCATGACTCTACCTTCAAATAATTCACAATGCAATGAAAAAGACATACAAACAGCTACTTTTCTTACAGTGTACTTAAGTTTGTCAGTTTCATTGTTACACACATTAATTACTAAGAGGATGAAATACTGGCTAGCTCTGATTCAACAACCAAAGTAAGACTGGAGTAGAGACAGAGTTCTGGCATCAGCTGGCTATAAATGTGGAAAGAATCCTGAAAGAGATAAGATGAGAAGCAGATAGAAAGGTAGCACAAACCAACACATGCATAGTTTGGACTATGCCTTTCCATACTCTTCCTTCTTATTAAAACAAAACTGTTGGAAGCTGTGAAATAAAAAGAAAGCAAAAAGTTAAACATCTTGAAAACATTTTGGAGGGTCAGGTCATGTTCTCAGAGTTCAAAAACATCAAATTTGTTTTGGGTCCTGAGGGACATGGCTTCAAATAGCAAATATAAGTTAAAGAATTTGTCCTTTTTTTTTTTTTTTTGGTCTCACTTACAGGAATCCTAACAAGATGAATTTAACAAGCAAAGAAGCAAAAATTAGAACAGCTATATGAATTATCTTTCTAACTTTAAAGTGCCCAGATTTGAGAAGAGTCAGTGTTTCGATAAGGTAAGTTTTAATCTCTGCCATTGTAATGCAAACTAAAGAGCAATTTTAAAATTAAGAAGCCCTGTTGGCACTATAGGATAAACATTGGACTTCTAAACACAAGGTCAGTGGTTTAAAACCACCAGCCAGCCATTTCACAGGAGAAAGATAAGGCCGTCTGGGTAAGGATGAGGCTGTCTGTTCTTGTGAAGATTTACAGTTTTAGTAACCTCATAGAGGAAGGAATGAACTCAATGATACTGAGTTTGTTTTTTGGTTATTGCAAATAAAAGTGTTAAAAAAAAAAAAAAAAGATTTTGTTGCATTATAATTTCAATTCAGAGACTAATAAATCAAAATGGCATGTTATACTTAATGAATTCAAGGCAGTTTTTGATTGTTAGTAGAACAAGCAGTACTAGATCATGTGTTGTGGTGGTGGTGATGGTGGTTGTTAGGTGCCCTCCAGTTGGTTCCAACTCATAGAGATCCTATGCACAACAGAAACACAAATAGGCCCTGTGCCATCCTGTTCCATCTCATTGTTGCTTCCACTGTGTCAATAATAAACAGTTATATTTGCTAAAAGACATATATGTGCAGAGCTTATACAACCAAGTTCTTTTAATGCAGTTCTTAAATAGTTTTCAGGTTTTAATAGGTTATTTGCAAAATTTTAAGAGACTCTTAGGAACATAACATTCAAGATATTTAGAATTTAATACTAGCTGGACAGTATGACGCAGCTCAAACTGACTGTGGCAGAAGGAATACAATCTAGAGAGTAGGATGTGCCCTAAAAACACAATCACACACAAAAAGTGCATCAAATGTTTTAAGTCAAAGTCATGCCTTCTTAATAAAATATTTCCTCTCAAGGAATTGCTCCTCACTTGGAATGGAGGAGGAATAATGCAGTAATGGGCTAAGAAACGCAAACCTTAGAATCCTATTTGAATCCTATGCTTGTGTGACCATGTACAAGACATGTAAACTCTCTCGGATGCATATTCCTCTCTGAAAAATGTTGATAATCGTAGTACTTATTAACTAATAGGATCCATCACTCGTCTGACAGTTTGTCTCATTGTGATGGCTTCTGTGATGCCGGACGTTGTAACACTAGTATTTTGAATGTTGGTAGGGTCACCCATTGTGTACAGGTTTCAGCTGAGGTTCCACACTAAGACTCCCAGAAAAGGAGAAGCAGACGACTTATGAATGTTTAGACACTGAAAACATTATGAATAGCAGTGGAACACTGTCAGATAGCACCAGCATATTGAATATTGAAACATGATGAACTGCACCAAAATATTGTCATATAGAGTACAGGAAGACAAGTCCCTGAGGCTGAAAGGCACTAAAAATATGACTGGAATAGAGTCGCCTCTTCCAAGTAGAGTTGACTATGATAACATGAAAGAATAAAGCTTTGGGGATATTCATTTGCTGATAAGACACAACTCATGTTGAAAATCATCAGACAATATCATTAATATCACATGCAAGTAAAATGTTGATAAAGACAATTCAAAAACAGATGCATCAGTACATTGACAGGGAACTGCCAGAGATTCAAGCCTGGATATAATGTGGGATGAGGGATCTCATTGCTGACGTCAGATGGATCTTGGCAGAAAGCAGAAAATGCCAGACTGATGTTTGCCTGTGCTTTACTGACTATGTGGATCATGACAAGCTATTGACAACACTGTGAAAAGTGAATATTCTGGAACACTTAATCGTGTTCATGAGGAACCTGTACAAAGGAAAAGAAGCAGTTGTTCAACAAGGACAAGGGAACATTGGTAGCTAGTTTTATGCCACCAAGTCGGTTTCGATTCATAGAGACTCTGTGTAGGGTTTCTAAAGCTGTAAATCTTTATGGGAGCAGAAAGCCTTATCTTTTATTCCATGAAACAGCTGGTAGTTTTGAACTGCTGACCTTGAGGTTAGCAACCCAATGCATAACCACTATGCTACCAGAGCACTGAATAGTTTAAAATTAGGGAATGTGCATGCCAGGGTTGTATTGTTATACTATGCTTTTTAAATCAGTATGCTGAACAAATAACCAGAGAAGTTGAGTTATGCGAAGAAGAACCTGGCATCAGGATTGGAAGAAGGCTCACTAACAATCTGCAATATGCAGATCTGTCCAATGACAGGTGATATAACCTTGCTTGCTGAAAGCGAAGAGAATTTGAAATACTTACTGTCAAAGACCACTGCCATCGGTATGAGTTGCACCTCAACGCAAAGAAAAAAAATTCTGACCACTGAACCAAAAAAATATACATCATAATAATTGGAGAAAATACTGAAGTTGTCAATGATATCACTTTGTTTTGATCCACCACCAACACTCATGGAAGCAGCCTTCAAGAAATTAAATGATGTATCATATTAGGCATATCTGCACACAAGACCTTTTTAAAGAGTTTAAGATAAAAAAAATATATCAGTTTGAGAACTAACGTGATCCTGACCCAAGCTATGGTATTTTCAGTAGCCTCATATGCATGTGAAAGTTGGACAATGAATAAGGAAGACCTTAGCAGAAATGATGCATTTGAGTTATTGGGCCAGAGGAGAATATTAAAAGTACCATGGACAGCCAAAAATGAACCAACAAATCTGTATTGAAAGAAGTATAGCCAGAATTTTCCGTAGAAGCCAAGATGGCCAGACTTGGTCTCTTATACTTTGGACATATTATCAGGAAGAATTAGCCCCTGGAGAAGTATATTATGTTTGGTAAAGTGGATGTACAGAGAAAAAGAGAGAGACCACTGACGAGATGGATTGGCACAGTGGCGGCAGCAATGACCTCAAGCACGGCAGCAATTGCGTGATTGGTGCAGGAATTAGTAGTGCTAAGTTGCTGAGTCAGAACCTACTGGGAAACACTTAACAACAACCACCTCATGGAGTAACTGTGATGATTGAAAAATTAATGTATGTTGTTGCTGTTGTTAAGTGTTGTTGAGTCCATTCTGACTCATAACAACCCTGTATAGGGTTTCTGAGGAGTGACTGGTGATTTTGAACTGCTGAACTTTCGTAATGTATGTAAAGTGATTATAAAATATCTTTATTATAAGGCTCAATTAAGCATTTGCTACAAATTAAGCATGCACTACAGACAGGAGCTCTGGAAGTGTAGTGGTTATGAATCAGGCTGTGAACCGCAAGGTCAGCAGTTCGAAACTACCAGCTGCTCCACAGGAGAAAGATGAGGTGTTCTGCTCCTGTAAAGATTTATAGCCTCGGAAACCCTATATAGGGCCACTATGAGTTAGAACCAAATCCATGGCACACCGCCACCACCACCACCAGACAGGCAGTTTTTACTCCCAGCATATCTTTTCTAGTTCCAATATTTTTCCTCCAGTCTTTATGTGAAGTTCCCTATAACCAGTGAACAAGAATAGCATGTTGGAATCTATTTTAAAGAGATTCCGGCAACAACTGGAGGTGAACTGTTGCAACACATTTTCTTTGTAAATGGTGGCCTTCTTTATAAATGTTGGCGTTTTTTGTTGCTTTTGTTAATTACCACTGAGTTGACACTGACTAAGGCAACCTTACTTACAAAAGAACAATGTTGTCCCTTCCTGCCTTATAATACATATACTAGCATACCTATCATCGCAAAATTCTGTCAATACATCTCACCAAGGATCTCACACAACTTCATTGACCCTCTACTTCACCTAGTATGATGCTTTCCTATAGAGTTTGTTCCTTTTCATGTGTCAAAAGCAAGCAAGCCAGATAATGTCCGGAATCATAAATTTTCAATGGTTAATTTTCAGAAATAGATTGCACAGTCATTCTTCCTATTATGCCTTAGTCAAAAACTCCCAAATCTGTTTAGCATCTTAGCAACACAAAAGGTTCACTGACAGATGGCTGGCTGTACTTGAGGAGCATTGGCCTGGAATCATAGTCGGTTCTTATGCATGAAAGGTGAGAATGTTACCATGGAACCACCACGTTGATAGTGTTGATCACTGCCATTGATTACATTCAGTCTTGTTTACAGTGACCCTATAGAGATTCCTGGTTTGGCACTGTAGGACAAACACTGGACTGTGAATCACAAGGTTGCAGTTCAAACCCATCAGCTGCTCCTCAGAAACCCTATATAGGATCACTGTGACTTGGCACTGACTCGATGGCACTTAACAACAACTACATAGGCAGACTAGAATCAAAATATAGGGTTGTTGAATCATTTTAAACCCACAGCAATCCTATGTTCAACAGAACAAATCCTGGCCAAATTCTGTGCCGTCCTCA
>NW_006408802.1:1632231-1633248 GCF_000296735.1 Chrysochloris asiatica
GTTTGTTCTTCTGGAATTTCATAGTGTATTCAGTATTCTTCATCAACTTCATAACTCAAGGACATCAATTCTCCTTAGGTCTTCATTATTCATTGTCCATCTTTCATATGCATATGAAGAGACTGAAAATATTACAGCTTGCGTCTGACACATTTAGTATGTGAAGGGATACTTTTTGCTTTTTAATATTTTTTAAAGAGGTTTTTGCAGCAGCTTTGCCTTCTACAATCTGTCATTCGATTTCTTGATTGCTGCTTCTGTGGACATCTCCCCTTTTTTTGTTGACCCTCAACTTTCAAGCATAATGTCTTTCTCCAAGGACTGGTCCCTAAGACGAAGAACTAGTCATGGTTCAAGCTATAGGGGAAAAAAATCCTGCAGGGCTTTTTTTCTGTTTTTTTTTTTTTCAGTCCTTGAAACCGTATATGCAGTAAACAGAAATCAGTATAGATTTTGTTAAACATAATCACCACAAAAGGAGACTACTTAGATGAGAAACTATTAGAAACACTGATGGTAAATAAACTATTGACTCAAGTGACAATTATAACCATAATTATATGTCATCTTACATTGTTCCCAAAATATATTTCATAGATTACTTCATCCCCAGGATACAATGTTGTTGTTAAGTGCCATCTATTCCGTTCTGAGTCACTGCAAACTATATAGGGTTTTTAAGGAGCGGCTGGTGAGCTTGAACCATCAACCTTGTGTTTCAAATTGACCTTGCAGTCCAGTGCATTAACCCTCAGCATCACATAAGGATACAATAGTAAGCGCTGAATTTATAATTATTTTTTAAAATTTGGTGTTAACTATAAAGGTTTTCAGAGTCTTTAATGCAATGTGCATTGTGAATTTCTAAAAGGAATATGCACCACACCATATCAAAAATTTATTTAATCATGGAATACTATTTATTTTCTCTAACCTACTTTTTTTGTGTTAGTGCGCTGCAGGAAAATGTTCAATGAAACATTTGAGCAGATGTTCTGAATGGTGATATCTGAACAA
>NW_006408802.1:1633555-1638170 GCF_000296735.1 Chrysochloris asiatica
TGGTGAGCTTGAACCACCAACCTCACAGTTCAAACCACTTTGCAGTCTGACGCGTTAGCCCATGGTGCCACACTAGAGCTCCATATAGACATTATAAACTATCAACTAAAGAAGTTTTACACCCACATTCCCAGAATCTCCAGTGAAAAGTATACTATTATATGGCTTGAAAGACATTTGTAGTCAGGGATACTTTGCAGTTTTTAGGAAAACACTCAAGGCAGATTCCATGGAGTTCCTAGGCAGTGCACATGGTTAATATGCTTTCTTGTTAACTAAAAGATTTGAGGTTTAAGTTGACCTAGGTTTGTCTTGGAAGAAAGACCTGATCATTTACTTCCCAGAAATCAGCCTTTTAAAACCCTATGGAGCACAGTTCTACTCTGACATTCTCAGAGTTGTCATGAGTCAGAAAAGACTTGATGGCACCTGGTTTATTCTCTATTCTTAATTTTTGCAAAATTTAAAAATAATTCATCAATACTTTTGTTAAATAAAGTAAAAAAGGGAACATCTGCAAAAGTGCTTCCAGTAGTGCTTTTGTTCTTTCAAAACAGTTTAAAACAAGGAGATGATATTCAATTCTCAGAAACAAACTATCAGCTAAAGAGCTGGAGCTATCAATCTTCCAATGGCATCACAAGATAACAAAAGAAGTAACTGAGTGATTTTACTTGACTTGCTTTGTTTGGAATTTCTTAGTTTATAGAAAATCTAGAGAGCTTGAGTGATAGGGATGATATGTTACTTACAAATGAACAAATGCATTACGCTGAAGAAGAATTTGATTTGTCTTCAGAAGAATAAAAAAAAAATCATTAAACACTTAATAATACTGTTGAGGAAGTTACAAAACCTGACATTTTAAACGATTGATGCTTGTCTAGTCTGTTCTCTGTCCAAAAAAATCACTTATTTTGTACATCCATTCATTTACCTATAAAATCCTTCTCACTGTCTCCAAGTTTTAAAATCACTTAAAACTCTTAACTAGTTTTAATAATTAAATTACAAGGTGCCTAGGTCAAATTTTTGTAACATACACATGACAATGAGCCTTTGAACTGGAAATTAAGCCATTTAAAATAGCCCATTAAAAAACAAAATTGTCACTGAGTTAACTCATGGTGACCATATGTGTATCAGAGTAAGACTGAACTTCATAGAGTTTTCATTGTCTGAGTTTTTTAGAAGACCACCAGGCATTCCTTCTGAGGTGTCTCTGGATTGAATAACCTCCAACCTTTCAGTTAATAGCTGAGTACGCTAATCATTTGCACCACTCAGAAAGTTCCAAAATGGGTCCTAAATTGTTAGAAAGAGTTATTTTTCACACCAATATTGCTGCCTGATATGGATTTTCTTTATTTAAGTTTTTAACCAGTTTACAAGTATTCATTTGTTAAAGATCAATCAACCATTTTGGACCATGCTCAATAAAACGTATTCATTAATTTGCTCAACGAATAGAAAGTAGTAAAAGGGGGAAACGTATCAGCTCCTAAAACTTAGATTTTTATGCTACAATAAGTAAAAATATGCAATCTACTCTCCAGTTAAGGTGCGGTAGGGAGTCAAACTAGGAATTCTACATAAGGGAAGTATGACTATCCTCACTGAAGCCACCTGTAAATCACCTTAAAAATCAGGTCTCTATCCTCTCTGGTTCATATTAATAGTGTTTTTTCCTCATTGTATACAAGTAAAAAAATAGTTATGCCAATAGGTTCAAGGTTTAACATGTTGAATCTTCTCTCATGCTGTTGCTTCTAGCAACTCAGAGATTAAGAACAATTTGCTCTTGGTTTTAGTCATTTGAAACCAGAAATACATGTAAGTATCATGTTTCTACATTCATGGTCAAAAATTGTTCAAACCTTAAATAATTTTAAGTGTCAAAAAGTGAATTTCTTGAATAAAATATTCAACCTTCACAACAGTAAGCATAAGTAACAATACATACCTAAGGCGCACAGTCAAAATCTGTTAGTTCTTGTTAGTATTTATAATGATAATGTTGTTGTTGTTGTTAAGTGCCGTCGAGTCGGTTTCGACCCATAGCGACCCTGTACAGGGTTTCCGAGGGTGTAAATCTTTACGGAGTAGAAAGCATCATCTTTCTCCTGCGGAGCGGCTGGTAGTTTCGAACCGCTGACCTTAAGGTTCGCAGCCCGATTTGTAACCACTACGCTACCAGAGCTATTGACATTTATTAAATCCTTACTAAGTGGTTACGAATCGGGCTGCGAACCTTAAGGTCAGCGGTTCGAAACTACCAGCCGCTCCGCGGGAGAAAGATGAGGCTTTCTACTCCCGTAAAGATTTATACCCTCGGAAACCCTGTACAGGGTCGCTATGGGTCGAAACCGACTCGACGGCACTTAACAACAACAACAACAACAACAACTTCTGTCCATCTTAATGCTATGTACTTTAAGCAATTGTATTAATCTTTATATATAACAAATTTTTTAATAAAAAGCTTGATATACACACAGCATTAAATGTATTGCAGCTAGGATTTGAAGACTAAGTACTTTGTACTAAGTAAATAAAACTAACCCAGTATGTAGTAGAACTAGATTTTGATATTAAGACAATAAATCCTCCAGTACAGAGGTTTAAAGTCTTATAATTTATGACTGGATGAGCATTATATTTGTACTTCTTGTCACAAATATTCATAAAATCAAAGCTTTTAACTATGAATCTTCTCATACTTTGCAAATCAAAAATAGCTTAAATAAAATCAGAAAATATGTCTCTCTTTTCAGTTTCCACCAGAGAGATCTCTAAAATGCTCCCAGTTGATACCTGAAAGATGATTAAATTAATGTGTTTGCTATAAGGGGACTGTAAAATGATAACACAGTCACTTAGTTAATGGTGAAGACTAGGGCACAGTTACAGAGGAAACTCATTAATCATTCCTCTCTCATTCTCTCCAGTTTACCTGTAAACTTTAGGGGCTCATTAAGTCATAAACTGACTTTGAATATAAATAAAAATTAAATGAAGTGAGGTGAAAAAGAGACAAACAGAGAGTGAGCAAGAGAAAGAGAAAGAGAGAGCTGCATCAGTTTGTCGAAACATTTCAAGTTGTATTCCATCAATTCCTAGAGCCTTGTTTTGTGTGAATGCCATCAGTGCAGCTGGAATTTTTTCTTCACTACTCTTGATTCTTGATCGTATGCTACCTCTTGAAATGATTAAATTTTATATAAATATTTTGGTAGAGTAATTTTATGTATTCCTTCCATAATCCTTGATGTATCCTGCATCATTCAATATTTTATCCATGACGTTTTTAAATGCCATCAAGTTGTTTCTGAATCATAGCCACTCTTTATAGTGTTTCAGTGGAGTAATTGGTGGGTTTGCATTGCTGACCTTGTGGTTCAAACTGACCTTGCAGCCTTGTGTGTATCCAACAGCACCATACCAAGAATCCTTTAATATTGAAAGTCAAGGCTTGAATGTTTTCTTTAGTTCTTTCACCTTGAAGGAAGTTGAATATGGTATTCACTTTTGTTGTTCTTACAGCACATGTCATTGAATACTTTACTTTGCCTTATTAAGCTGCCCTTTGACATTTTCTGTTCAGCTCCTTTACTTCATTTCTTTCATTAGATTCAACTCTATACACAAGAGCAATTTCCAGAGTGTCTTCTGACACTCGCTCTGGTCTTTTCTGTCTCTCCTGTCTTTTTGTTGGCCTTGAGTTTTCTCCATGTATTATGTTCTTCATACCATCTCGCAACTCATCTGATTTTCGGTCATTAATGTGTAATGCATCAAATTTTTTCCTGAGATGTCATTAAATTCAGGTGGGATATGTTCAAAGTCAAGTTTGGCTCTTGTGAACTTGTCTTAATTTTCTCCAATTTCATACTGAGCTTATACATGCACAACTGATAGTGTTCCAGTTGACCCTCAGCTTGTTTTAGCTGATCATGTTGAGTTTCTCCATCATTTCTTCCAACAGATGTAGTCTATTTGCTTCCTGTGTATTCTGTTTGGTGAGATCCATGGATATCATCACATTTATGTTGTTGAAAAACTGTATTTACAATGAAGAAGTCATTGGTTTTGTAAAATTCTTTGGTGCAATCCCTAGTCTGGTTATTATCACCAAGGTCCTGTTTTCCAACTGCTGATTCTTCTACTTTGTTTCAAATTTTGAATTCCTATTACCAGCAATTATCAATGCATCTTGACTGCATATTTGATCAATTTCATATTGAAGAAGTTGGTAGAATTCTTCAACTTCTTTATTTTATTTGGTGATTGGTGAATAAATTTGAATAATTGTCTATCTTATATTGTTATTGTTGTTTTTAAGTGCTTTTGAGTGGGTTCAGACTCATAGGGACCCTGAATAATTTTCCCAAGGAACAGCTGGTGGATTTGAACCACTGCCCTTATCCTATCCAGAAAGTGCTATATTTCAAGACAGATCTTTAAATGTAATTTTTGATGAGGAATGCAAAGCCATTACTCTTCAATTTGTCATTCTGGTATAGTAAACAATATGACTGTTCAATTCAAAATGGCCCAAACTAGTCCATTTCAAATCACTAATGCCTAGGATATCAATCTTTATGAATTCCATTCC
>NW_006408802.1:1641134-1644937 GCF_000296735.1 Chrysochloris asiatica
GGCTCCTGGAGCAGCCGAGTGTTCCAGACTAGAAAGCAATAGATTTCTTGCTTCTGCCACAAATTCCCTAGCTGTGAGCCTTCCAACCTTCTAAATATTCCTTTATATGTGTTTCAGAGTTCTGGGACCAGCCCCTGAACCTGCTTGGTCGGGTATTCTGTGTTGTTGTTGGTGGAGCTCTCTGCTATACGTCCACCCTATCTGCCATCTTGTTTGTTCTTCCATTCCATTTTTGAAAACTGAAATTGTCCTAATTCATACACTGTACAGTCCACTTTTCAATTAGCAATGGATGTTTGCAGATGTTGCTTTTCATTTTGAATACTACCCCATTAACACCAAAAGTTTTGCTCCATTTACATTTTAAGGTCAACTGTACTTTGACCTCAATCATATTTTGAGGGTGATCCATCTTCTGGCACTGTATCAAACAATGTTCTGCTGCTATTTATAAACTTTTCAGGGGCTAATCCCTCACAATTGGACTCTATTGCTTCATCCTAGCCTGCTTCTACTTTGGAAACTCCACTAATATCTGTCCACCTTGTGTAACCCTGCGTGTGTTTTTGAAACACCAATGGTATAGTTTCCAGCATCAGAGCAACATTTAAGTCACCAATGCAGGACAAATTGAGAGATGTATGGGGGAATAAATTATACAAACAGGACAGTAACATATTTGCTTGGCTTATTTTTTGTTGTTTCAGTAGTATTGTTTCATTTTCTGTGTTCCAATAACTCTGATGTGAGAACTTACTGCTGTTGAGCTGATTCTGAGATAGTAACAATGTATGACAAAGTAAAAGTTTTCCATAGAGTTTTAAGGTGGTGTGATGCTATAGGATAAACATTGCCATTCTAACCTGAAGATCAGCAGTTCAAACACAACAGTAGTTCCTCAGAAATCCTGTACAGGATTGCTATGAGTTGGATTGCTGTGCATTGGAATAAACTTGAGGCTACTAAACAACCACAAATTTTTATGGAAGCAAACTGCCACATCTTTCCTCCTCAGATAAGTGTGTTAGAGGAAGTACAGACCAATTCTTTTTTCTCTGTGGTACATCACTTTCTACAACAGTTACCACAATTACTCACCTATAGACTTCCATGCTTTTCCTTTGCAGTGTGAGATCTTTAGGAGTAGGATTTCATTTCATTTTGACATCTTTTACATACTCAATTCAAAATACTAACTGAATGAATACTAAATGAATGAATATATATATTTAAAGAATTAAGAAATGTCTTAAACACAGTCTCAGCTCTTAGGGAAATCTTGAGTTGGTTCTGACTCATAGACCCTGTACAGGATTTCAGCTGGTGAGTGTGAACCACCAACCTGCGGTTCAAACAGAGGAGGTTGTCTAGTGCATTATCCTGCAGTGCCATGCCCAGCTTCCAAATAGAATTTGTTGTTGTTAGGTGCCATCATGTCAGTACTGACTCATAGTGACCTTATGCACAGTAAAACAAAACACTGCCCGATCCTGGGCCAACCTCACTACTGTTGCCATGCTTGAGTCCATCAATGCTGCCACTTGGCCACTCCATCTCATTGGGGGTCTTCCTCTTTTTCTCTGACCCTCTACCTTATCAAACATGATATCCTTCTCCAGTAACTGTTCCCTCTTGACAATACGTCCAAAGTACAAGAAACAAAGTTTGGCCATCTTGGCCTCCAAGGAGCACTCTAGTTTCACTTCTTTCAAAATGTATCTATTGGTTATTTTGGCAGCCCATGGCACTTTCAATATTCTCCTCCAACACCATAACTCAAAAACATCAATTCTTCTACAGTCTTCCTTATTCACAAATAGAATTTAGAGATATGTAAATAGGAACACAGGTAAGAGCTGCATAATAAGAAAGAGGTGTCCTTGAAGAAAGTGAACTTTGAAGGAATGATCTAGGGAGATATCCTATTGAAATAACTTACCTGGGTGTATAACTTGCCTGATAAATGAAAGGAAGAATGTTGGGTGAAAACGCATGCTAATTAGAAGAGAGAGCATAAGCAAGGCAATACAGATGAGAAATGATATGTTGAATATGACAAGTTATAAATCCTTCACTATTTTTGGAACATAAAAGGGACAGAGGTTGAAGAGGTAGATCAGGATGGGTTTTTAATCAGGAACTTTAATTCTCTCTTTAGATGATGGGAAGTCACTGGAGGGCTGTGTGCCAGGAAGTGACTTGGTCTTTCTTCCACGGAACTACTGGTAGTTTTGAACTGCTGACCTTGAGGTTAGTAGCCCAACTTGTAACCACTACAATACCAAAGCTCCTTGGAGTTCTCTTCTCCTTATGATAATTGTGACAGTCAGAAAACACAGAGAGATAACAGATTTTAACAAAAGATAAAGTTCAGATTGTAACAGTACTTATTCATTCATTTCTGGATGTTTTGAGCATGATATGATTAGATACAAATAGTCCACAGAGAATTGATTGTGAAGATGAATTGGAAGTAGAGTAAAAATGTCTGGAATTAAGATGTAAATTACTTTTAGTATTTGGATGTTAGCTAAAATTATAATGTTGTTAAGTGCTATCAAGTGGGTTACAACTCATAGTGACCATATATATGGTTTCTGAGGAAGGACTGGTGAATTAGAACCACTGACCTTGTGGTTCAAACTGACCTTGTGGTCCACTACTCATCCTACAGCACCACACCAGGACTCCTAAATTATAACACATAAAAACAAAACAAGCAAAAATCATATAAGACATGAAAATAAGTGGTCTTAGATGACAACTTTGAGATATAATCCTATTTTCAGTGAACACAATTAGAAATGGAATGAAAGAGAACTAGACAACTGTGTGAGAATACAATAGAGCATTTTAATAATGAAGAGTAACAAATGATGTCAAAATCAGTAGATTTTCAATAACAATATCTGAAAAACAAATGCCCTTGATTTGATAGATTGGGAGTCATTGGTGGCCTTGATAAGCACAGTTTCAGTAAAAGGCAGGAACAAGCACCAGTTTTCCATGATGCTCTTGAAGATTCACAATTCACTGCAGTACATCAAATCCTCAAAAAGTACTAGAGCAAAGAATTTTGCTTACTTTTAAAAATGTTATTTTAATCCTTCACACTTCACTAATATCCAAAATTCATCTTACTTTTCTTTTTCATTTTTTGCTTTATAACAATTAATGTAAAAATAAGATATTCACATTAAGAAAGATGGCTTTGAAGGATACATTTTTAAGTAAGCCTAAATGAAAACATGTTAATGTATTGAAAGAAATAAAGAGGCTATAGTGGCTTTCTAATAAAGAATAAATCATTCCTAAAAATGCACACATCCACTCATCTCCAGTTTGTCATACTGTGGTGACTTATGTGTTGTTGCTGTGATACTGGAAATTATGCTACTGGTATTATAAATAGTAGAAGGATCACCCATGGTACATAGGTTTCAATTGAGATTCCTTAAGGAGAGGCAGACTGCTTCAGAATGTTTGGACATTGAAAAGTTTATGAACCACAGTGTAACATTGTCAGATAGCACCAGAATATTGAATATTGAAATATTATGAACAGCACCAGAATATTGTCAGATTAATGCCAGAAGATGAGTCCCTTAAGTTGAAAGACATTCAAAAGAGGTATAGAGCTGCCTACTCAAAGTAGAATTGGCTATGATGACATGAAAGGAATAAAGCTTTCATGACCTTCCTTTGCTAACAGGGCATGACACAAAATGTGGAGAAAGAGCTGTAAACCTCCATGAATAATTGGAATATGGAATGTATGAATAATTAATCTAGGAAAACTGGAA
>NW_006408802.1:1645702-1647977 GCF_000296735.1 Chrysochloris asiatica
GAGATTCTGAAACTTGCTTCCAGCATAGGGATGCTAAAACAAATGGAAGAAATGAGGAGATAAACAACTGCATAGAAAATGTCAAAGGGCAACTCAAAAAGACAAAGTCAACTATTATAAAGAATAGCGTAAAGACCTGGAATTAGAAAACCAAAAGGGAAGAAAACACTCAGAATTTTTCAGTCTGAAAGAACTAAAGGAAAAATTCTGGACTCAACTTGCAATATTGAAGGATATGGGCAAAATATTGAGTGATGCAGAAAGCATCAAAAGAAAATGGAAGGAATGCAGTGCCATTGTACCGAGAAGTTCCAAAAAGAAAGGGTCAATGTTCATCCGTTTCAAGAAGTAGCATATGATCAAATGTCAATGGTACTGAAGGAAAAAGTCCTAGTTGAACTGAAGACATCGGCAATAATGAGGCTACAGGACTTGATTGAATACAAATTGAAATCTTTTCAACAAACTGATGTGGCCCTGTAGGTAATCACTCATCTATGTTAAAAAATTTGAAAGGCAGCTACTTGGACAACTGACTGGAAGAGGTGCATATTTGTACCTATTTCAAAGAGTACATTTCTGGAGTAAGAAATCATCTGAAACTATCATTAATATCACATACACATAAAAGTTTGCTAAAGATAATTTTTAAATGGCTATAACAGTATATTGGCAGAACTATCAGAGATCCAAGCTGGATTAAAATGATGATGTGAAATGTGGAATATCATTGCTGATGTCATATGGATCATGCCTGAAAGCAAAGAACACACAAAAAAATTTAACCTATGCTTTATTGACTATGCAAAGTTTTCAATTGTGAGGATTGTGACAAGGTATGGATCCCATTGTGAAGAATGGGTTTTCTAGAACAAATAAATGTGTTCATATATGTAAACATTGATCCTTTACATAGACTTACAGGCAGTTATTCAAACAGAACGAAGAAACACTGAAGGATTTAATATCAGAAAAATGTGTGCCAGGGTTGTATTCTTAGACTTATACTGAGCAAATAATCTGAGAAGCTGAATTATATGTAGGGAAACACAGCATCAGTACTGAAGGAAGACCTATTAACAACCTGCGATATGAAGATGATGCCTCCTTACTTGTTGAAAGTAAACAGGACTAAAAATGCTTACTGATGAAAATCAGGGCCCCAAAACTTCAGTATATGTTGCAACTCAATGTAAAGAAAACAAAATTCCTCACCATTGGACCAGTACATTACATGGTAAATGGAGAAAATATTGAAGTTGCCAAAGTCTTAATTTTGCTTGGATCCACAATCAATATTCATGGAAATAATGGTTAAGAAACCAGATGTCATAATATGCTGTGGCATAGATGGCATAATATGCCATGGCACTGTAAGATAAACCCTGACCTGCAAACGATAAAGTCAAGGCATCAAAACTATCAGAGGTTCCTTGAAAACCCTATAAGGGTCAATATAAGTCAGAACTGACTGCATGGCATGTAACAACAACAGAAGCAGCATTAGGAACCTTCGAGTCAGTTCTAACTCATAGCAACCTTATGTTCCACTGATATGAACACTGCCCAGTACTGCATCATTCTCTGTTATACTCAAGTTCACTGCTGCTGAAACTGTGCAAGTCCATCTCATTGGAAGTCTTCCTGTTTTTCACTGACCTTCCACTTTACCAAGTATGATGTCTTTCTTCAGGGACTGTTCTCTCCTGATAAAATGTCCAAGGCTTGAGAACCAAATATCGCCATGCTGGCTTCTAAGGAGGATTCTGGTTGTACTTCTTCCACACAGATTTATTTGTTCTTCTGACAATGCATAGGAATTTTAATATTCTTCTCCAACACCATAACCCAAGCACATCAATTCTTCTATGTACTTCCTTATTAAACATCCACATGCATATGAAACTATTTAAAATACCATAGCTTGGGGGAGGAACTTCCGGCACTTCCCTGACCAGACAACACAGGTGCATGGGCTCTGGGAGAGGGTGGACAGTGTCACACAGAGACCCCTGCCTGGTAGACAGACAGCCCTTGGGCAAATATAAGACTTTAGTCCCCAACACTGTGGGCTTGCTTTTTCAAAGGGTCGAGCTGCTGGGGAGTTGTGGGCATCTTGGACCTGTGCTCAGCTCCCTCTCTGGGGCAGCGCCACACCCACTGCGGAGCTTGGAGCAAAGGGCTTGAGCAGACCGGTTCAGAGGGCATGCCCAGAGAGCTGGTGGGGCCACAGGGGCTGGCACAGTTCTTCGTGAGGGGTGGGGGCCTCATTGCC
>NW_006408802.1:1654692-1656136 GCF_000296735.1 Chrysochloris asiatica
GGGGGAGGAGGAGGAAGTGTAGGGGCGGGTTTCTGGGATATACCCTTTGGGTGGTTGGTGATGCATGGAGGGGATTGGAACCATGGCAGTGAGATGATAAAAGATGGAATGAATGTGAAACTAAAGTTCTCCCATGAAAACTATCATATAATTCACAATAAAACATTAAAAAATAATAATAATAATACCATAGCTTGGATCAGGTACGTGATAGTCCTCAAACTGAGGTCTTTGTTCTTGAATACTTTAAAGAGGTCTTGTATACCAGATTTGCCTAATGCCATATGCTGTTTGATTTCTTTATTGCTGCTTCCATGAGAGTTGATAATGGATCTAAGCAAAATAGTCTTTGACATCTTCAGTCTTTTCTCCATTTACCATATTTGTCCAGTTGCAAGGATTTTGGTTTTCCATACATTGAAGAGTAACCCATATTGAAGGCTGTGATTTTTTATCTGTATCAGTAAGTATGTTATATCCTCTTTGCTTTCAACAAGCAATGTTTCATCTGTATATCACAGGTTGTTAATGAGCCTTCCTCCAGTCTTGATACCATGCTTTTCTTCATATAACCCAGCTTCTCAGATAATTTTCTCAGTGTGCATCTTACATTAGGCAAATCTGATGTACAAGACCTCTTTTAAGTGTTCAAGAGCAAAAATGTCAGTTTGAGGACTAATGTGTGCCAAACCCTAACCATGACACTGTAGGATTAAGTACTGGACTGCAAGATCAGTTTGAACCACAATGTTGGTGGTTCAAACTCATCAGCTGCTCTTTGAATTGGAACCCACTTGACAACACTTAAAAATAAGAACACATGCATGTAAAAGTTGGAAGGATCGGAATGAATGAGGAAGACCATAGAGCAAAGAATGTATTTGAGCTATGGTGTTGGAGAAGAATATTAACAATAACTGGACTGCCAGAAGAACAAACAAATCTGTGTTTGAAGAAGTAGAAGCCAGGATGGAAAGAATTAGTCTCTCATATTTTGGACGTTTTATCAGGAGGGAACCAGTTCCTGGAGAAGGACATCATGGTTGGTAAAATGGAGGGTCAGAAAAACAGAGGAAGATCCTCAATGAGATGGATTGGTTCAGTGGCAGTTGCAATTAGCTCAAGCATAATAATGATTGTTAGGATGACACAGGACAGGGCATTGTTTCATTCTGTTATGCATAGGGTCACTATCAGTTGGAATTGTCTTGATGGCACTGAGCAACAACAACAAGAAATGTCTCCTCAAAATAAGAGTTAAGCTTATTGATGTGAATGCAGCAAAGACTTAGGAGCCTTCATCTGCTTGTAGTTGTTGTCAGGTGCCATCGAGTCGGAACTGACTCATAACGACCCCATGCACAGCAGAACGAAACAATGTCCAATCCTGGGCCAACCTCACTACCGCTGCCACACTTGAGTCCATCAATGATGCCACCTGGCC
>NW_006408802.1:1656573-1668945 GCF_000296735.1 Chrysochloris asiatica
TATATATATGAAAATTAGAATAATCAACAATTGAATAAAGATTAGTATCTTAGGCATTAGTGAACTGAACTTGACAAATGTTGTCCATTTAAAATTGAGTAATCATATAGTTCACTATGCCAGAGTGACAAACTGAATATGAATGATATCTCATTCATCATTAAAAAGAACATTTCAATATTGACCTTGAAGTGCAATGCTATCTGTAATAGAATACTATCTATAGGAATGCTAGTTAATAATACTGTTATTCAAATTTACACACCAATCATTAAGCCATGATTAAATTAATTCTACCAACCTCTTCAGTCTGAGATCAATCAAATATGAACTCAAGATGTATTTGGTAATTACTGGTGATTGGCATGCAAAATTTGAGAACAAATAGGAAGGAGTAGTAGTTGAAAAAATTGGTGTTGATGTTAGAAAGGATTCTGGAGATTGTATCATAGAATTTTGCAAGATCAATGACTTGCTTATTGCAAATTCACTTTTTCAACAACATAAATAGCAAGGATACACGTTGATACACATTGATTTCACCAGATGGATTACATTGGAATCAAACTGACTACAATAAATGATGAAGAAGCTGAAACAAGCCCAGAGCCAAATGTGGAACGCCATCAATTATTTATATGCAAATGTAGGCTGAAGCAGAAGAAAATTTAAATAAATCCAGAAGATATAAAATATGACTTTTAATATAGTCCATCTGAATTTAGTGAACATTTCAAGAACAAATGTTATCCATTCGACACTAATGACTGAAGATCAGACTAGTTTTGGGATGACATGAAGAATATCATGCATGGAGAAAACACAAGGTCATTAAGAAGACAGAAAAGATCAAAAGGTATGTTAGAAGAACCTTGGAAACTTTTTCTGGAGTGTCGAGAAACTAACGTGACTAGAATAAATGATAAAGTAAAAAACTGTACAGAAAATTTCAAAGGTCAGTTTGAGAAGATAAAGTAAAATATTATGATGAAATAGAAGTAAAGTATTAGCATGAATTGTGCAAAGACCCAGAGTTAGAAAACTAAAAGGGAAAAACATGCTCAGTATTTCTCAAGCTGAAAGAACAGAAAAAATATTTAAGCATTAATTTGCAATGTTGAAGAATTCTATGGACAAATAGAGTCCTGGGGTGTCACTGTAGAATAAACACTGGACTGCTACTGCAAGGTCAGCAGTTCAAATCCACCTGTTACTCCTCAAAAATTCTACAGAGCTTCGCTATGAGTCCAATAGACTTGACAACACTTAATGACAACACCAACATGGACAAAACAGAGTCCTGGATTTGCAAGGTAGGATAAATACTGGACTGCTACTCACCAGGAAGGCTGTACCTACCATTTCCTCTTCAGAACCCCTATACAGAGTCAGTATGAGTTGGAATCAATTGCATTATATTTAACAAAAGTATCATGGGCAAAATCTTGACTGATGCAGGAAGCATTAAAAGAGTATGGAAGGGATATACAGAGTCACTTTGCCAAAATGAATTGGGCAACATTCAACCATTTCTAGAGGTGGCACATAGTCAAGAACCAGTGGTACTGAAGAATTAAATTCAAGCTTCACTGAAGGCATTGGTGAAAAGCCAGCCTTCAAGAAAAACAAGCCTTCAAGAAAAATGTCAACAGATTGATGTACACTGGATACACTCACTCATCTCTGTCCAGAAATTTGAGACAGCTATCTGGCTAAACGATCAGAAGAGATCCATATTTGTGCCCATTCAAAAGCTAGGTAGCCCAACAGAATGTAAAAATTACTAAGCAGTATCATTAATATTACATGTAAGTAAAATTTTGCTAAATCTAATTAAAAAATGATTGCAGCAGTAAATTAAGAGAGCACTGTCAGAAGTTTAAGCCAGATTAAGAGAATGTAGAACAATACATTTTTCTAACGTCAGATGGATTTTGTCTAAAAGCAGAGAATACCAGAAAGATGTTTACTTGTGCTTTATTGACCAAGCAAAGGCATTCAATTGAATGGATGAGAACAAATAATGGATAATAATAATATTGTGAATTATGGTTATTTCAGAGCACATAATTATGCTCATGAGAAATCTGTACATAGACCAAGAGGCAGTTGTTGGAATAGAACAAGAGAATAATGAATGGTTTAAAATCAGGAAAGCTGTGTATTGTTTCACCACACTTACTCAATCTATATGCTCATAAGAGAATCCAAGAAACTGGATTATATGGAGAAGAAAGTGGTATCAGGACTGGAGGAAAACTCATCAACAACTTGCAATATGCAGTTTATTCAACCTTGCTTGCTGAAAGTGAAGAGGACTTGAAATACTGATGAAGCATCAGACTACAACCTTTAATACAGATTGCATCCTAATGTAAAGAAAATAGCAATCCTAACAATTGGACCAATAAGTAACATCATGATAAACAGAAAGTTTACATTGTCAAAAACTTCCTTTTGCTTGGATCCACAGTCAGTGCTGTTGGAACCAGCAATTAAGAAATCAAATGTTATATTGCATTATGCATATCTGCTTCAAAGACCTCTTTAAAGTGTTAAAGAACAAAGATATCTCAAGCCAAGGTATATTCAATTGTCTCATGTTGTTGTTATCGGGTGCCATCGATTCGGAATCGACTCATAGCGACCCCATGCACAGCAGAATGAAACAATGTCCAATCCTGGGCCAACCTCACTACCACCACCACACTTGACGCCATCAGTGATGCCACTTGGCTGATCCATCTCGTTGGGGGTCTTCCTCTTTTTCTCTGACCCTCCACCATACCCATCATGACATCCTTCTCCAGTGACTGTTCTCTCCGGACAATGTGTCCAAAGTATGAGAGACGAAGCCTAGCTATTTTGGCCTCCAAGGAGCACTCTGGTTGCACTTCTTCCAGAACAGATCTATTGGTTCTTTTGGCAGTCCATGGCACTTTCAGTATTCTCCTCCAACACCACAACTCAAAGGCATCAATTCTTCTACGATCTTCCTTATTCACTGTCCAGCTTTCGCATCCATATGAGGTTACTGAAAATACCATGGCTTGGGTCAGGCGCACCTTATGCCAACGAAAATTGGACAATTAATAAGGAATATTAGAGAAATATGGAAATTATGGTATTGGAGAAAAATATTGAGCATACCATGGGCTGCCAAAAGACAAAACCTGTCTCTGAAGAAGTACAGTCACAATGTTCATTAAAAGCAAGAATGGTAAGACTCTGTCTTGTACTTAGGACATGCTGTTAAAAGGGACCAGTTCTTGATAAAGGACATCATGCTTGGTAAAGTGGAAGGTCACCAAAAAAGAGGAATATATCCAAATAAATGGATTAACACTGCAACAATGATCTCAGTTATAATTTTGATGAATGCACAAGAGTTGGCACTGTTTCATTTTGTTGTGCATAGGGTCACTGTTTGTAGGAACTGAATGGAGTAACAACAACAACAAAAAATGCAGAAGTAACTATTCCCAAATTTTCTAATTAATATGGGAACACTGGTGTGCAAAGACACTTGGGTATAGCAGTATATTAGCAAAATGTGCTGAGAAGAAGGGCGAAATAATATTGCTTTTAGAGAACTTTCAGATTGCTCATCTAGACTTGATCAGATATTGAGTAATGGCTTAGTATATTGTTCTGAGCCAAAGACCAATGAAAATGCTCATGTTAGAGGAGCAAAAGCCTTGATCTATCATTCAGTGACTCCTGCAACTTGTCAGAAACACCTATTTTCTTTCTTATGAAATCTATTTTATTAGGTTAGAAAATATGATACTTCAGCTAGTTAGGCACTTGTGTATTTAGAGTTCATTACAGTGATAGCCTAGGACTTCTCACTCAAAGGTGACTGGCTTAGGGACACTTTTGGATATCACAAGACATTAACATAAGAAAATGTCAGTGATAATATTGGCCATATACATAGATCTATAAAATCACTTTCTTTTTTTCAATCATGTGTAGAAGAGGATAAAATCATTTTTATTTTATTTTCCAGAAACAAATAATTTTCTTGAAAATAGTACAAAAATAAGCAGAAACCACAGCTAACACACTGATATTACAAAAGCCTACACCACAGTGAATGAATCTCCAAATAGATATTTTTAATGTATACAGACAGTACATACTCTTTGTACACCAGCAGTGCCCATTTCATTTCAAGGAATTTTGAATCTAAGTAATTTGTCCATATCTACTGGATGAAAATGAAGGACTAATTACGAATCATTGAGCCATGACTGAACAGTTATCCCCATTCATGCTCAAATTTGTTCTCTTGGCACTAGTTGAATTCTTTCTCATTCACGTGGCTTACAATTAAATCCAGAAAATATAACTAATGTATCAGACAATCAATGTGACATAACATTCACTCAAGTGGAATTGAATTTTTGGTGACTATGGAAAATATCCCTTATTTTAGTGATTTATTTATCTTGTTGCTGTTGTTGTTAGTTGCTGATGTTAGTTGCTGACCTGTTCATTCGAACTCCTGGTGACCCCATGAATACAGAGACCTGTTCTAGAGGATTATCCGTGTTGACAGCTCTTAGAAGTAGAGCACCAAGACTGTCTTCCCAGGTGACTGGGAAGTTTAAATCACCAGCCTCTTGACCAGCAGCTTAGTGCTTAACCGTTTGTGCCACCATGGTCTCCATTTCTTTATGTTATTGTTGTTAAGTGCCAGCGAGTAAGTTCTGACCCATGGAGACCTTATATAGGATTTCCGAGGAGCAGCTAGTGAACTTGAACTGCTGACCTTGTGGTTCAAACTGACTTTGCAATTCAACACATTAATTCACAGCACCACACCAGGACTCTACATCATGTGTAGCAGTCTACATTTTACAATTTCCTTGTAATAACATCTTTAAACAGATGCCTAAACTGTTGTATGTCAGCTGAATCCTATATTAAGAGGCTAACCGAATTGAACCTAAGTTATCTTCATTAACAAAGTAGATAATATCACATGTTGTAACACACTACATTTTCCAAAGGTAACCAGTCCAATATTTTCCTTGTGCTATGAATTGAATTGCGTCCCCTAAAATATTTGCTGCCACCACTCATCTGTCAGTTTGTCATACAGTAGTAACTTGTGTGTTTCTCTGATTATGGAAATTATGCCACCAGTATTTTAAATACCAGCAATGTCACTCATAGTGGACAGGTTATGGTTGAACTTCCAGATAAAGACAGACTAGGAATAAAGAGAGGCAGGCTACTTCTGAATATCTAGCTACTGAAACCATTATGAACATGAATGGGACACTTTCAGATAGCACTAGAATATTGAATATTGAAACAGTATGAGTAGCAACAAAATATTGTTAGATATTGTGCTGAAAATGAGTCCCTTGAAAAGCAATCAAATTACAACTGGGAAAGAGCAGCCTCCTCAAAGAATAGTTGACCATAATGATGTGAATACAGTAAAGCTTGTGGGGCCATCATCTGCTAATGGGACAAAACTCAAAACGGGGAGAAACAGATGTAAATATCCATTAATAATTGGAAAGTGGAATGTACCAAGTATGAATCTAGGAAAATTGGAAGTTGTCAAAAATGAAATGTAATTCATAAAGGTCTATATTATAGACATTACTGAGATGAAATGGACTAGTATTGGCCATTTTGACTCTGTCAATCTTATGGTTTACTATGATGTGAATAACAAATCAAATTTATTATTAAAAAGAACTTTTCAGGATTTATTTTGAAATATAATGTTGTATGTGATAGGATAATATCCATACACCTCCAAGGAAGACCAGTTAATATCACTATTATTAAAATTTCACACCAAACAATAAAACCAATGATGATTAAATTGAAGCATTATACAAACTTTTCAGTCTGAAACTGGATAAACATGAAATCAAGATGTATTGATAACTGTTGGTAATTGGAATTCAAAGGTTGGAAACAAAGAGGAGAGATCAGCAATTGGAAAATATGGCTTTGGTGACAAACAATGATAGAGATCACATGACAAAATTTTGCAAGACCAATGACTTATCCCAAATAACCTTTTTAAAACAATATAAAAATTATACACATGTACCTCACCAGCTAAAATATGCAAATATCCAGTTGACTACATTTGTGGGTAGAAAAACTCTATATCATTAGCCATAGAAGGCCAGAGGCAGATTGTGGAGCAAATCAATTGCTCATATGAAAGTTCAGGTGAAGATGAAAAAAGTAAAATAAGTCCACGAGAACCAAAACATGACCTTGAATATATTCCACCTGAATTTAGAGATCATTTCTTAGAACAGATTTGATACATTAAACACTCATGACAGAAGACCAGAAAATTTGTGGAATGACATCAATAATATCATACAGGAAGAAAGCAAAAGGTCATTAAGAAAACAAGAAATAAGGAAATAACCAAATATATGTGTCAGAAGAGACTCTGAAACTTACTCTCCAGTGTAGAAATGCCAAAGCAAATGGAAACAATGAAGAGGTAAAAGAACTCAACAGAAAATTTTATGGGTAGCATAAGAAGATACAGTCAATTATTCTAATGGAATATGCAAAGACCTCGAGTTAGAAACTAAAAAGTGAAGAACATGCTCAGCATTTCTCTGAAAGAACTGAAGGAAAAATACAGGTCTTGACTTGAAATACTGAAGGATACTGTGGGCAAAATATTGAATGAGGAAGAAAGCATCACAAGATGGAAGGAGTACACAGTCATTGTACCAAAAGGAAATGGTCAATGTTCAGTCATTTCAAGAGGTAGCATATGATCAAGAACCAATGGTACTGACTGAACTCCAAAGTGCACTGAAGATATTGGCAAAGAATAAGGGTCCAAGAATTAATGAAATACAAATTGAAATGTTTCAACAAATTGAGTACTGGAGGCACTCACTCATCTATGCCAAGAAATTTAGAAGATAGTTACCTGGTCAACTTGTTGGATAGATCCATTCCATTGAGAAGTGGCACAACAGAATGTGGAAATCATATGTGCAAGTAAAATTTTGCTAAAGATAATTTTTTAAAAATGACTCCAACAGTACATTGACAGGGAACTGCCAAAGGTTAAAGTGGATTCAGAAGAAGAATGTGGAATGAGGCATATCATTACTGATGTCATTGGATCTTGGTTCAAAGCAGAAAATATCAGAAAGATGTGTAGTATCTGTTTACTAATGATGCATAGACTTTTGACTATGTGGATAATGACCAGTGATGAATGACGTAGCAAAGAATGGGTATTCCAGAACACTTAATTGTGCTTATGAGGAATCTGTACATAGACAAAGAAGCAGTCGTTGAAAGAGAACAAAGGGACACAGAATGGTTTAAAATCTGGAAAGTGTGCACCATGGATGTATTCTTTCACCATACCTATTCAATCTATATGCTGAGCAAATAAACTGAGAAGCTGAATTATATGGAGAGGAACATGGCATCAGGATTGGAGGAAGGCATGAACAACCTGAAAGTGAAGAGGACTTAAAGTACTTATTGATGGAAATCAAAGACCTTCAGTATGGGGTATGGGTTATAACTCAAAGTAAAGAAAACAAAACCCTCAATGGACCAATAAACAACATCCTGATGAATGGGAAAAAAGTGAAGTTGTCAAAGACTTCATTTTGCTTGGAACTGCTATCAATACTTAGGGAAACAACAGGCAAGAAATCAGTTGGTATACTGCAGTAAGTAAATCTGCTGTATAAGACTTCTTTAAAATGTAAAACAAAAGACGTCAGTTTGAGGACTAAGGTGCACCTGACCCAAGTATTTTCAGTAGTCGCATATGCATGTGGAAGTTGGACAATGAAGGATCATAGGAAAATTGATACATTTGACTTAGGGTGTAAGAGAATAATATTAAAACATCAGGGACTGCCAGAAGAACAAACAAGTATGTTTTAGAGGAAGTACAACCAGAATGCTCCTTGGAAGCCAGGATGACCAGTCTTTGCCTCTGCTACTTTGTATGTATTTATCAGGAGGAACCAGTCCATGGAGAAGGCCAACATTCTTGATAAAATGGAGGGTCCGTGAAAAAGAAGAAGACACACAACTAGTGGCAGCATAATTGTGTTCAAGCATAACAATTGTGAATATGGCACAAGACTGGGCAATGTTTTGTTCTATTGTGCATAGTGTTGCCATGGGTAGGAAGTGACTCGTTGGCATGTAAAAACAGCAACAACAAAATGTGTGTTGAATTGCTGGCTCTTTTGTCTATGGATGTGATCCTGTTTGGAAAATGGAGCTTTCTTTCAGTGTGTTGATCAAACCCGTGTAGTTACTGAACCAAATAACATCTCAGTTGTAAAAAAGACATCAAGCTACACACAATGGATAAGATGGTTGAAGAGACGAAAGTCATGTGAACACAAAAAACAAAGGCACAGTATTGGTAAGGCAAGAGTTGACACAACTGTCATCCTAATTTGGACTTTTAACTTCCAGAGCTGTAAGAAAATATATTTATTTTCTTTAAAGCCAATCACTTTTGATATTTTTGCTATGGCAGAACCAGACTGATAAATTACCATCACAGGAGCTCCTCTTAGAATGAAGCACTGACTCACCACTCATGGTGATGCAGCTGGTGGTGGTTATGTGCCATGGAGTTGGCTTTGACTAATAGTCATCCTGTATAGGGTTTCTGAGACTGTAAATATTTACAGGAGCTGAAAGCTTCATCTTCCTCCCATGGATCAGTTGGTAGATTCGAACTGCTGACTTTGATGTTAACTTATTACCCACTATGCTACCAGGGCTCCTTTTATTGAGTGGTATCACCTCTAAATTTTTATTCAATATGTCACAGTAATACATATATAGAACAGCTGTTTTATTTCAGTGTTTTGTGTACTGAGATAATGGATGTGGAAACATGCTGAAAGAAATACGTATATATTATTATTATTATTGCTTTTGTTTTTATTGTTACAAATAGCCAGTAAAGTTATCCCAGGTGATTAAACATGGTCCACTATTCTCTACTCTTACCATGCATAGTAGTAGCATGTGAATCTCCTGCTTCTTGGAAATGCAGAAGGTAAAGTCCTACCAGAATGTACTCCATACAATTTGTATTTTCATAATATGCCAAGGTGATTCCTATACATATTAAAGTTTGAGAATCACCAGTGTAGATCACTTGAGATTGTTGCCTATACGGGCAGTCAGTCACCAGGTTATGCACAAGAATCATTTTTGTGTCTTTAAAATTTTGTAGGTCAGTCAGAATAGGTGCATGTGATTCTTATTTACACTTACTTTATTTTTTTTCAATGATATATATCAGTTACATTCTTTTTTTAATTAATATTTTATTGTGTATTGAGTGATATTTTACATGGGGAAACATTAGTTTTACATTCATTCTATCGTACATAATTTCATTGCCTTAGTTACCATCCCATCCATGCATCAACCCCCAGCGAAAGGGGGTTGCATGCCCCCTCACCCCACTGTCCTCAGCACACAGCCCCTTTCCCTCTCTGGGTCTCAATTCCTCAGGCACTCTGTCTCTTCACATCATCCTCTCTGTCTCCATCTCAGGCCTCACTGCTTCTCTGGGTGGAGTCTCGCTCTCCGCTCTTCTCCGTTGATGGTCCCAGGGCCCTCTGCTCCTAGATTGAAAGGTTAGTCACTCCCCTCTTTGCTATAAAATACCCGCCTTTACGCTTCAGTCCTCACAATCAGTCCTGGTAACAATTTTCACCATTGCATCACATGAGACCCTTCTGCATTTCTTTTCATCAGCCCTTCCTTGACAGGTTGGGTACTATTCACTGGAGACTCCACTATCCTCCCCACCCTGTGCATCTAGGTTCTCTTTTGAAAGCTTGTAAGCCAGTCACTTCTTACCTTTGTATCCCTCCCCCCATTTTGGGTGGCCAATGTTCAAGTTGCCCAACCCTTCCCACTCTTTGTGTGGAGGGAATGGGAATAACTCTTGTAGCTGGTAATTGTTTCCTCGTTTGAGCCACTGTAGTTATATGTGTAGGTCCAGTTCATCCAGTTGTATCAGGTGACTTTTTTTTTTTTACCCTCTTCCTTCTTCCTTGGGTTGAGTTCTATCCATCCAGTCACTGAAGCCAGGTCAAGTGGGTATCATCTGCAAGTGTGAGTGTTCTTGTGTCTGTCTGACCCCTTCTTATCAGCTGGTCTCTTCACTCTCCACTCTAGTCCTCTGTAGGTGTGTCACTGACTCTGAGCCCATGAGTCCCCAGGTCCCACCTCACTGCTGGGCAACTGAGTCTCCACCCGGGTTCACAGTCGTCTGCTGAACGATGCAGGGCTTAGTTCGCCGCTTCATTGGTGTTTTTAGGCCCCTTCTCTTTATGGGTGACATGCATGGTGGCCAATCAGAGCGTGTATTTCCGTTGCGTCTTAGTCTTGGGAGAGGATTTGTGCTGAGAGGACCCGTCCACTTGCCTTGCTGTCTCCTGGGCTAGCAGCCTACTTGTTCTTGTGGTAGCAGTCGGACTGCCCTTACTGTTCTGTGTTTTTCCTGTAGGTCTTTCTTTAAAGAAGTGTCTTCTGGTTTTCTGGGTGTTCCAGGCTGATCTGCTTGCCCTTTTGAGAGGAAGGTTTCCCGTCTCTGAAGGTCTGGATGTGGTTAGGCTTTGATTTATATTCTTCTGTACTGCTGAGGCTCTTCAAGAATCCTCCTTCACTGGATACCTTGTAGTCCCATTTTAGGTTTTCCAATCAGTTATAGGCAGAAGAAGGACTTACAAGCGTTCTATGGTGACACCTCTGGCTATTCCTTTTTCTCCCCCTCCTGTGTCTGTTTTATAATATAATGTATGGGAAACCAAGGTTCAAAAGTCAGCCAAGCATCATAACATTATTCTCCACTTTTCCCCCTTCCAACCCTATCCCAGTCTCTGTATCCCAGGATCCTGTTGTTCCAAGGCTGGGCCTACATCTTTTTTTTTTTACTTCTGTCCCATTTAGCTCCTTCATACTTGTCTAGTCGTTCTCCCATCTGCTTTGTTCTTCCATTCCCCTCTACCTACCTACTTGTATATTGCCCCCACCCCACCTCCCAAACTGTCCTGTGTCTATTCCATGCCCTGTGCTTCACCTTCCCCTCCTGCCCTTAACCCTACCCCTACATCCTAGCAGCCTGCTAGGAATCCTCTTTAGTGGGATAGTATGGGTTCTTTTTCTTAGTCTTTTACAGTAGTGGTCCTATGCAGTATTTTTCCTTTTGTGATTGACTAATTTCACTCAACATAATGTCCTTAAGTTTCATCCATGTTAGGAAGTGGCATGCAGCTTCCTTGTTATTTTTCAAGGTAACATAGTACTCCGTTGTGTGTATGTACCACAGCTTGTTTATCCATTCTTCAGCCGATGGGCATTTTGGCTGTCTCCCATCTTTTTGCTATTGTAAATAGTGCAGCTATGAACATTGGTGTGCATATATCTTCCTGTGTTGTTTCTCGTTTTTCTTGTGGATAAATACCAAGTAGAGGAATTGCTGGATCAAATGGTATTTCTATTTTCAACCTTCTGAGGAAGCGCCATATTGCTTTTCAGAGAGGTTGGACCATTTTGCAGTCCCACCAACAATGCAGGAGTGTCCCAGTCTCTCCACATGCCCGCCAGCATTTATTGTCCTTAGATTTTTTGATTTTTGCTGTTATTACTGGTGTGAGATGGTATCTCATTGTTGTTTTGATTTGCATCTCTCTAATGAAGAGGTGAACACCTCTTCATATGTTTGTTGGCTACCTCGATCTCTTCCTTGGTGAAGTGTCTGTTCATATCCTGTGCCCATTTCTTAATTGGGTTATTTGTCTTAGTTTTGTAAATGTGTAGTATTTTCCTGTATATTCTAGAGATGAGTCACTTATCTGATATATCTTTACCAAAGATTTTTTCACAGTCTGTGGGTTCTCTTTTTACTCTCTTGGTGAAGTTTTTTGATGAACAAAAGTTTTTAATTTTTAGTATGTCCCACTCATCTATTTTGTCTATTTTTGTTTGTGTACTTTTCAAAATGTGTGGCAACCTCACATTTGTCCCTATTTTTTCATTGATGATCATCATAATTTTGGGATTCACATTTAGATCTTTGATCCATGTTGAATTCATTTTTGTGTATGGTGTAAGGCAAAGGTCTTGTTTCAGTCTTTTGCATATAGCTTTCCAGGTCTGCCAGCACCATTTATTAAAGAGGTCGTCTCTTTCCCATGCAATGTGCCTGGACATTTTGTCGAAGATCATTTGGCTATAGGTGGTTGGGTTGATATCTGGGTTCTCGATTCTGTTCCATTGATCAATTTCTCTTTCATTGTACCAGTACCAGGCTGTTTTTACCACCGTAGCTGTGTATTAAAGTTTGAA
>NW_006408802.1:1671354-1707530 GCF_000296735.1 Chrysochloris asiatica
GTGTATTGTGCCGTTGTTGTATAGAGTGCTCTGTATATATCTATGAGGTTAAGTTGGTTGATTGTGTTGTTAAGTTCCTCTGTGGCATTGTCGAGTTTCTTTCTGGTTGTTCTGTCCCTTTTCGAGAGTGGTGTATTGAAATCTCCTACTATAATTGTAGATTTATCTATTTCTTTCTTCAATTCCATTAATGCTTGCTTCATGTATCTTGGTGCTCTTTCATTGGGAGCGTGTATATTTATTATGGTTATGTTTTCTTGCTCAATTGATCCTTTGATCATGAGAAAGTGTCCTTCTTTGTCTCTTACAGTGTTTTTTTATCTTAAAGTCTACTTTGTCGGAGACTAGTATTGCGACTCCTGCTTGTTTAGAGCTGGCATTGGCTTGGTAGATCTTTTTCCATCCTCTGACTCTTAGTATGTTTTTGTCTTTGAATGTAAGGTGTGTCTCTTGGAGACAGCATATAGATGGATCTTATTTTTTTATCCATTCTGCCACTCTTTGTCTCTTTACTGGTGCATTCAATCCATTGACATTCAGTGTAATTATGGATAAGTATGAGTTGATTACTGTCATTGTGTTACTTTTTTGGCAGTGTTGTTCATTCTTCGGTTCTGCTTTCCTTCTTGGGTTTGTGGTTTTTGAGTTGATTCTGGTCAGTTTCTTCCTAGTTTCTTTGTTTGGTTGTTCTCTTTGGTAATTCGTGTTATCGATCTGTTGTGGGGTGTTAACTTTCTTTGGGGTTACCTTGTAGTCTACTAGTTTCTCTCTGCATTTAGGATATTCCATTGCAACCTGTAATTTACCTGGCATCTCCACCACCTGGGCTTCTGTTACTGCATTTGTCCCTTCTTTGACGTTGATATGTTTATGTCCTTCAATTGATCTCTGGGTTCTCTTGAGTTTGTTGTAGTCTAGTTTCTTTCTGGACTCTGCTTTCTGTTGACTGTGTTCCAGGTGGTGTTGCCATACCTGTCAATCTCTGTTTGTCATCTGTTCTTGTTGGTTCTCTATCCCCAGAACTCCCTTTAGGATGTTTTGAAGAGCTGGGTTGGTTTTGATAAATTCCCTCAGATTCTGTTTATCCTGGAATGTTTTGATCATGCCATTGTATTTGATGGATAGTTTTGCTGGATAGATGATTCTTGGTTGACAGTTTTTTTTTCCTGTAGGGTTTTGTATATGTCTCCCCATTGCCTTCTTGCCTGCGTGGCTTGTTCTGAATAGTCAGCACTTAATCTAATTTGTTTTCCTTTATAAGTTATATTTCTCTTCTCCCTGGCCGCTCTTAGTATTTTTTCCTTGTCTTTGGTTTTGATTATTATATGTCTTGTAGATTTTCTTTTGGGGTCTATCCTTCCTGGGGTATGTTGGGCTTCTTGGATGTTTATTTTCTCGTCTTTCAAGATGTTAGGGAAGTTTTCTTCCAGAAGCTCTTCGACTATCTCCTCTGTGGACTTCTTTAATTCTTCTTGTTCCAGAATGCCTATAATTCTTACATTGTTCCTCTTCATGTTATCCAGCGTGTATCTTAGATTATCTTCAGAATGTTTTATTCTTTTAGCTATTTGGTGCTCTACCTTGGCTGTACTGAGAGATTTGTCCTCTAGTTCGCTAGTTCTGGCTTCCATCTCTTCCAGTCTGCTCCTTTGCCCTTTCAGGTTATTGTCTATTTCTGATATTTTATTGTGGATCGCCTGGACATCTTTTTTGCAGGTTTTGAATTGTTGCTAATGCTGTGTCAAGCCTATTAGATTGTTCCTTAAGTGTTTTCCTGACTTCTTCCTTGTTTTCCTCCACCCCTTTTTGGAGTATTTGCGTTTGTTTCCATATGATTCTTCTGAATTCTCTCTCAGGCAAATCCAGAACCCACTCTTCCTCCTCTATAATCCCTTTGTCTGTCTCCAGCTCATTTGTGTCTGCTGTTCTGTTGTGCTTTTGGATATGTTTAGATAATGTTGTTTCTTGTTGGGCATGATTATTCTTATTTTGTTATAATTATTATTGATACAATCAGGAGGTATGTGCCTCTTGTTGTCTGTGTTATGTATTAGGTGTGGTTAGATTTTGTCTACGTGGAGCTGTGGCAGCCAGCGTGCATACTGTGTCAGGGCATGGCTGGTACGCATGTGGTTCGTCGAGGGGGCATGGCTGGTGTGTCCGGTGTGTGTGGGGGGCAGGGCCTGTGCTTATAGTGTGGCAGTGATCGGGTTTGTGCGAGAGGCACATAGGAGGGCATAGCTCAGTGTGTCAGGGGGCGGGGCTGGGGCGTGTCACGTGGGGGGGGGGCGGGCAGAGCCGGGCCGCTTGGTGTGTCTGGGGGCAGGGTCGGCTCTTGGACTGTGGTTTGGATGGCGGGGGCACGAGGTTCAGCGAGAGCGCATTGGGAAACACTTCAATGGGGGAGTGTGTTGCGAGAGTGACACTCGAATGGGTTGGGTGGGAGGCTGCTTGGGCAAGGGGTGGGGTGGTGGAGTCTGCGTCTGATGACATCAGAGGGTCACCTTGTTTCTCATGCTCTCTGTGTCCTGGTTAAAACTGGTTTTCCTGCCTGCTTTCACCCTAGGGCAGAGAACTCTCCTCCTCTTCCCCCGTTTTTTTTTTTTTTTTCTTTCTTTCTTTTCTTTTTTCTGTCTTCTGGGCTTTGTCTATTTGAGATTCTAAGCTTTACGGGAAGTGCAGCTCTCCGTATGGGATGATTCCAGCCCCGCCCTCAAAGCTCTACAGGGGTTGGGGCGGCGCTGCCTGCAATGGCAGGCAAAAGTTCAAAATGCTAGAATTTCCTCCGTGGTGTTTTTTTTTTTTTTTTTTTTTTTTTTAAAAGGCAAGTCCAGTCCTCCTTCATGAGGTCTCCCTCTTTTTCCCTGGGGCCCCTCTTACCCATGTCGTCTTGCCACAGTGGGGTACCGGAAGTCTCTACACTTACTTTAAAGCAGGATTGAGGAACACCTAGTCTGCAAGTTGTATGTTATTGTTCGGTGAAAATGACTTAGTATTGACTCACAGTGACCCTATGCACTACAGAACAACAGACTGCCCAGTTCTGTGCCAACTTCACAATCATTGCTAAGCCTCATCCCATTGCTGCTGCCCCTGTGCTTATCCAGCTCACTGGGGGTATTCCTCTTCCTAATACTTTACCAAACATGGTATCTTTCTCCTGGGACTGGTTCCTCCTGAAAATATGTTCAAAGGATGAGAGATAAACTCTGGTCATCTTGACCTCCAAGGACAATTCTGGCTGTACTTCTTATAAAACAGATTGATTTGTTGCTTTGGCAGTCCGTGGTAATTGGAATATTCTCTGCCAACACCATAACTCAGATGTATCAGTTCTTCAACCGTCTTCTTTATTCACTGTTCAACTTTCACTTGCATACGAGGTTGTTGAAAATACCATGGTGTGGGTCAGGCACACCTTAGTCCTTAAACTGACATCTTTGTTCTTCAACACTTTGAAGAGGTCTTAAAAACAGATTTGCCTCATGCAATATACTGTTAAAATTCTTAACTACTGCTTCCATAAGTGCTGATGGTTGATTGGAACAAAGTGAAATCTTAGACAACTTCCAACTTTTCTCCATTTATATGTTGTTATTGTTGTTGTTGTTAGGTGCCATCAAGTTGGTACCGACTCATAACAACCCTATGCACAACAGAACAAAACACTGCCCAGTCCTGGGCCAACCTCACAATTGTTGCCGTACTTGAGCCCATTGATGCTACCACTTTGCCAATCCATCTCACTGGGGTCTTCCTCTTTTTCTCAGGCCCTCCACCCTACCAAACATAATATCCTTCTCTAGTGACTAGTCCCTCCTGACAGTATGTCTGAAGTATGAGAGATGAAGTCTGGCCATCTTGGCCTCCAAGGAACACTCTGGCTGAACTTATTCAAACACAGATCTGTTTGTTCATTTGGTAGCCAATGGCAATTTCAATATTTCTCCTCCAAAACCATAACTCTAATGCATTAATTCTTTTATGATCTTCCTTATTCACTGTCCAACTTTCACATGCATATGAGATTATTGAACATACCATGGCTTGGGTCAGGCACACCTTAGTCCTCAGGCTGACATCTTTGCTCTTCAACATTAGGAGCTCTGGTAGCGTAGTGGTTACGAATCGGGCTGCGAACCTTAAGGCCAACAGTTTGAAACTACCAGTGGCTCCGCGGGAGAAAGATGAGGCGTTCTGCTCCCGTAAAGATTTACAGCCTCGGAAACCCTGTACAGGGTCGCTATGGGTCGGAACCGACTCGACGGCACTTAACAACAACAACAATGCAGCAGATTTGCCTATTGCAATATGTTATTTGATTTCTTGTCTGCTGCTTCCATGAGTATTGATGGTTGATACAAGCAAAATGAAATATTTGGCAACTTCAATCTTTTTCTCCCTTGATAAGAATGTTATTTATTGTTCCAGCGGTGAGGGTTTTTGTTTTCTTTACACTGAGGTGGAAACCATTTTAAAGGGTATAGTCTTTGATCTTCATCAGTAAGTATTTTAAGTCCCCTTTGCTGTCAGTAAGAAAAGTTGTATCATCTGCATATTGCAGGTTATTAATGAATCTTCCTCCAATCCTGATGCTATATTTTTTTCTCCAAATAGTCCAGTTCCTTCAGATTATTTGCTCAGCATAGAAACTAAGTAAGTATGGTGAAAGAATGCAACCCTGGCACAAACCTTTCTTGATTTTAAACCACTTGGTGGTGTTCCCTTGTTCTGTTTGAGCAACTGCCCCTTGGTCTATATACAGGTTCCTCATAGACACAATTAAGTAGACTACTCATTCTCTGCAAAGAGCTCTGGTAGCGTAGTGGTTACGAATCGGTCTGCGAACCTCAAGATCAGCAGTTCGAAACTACCAGCTGTTCCACGGGAGAAAGATGAGGCTTTCTGTTCCCATAAAGATTTACAGCCTCGGAAACCCTGTACAGGGTCGCTATGAGTCAGAACCGACTCCACGGCACACAACAACAACAACTCATTCTCTGCAATGTTGCCCATAGCTTGTCATGATCCACACAATTGAGACTTTTTGCATAGTCAGTAAAGCACAGGTAGACATCGTTCTGGTATTCTCTGCTTTCAGCCAAGATCCATCTGATTTTAGCAATGATTTCCCTCGCTATGCATCCTCTTATGAATCTGTCTTGAAATTCTGGATGTTTTCTTTCAACGTATGGTTGCAAGCATTTTTAATTATCTTTAACAAAATTTTACTTGCATGTGATATTATTGATAATGTCTGATGATTTCTGCATTTTGTTGTGTCACCTCTCTTTGGAAAGGGCACAGATACGGATCTCTTCCAGTCAGTTGTCCAGATAGTTGTGTTCTGAATTTCTTGGCAGAGATGACTGAGTGGCTCCAGAGCTAGATCGGTTTATTGAAAGATTTCAATTTGTATCCTATAAATTCCCACTTCCTTTTTCTTTGTCAATGCCTTCAGTGGTGGTTGGACGTCTTTCAGTATCATTGAGTCTTTTCTGATGTCTCTTTTGGTCTTATCTTTTAAAGACCTTCTGCTTTCTTTCTGTATCATGTTTTTGATGTCATACCACAACTCTTCTGGTCTTCAGTCTTTAATGTCTAATGCGTCAAATCTTCAGATGATCTCAGAATTCAGGTGGGATATGATAAAGGTCATACGTTGACACTTGTGGACTTGTTTTATTTTTCTTCAGCTTCAGCCTGAACTTCCATGTGATCAGTTGATATTATGTTCCACAGTAGCTTTTCCACTGTCTCTCTCCACAAATGTAAGTAATTTGATTTCTGTGTACTCCATATAGTGAAGTGCATGTGTATAGTCATCTTTTATGTTGTTTAAAAAACATATTTGCAGTGAACTAGTTATTGGTCTTTTAGATTTATATTGCGCAATCTGCAGCATCTTTTCTGTTGCCAAGGCCGTATTTTCCAAGGACTGATTCCTCCTCTGTGTTTCCAACCTTTGCATTCCAATTAGTATTAATTATTAGTACATCTTGATTACATGTTTGATCAATTTCATACTCTAAAAGTTAGTAGAACTATTCAATTTCCTCATCCCTGGCTTTAGTGGTTGGTGTGTAAATTTTAATAGTGGCATTAATTTGTCTTCCTTGTAGGCCTGTGGGTGTTGTTATCCTATTACAGACTGCATTGTACTTCAAGACAGATTTTGATATCTTCTTTGGGATGATGAAAGTGACACCATGTCTCTTCAGTTAGTCATTCCTGGAATAGTAAACCAAGTGACTGTCAGATTTAAAATGGCCAATACCAGTCCATTTCAGCTAACTAATGCCTAGGATATCAATGTCAATGCATTCCATTTCACTTTTTACTATTTCTAATTTTCTTAGCTCTATGATTTGTACATTCTATGCTCTGATTATTAATCTAAGTTTATAGCTGTTTGTTTTCATTGTCAGTTGTGCCCTATTGACAAATGAAATCCCAAAGGCTTTTTATTACATTTGCATCATTACAATCAGCTCTTATTTGAGGAAGTAGTTCTTCCTTAGTCATATTTTGAGTGACTTCCAACCTGAGGGTCTCATCTTCCGGCACTATATCTGACAATATTCTGGTGCTTTTTATCATGCTTCAATATTCAATATTCTGGTCCTGATAGTGTTCCACTGATATTCATAAGTTTTTCATTGACTAAATATTCAGAAGTAGTTCATCTCTCCTCCTTCTTAGCCTGTCTTTATGTGAAAGCTCACCTGAAATGTTACCACCAAGAGTGACACTGCTGGTATTTAAAATACCTGTGGAATAGCTTTCAGAATCACTGCAACATACATGTCACTACACTACAACAAATTTACAGACCAGTTGTCATATAGGTCAGTGAAATTATTTGGTCTGGCCTGGTTAGGGCATCCCACTTCCAGTCATCTGATTGTTGCTATTAAGTGCTTTACATTCAGTTCTAACTCACAGAGACCCTGCACAGGGTTTCCGAGAGTGTCTTGTGAGTTTGAACCATCAACCTGCGGTTCTAACAGTCCTTGAGGTCCAGTGCATTATCCTGCATCGCCACACAGGACTCCATGCTATCACATTAGTTGTGAGTTAATTAAATATTTGACCAATTATAACAGACTAATTTTAAAATTCATTTTCTTCAGCTTCAGTTTGAATTTGCATATGAGTAATTGATGGTCTGTTCCACAGTCTTCCCCAGCCTTGTTTTCTCCGATGACGTCTCTTTCCGTAGATGAAGTCAATTTAATTTCTATGTGTTCCATCTGGTGAGGTCCATTTGTACAGTTATCTCTTATGCTGTCTAAAGAAGGTATTTGAAATGAACAAATCTTTTTTTTTTTTTTTGCAGAATTCTATCATGCATTCTCCAGCATAATTTCTATCACCAAGGCCATATTTTCCAACTACTGATCCTTTCTCTTTGCTCCCAACCTTTGCATTCCAATCACCAGTAATGATCAATACATCTTGATTGCATGTTTGATCAATTTCACATTGAAGAAGTTGATAGAATTCTTCTATTTCATCCTCACTGGCTTTAGTGGTTGGTGCATATAAATTTGAGTAATAGTGGTATTAACTGGGCTTCCCTTTAGGTGTATGGATATTATCCTATCACAGATGAAGATCAAAGAGCACAGCCTTCAGTATGAATTACATCTCAATGTAAAGAAAACAAAAATCCTCACCACTGGCCCAATAAACAAGATTCTTATCAATGGAGAAAAGATTGAAGTTGTCAAGGACTTCATTCTTCTTGGATCAACTATCAACACTCATGGAAGCAGCAGTCAAAAAATCAAATGATGTATTATATTAGGCAAATCTGCTGCACAAGACCTTTTTAAAGTGCTGAAGAGTAAAGATGTCAGCTTGAGGACAAAGGTGCAGCTGACCCAAGCCATGGTATTTTCGATAACCTCATATGCATGCAAAAGCTGGACAGTGAATCAGGAAGACCAGAGAAGAATTGATGCTTTGGGGTTATGGTGTTGGAGGAGAATATTGAAAGTGCCATGGGCTGCCAAAAGAATGAATAGATCCATTTTGGAAGAAGTGCAGCCAGAGTGCTCCTTGGAGGCTAAGATGGCTAAACTTTGTCTCTCATACTTTGGCCATATTGTCAGGAGGGACCAGTCACTTTAGAAGGATATCATGTTTGGTAAGGTGGAGGGTTAAAGAAAAAGAGGATGACCCCCAACAAGACGGATTGGCCAAGTGGCAGCATCGATAGACTCAAGCGTGGCAACAGTAGTGAGGTTGGCCCAGGATCAGGCAGTGTTTCCTTCTGCTGTGCATTAGGTCACTTTGGGTTGGGACCAACTCGATGGCACCTAACAACAACAACAATTTTTAAATTGATAATTTTGTATAGCTCATGGATGATGCTATAAATTTTGGCAGAAAAAAGGTTCCCCACCCCTGCTTTAAATTAAGAAAAAAATCAAAACATTGATAATGATTTAAAAACGCCACATGCAGCAGGTGAAGGTTACTGTGGTGATGAATTTTTTGTGAGTAGGGATTAGTTCAATCATTTTATAAAGAGGGCAAATTTACATAAATTAAAACAGCACTGCTTTGCTCAAATATAGTTGTTGTTGTTGTTGTTAAGTGCCGTCGAGTTGTTTCTGACCCATAACGCCCCTGTACAGGGTTTCCAAGGATGTAAATCTTTATGGGAGTAGAAAGCCTCATCTTTCTCCCGTGGAGCCGCTGGTAGTTTCAGACCACTGACCTTAAGGTTCGCAGCCCGATTCGTAACCACTACGCTACCAGAGCTCCTTTCATCCTGTTAAATATAGTGGCACCCTTTTCAAAGGGAGTGGAGTCCTTGTGTTGCACTGTGGGCTAATGCGTCAGACTACAAAGTCGTTTGAACTGCAAGTTTGGTGGTTCAAGCTCACCAGCTGCCCCTTGGAAACCCTTACAGGGTCGCTATGGGTCAGAATTGACTCAACTGCACTTTAACAACAACAACATTCAAAGAGGACAGCTGACTATATCACTTTGAATGTATGTGGCTTTTAATAGACTTGCTAATAGTCCATTCTCAAATATATATTTTCTGAAAGGGCTTGTTTCTCCCAAGTCTACCAGTCCAGGCCTTTAACCTGTCATTTTTTTCTGCTCCAGTTACCATGATATATCACCCAAAATTTTAAAATTCTTGTACGGTTCTGTTTTTATTCAAGGGTCAAGATGGACCAGTTTCAATCAGCTAGAAGCCCTGTTTTAAGGGCAAGTAGGAATTGTCAGTAAGTCAGCTGTTTTCAGTCTGGGGATTGTCTGTATATTGATTAGCCTAAAGGAGACCCTACTCCTTTGGATACATACTGGTTCTGAATCTGCTATAGATAGAAATGTTGAACTGCTAAGAAACTCACTGCATTTTCATGGGGAAATTGATGAGAAATCAAAACCTTCAAAAGTTCTCTCTCTCTTTTAAGATGAGTAGAAGGCTGACAGAGACAACCCAGCATGATCTGACAGATGGTATATGTCAGATGGATGACTGGGAAAGAAAAAAAGAATCTTTCAAAGTTCCTGATTGTAGTTTTAGCAAAAAGTTACCCTTAAGTCAATTTTCCAGAGTCCAGTAGCTTCCAAATGTTTTGGATCAAGGATTCACTATTAGAGTATTTTGCTGGTAATTGACTAAGGGGATTGCCAATTACCTGCATGGTTAAAAGTGAGTGTTGCTGGCTGTGCTTGTCCGTAATTGCTGATTTGAGAAATGAATATAAACTATTAATAAGGTGTTGTGAGATCAGAGCTTCTTTAAGCTTCATTTAACCTGGTATGTTTCCAATCAGGTCTTCATTTCCAAATATTTGACCCTTATCCTTACTCTTAGCATTATTTATACTTTTAAGTTAAAAAATGAATGGAACAGATCTATTTCCCTGCTTGGATATTTGAAATATTACTGAAGCTAGAAAAAAATAACTTGAACTGCAGAAAGACAAATATGTTTGAAAGTAAGAGAAAAGACAAGCTCATATGTTTTCTTTAAAAAACACAGAAAGTATGGCAGTCTCATTACTATTAATAATATACTTCATAATTGCAGGGTATTTTTTAACTTTTTAGCTGATCCTTTCAACACCCCTATTTCTCTATTTTACAAATAAGGACAATGAAATGCAAAGATCCTAAGAACATAACAAATTAATGCATGATACCATTGCCTATCAAGGAGCTCTGGTAGCGTAGTGGTTACGAATCAGGCTGCTAATCTCAAGGTCAGCAGTTCAAAACTACCAGCAGTTCTGTGGGAGAAAGATGAGGCTTTCTGCTCCCATAAAGATTTATAGCCTCGGAAACCCTATGCAGGGTCACTATGGGTCAGAAACGATTCAACAGCACTTAACAACAACAAGATTGCCTATTAGCTGTTTTATGAGTGAGGAAAAATGAATGCTTACATTTCTTAACATTTTGTGATACTGCTTTTCTATGGAAAATAGATTGAGCATTAGTTTTAGGTATTGTTTTTAGATGCAGTGGAATTGGCCCCTGTCTCATGGCACCTAATGAACAACAGAAGGAAACACTGGCTGGTCCTCAGCCAGCCCCATGATCAGCTGCAGATCAAACCATTATAATTAACAGGATTTTCATTGTCTGCTTCATTGAAGTAAATCACCTGACCATTTTTCCTAGACAAGAGGCTGGGAGCTCCACTGAAATCTGTTCAGCATTATTGTTGTTGTTGTTGTTAAGTGCTGTCATCATTTCCGACCTATAGTGACCCTGCATAGGGTTTCCATGGAGCAGCCGGTGACTTTGAACGACCAACCTTGCAGTTCAAACCAGCCTTGTGGTCAAGTGCTTATCCTACAGCACCACACTAGGACCTCAGTTTTATAGAAACAGACAAATCTTTACTGAGGAATGTGTGATATCTTTGCAAGACATGCGTTGGCTAGAATTAAGCTCCCAGATTGAGATTTCTACCACTAAACCAACACTGACCCTAATTTCTGGTATAAATTACAGCTAAAAGTTACAGAGTATAAAACATAATCATAATCTTTAACACAAACACTGTTCAATTCTGACAGGAGTTTCTGCTATGATAAGATGGTACATACCTGCATTGTTCAATATGGTAGCCACTAGCTACATGTGGTTATTGAGCTTTTGAAATGAGCTTATTGACATTCCTCAGGCTATTCAGACTGAGGAATGAAATTTTGAGATTTTCCATTTTAATTAATGTAAATTAAATTTGTCTTTGCTCCAAACAGGAGAACATGGAGGGCTGAGATCCAGTTGGAAAACACATCTTCCAATAAAGGAGTCCTGGTGTGGTGCTGTGGGTTAATGCACCAGACTGTAAAGTGGTTTGAACTGCAAGGTCGGCAGTTCAGTCTCACCAGCCGCTCTTCGGAAACCCAATACAGGATTGCTATGGGTTGGAACCAACTCGACGATACTTAACAACAACAATAATGATTTCTAGGAATCTTTTTGCAGTGTTGTTTTTGTTGCTGTTAAGTGCTGCCAACGAGTCAGTCCTAACTCATAGAAACCTTGCGTAGGGTTTCCAAGGAGTAGCTGGTGGGTTTAAACCTCCAACTTTGTGTTTAGCAGTCCAGTACTTATCCGACAACACCACCCCATATATAAGGAAGGGAAGATGTACAGTGTCTTGAGTCCATTGAACTGGAGTAAAGTGAACTGATTGGTGCCCTGAGCTCTGCTTTGAAAACTAGGGAAATTGGAGCCCTGGTGTAAATACTACAGCAATGTCCACTTAAACAATTATGTGATTTTCACAAGATCTCAATGTCTCTCCCTACCTTCTCTTCCTTTGCCTTATTTTCTGTCTTTTTAACATCATCTTCTATTTTCTTCTAAGCTCACCAATTTCAAAAACAACGTTTCCAATCTGCAATTTTATGTTCCCTCTCATCAGTCAATTAAGAACAATTTTTCTTATAGTTATCATTTCCTATTTTAAAGAGCCAGGTAGTTGACTCATCCAGGTTGTGAGTTCTAGCAAAAGCAATTAATTCAAAGCATGGCTTTGTGCTTCCTAGTCTCTTGTCCTTTCAGAATCATGAATCAGTTATTTGGGCTTTGCCTTAGGATGTTCTTATCTGTTTTGGGGTTTTTTTGTTTTTTACAATGAGCTCTTCTACAGCTACACTAAGAAATATGCTTTAAGCCTTAGGCAGCTGTCCTTTTTCTTATTTCACATTAAGTGTAAAAGGGACATAGTGATATAAAATCCTATTTCCTGAGAACTTTTCTTTAATTCTTAGTCTTCAATTTTACTAGGGCCACTTTTCTTTCATGTATGTTTGAAATACATTTGCAATATCTTTTCCTTGGTAAGAATCCTGTCTGAATGACATATTAGATTTTTTTCCTCATCTCTAATTATCCTCCTAACTTGTTTCTACTTAGTCTCAAGCTATCTCTTTTCCTATTAGCCTTCTTAAATTCAAAATAAAACAGTTATTTATCAATTTCAATTGGATCATTTTAGTTTTTCTATGTTCTCCAGCTAGCATTCGCATTAAACCCAATTTAAGTAAATTTGCATCTCTTCTAATTGAAGAAATCTACATGAGGGTTTAAAGTGGTTTTTACCAGGCATCACTTTTTGAAAATAGATTTTCTACAAGTTCGCAAATCCTATGAAATACATTTAGGCTATTAATTTTCTGAAAGTCAATATCAATCTGCTTCCTATACTTCTTATTTTTCAAAATCTTGGTGAAAGGAGAAAATAAGCAAGAAATTACCAAGATTCTACCTATAGGATTTCTGTGGCTGCAAAAGAGTATAAAATTCATCTGAATTTAACCCACGGAGCTTCAAAAGGTTTAAATTGGCATTAAGATAGCTCCAATTTGGGGAAATCAGTGAGTTTCATAAATTTCTAGACTCAGAAGTGATCCTCAGGAAATATCCAAACTGATTCGGATCCTAGGATCTTGAGCACTTCTAGGAGCTGACCAAGGAAAACACTGTCTTTGTGTAACCAGACTGATTCTGGAGAGGGAGAGTCTGTTCACTCAGCTTTATCCCAGTCTCTCTCCCCTAATATGTCTTACTGTAGTCCTCCTTTAAGGATCCTCAGTAGGGCAGTGTTGTATGTTGGGCTGCTAACCACAAGCTCAGCAATTCCAGTCTATTAGACACTCTAAGGGGGAAAGATGAGGCTTTCTGCTCCCATAAAAGTTTACTGGCTCAGAAACCCTATATAGGATCACTGTGATCCAGAACCAACGTGACAGCACATCACCACCACCACTCTTCCTGTTTCTTCATTAAGTTCAGTCCAGAGTGTGAGGAAGCTCAGAAGTCTTATGAATACTGTTTCAAGTTTGAATTATAAATGCTTATGTATTTATGATCCCCCCATTTTACCATCCCTGGTACCTGGGAGTCAGAATATACTCAGTGGTAGTGGATTTGAGCAATAGGTACAAACTTCAAGGTTGTTGGTGCAAAACTACCTAGTGTTTCCATGGAAAAAGACCTAGCAATCAACTTTTGTGAAGGTTTGTGCCCAGGAAAACACATGAAACATTCCTAGTTGCTAACACAAAAAAGGTCGCCAGGAGTCAAAATCAACTTGACAGCATAAAAGTTGCTTTTTAAAAATTATTCTCTCACCCCTACAATAATTCCTGGTGTGACACTGTGGGCTAAAGCACTGGATCAAGAGGTCAGCTAGAACCACAAGGTCGGTGGTTCAAACTTACCAGCCACTCCTTGGAAATCCTATACAAGGTCATTATGAGTCAGAACCAACTCTGCAGCACTTAACAACACAATCATTTGATCTCTATTGGGGTTTTTCTCCGTTCTCGATCTTCAAGTTCTCTTCAGTGCCTTCTGAATAACTAAGACACCTGTGTGACCTCATTTGCTCCAAGTATTCATCATAAAAATGTTGCTTTTTCGACAACTGTCATTTACAACATAGGAATATGAATAACCTGCCAGTAGTGAGAACAGCTATTTTCATTGTCTTCCTGCTGAATTGGCTCTGCTTTGTCAGCCAAAATATTTGTATCTTTTTCTCTCTGCTGATTCAGTATTATATTTCTCACATGTTATTACTTGCATCATTTCCATCCTCCAGGCACAGCCTGAGGGAGCAGCCAAGTCTTAAAGCCACACTTGGCCTCAGTTAACTGTCTGTCACCACCTCAGTGAACAAAGAATTGTGAAGCCATATACCAGATGTTAATATCAGTCTTCTCTTACAGTTCTTCCCATGGCTCATGGACCTTTGTCATCCATCTCTGCCCAGGGAACGGACCTTTGTCATCCATCCCTGCCCAGGGACCAAGCTTCCTCAGTCATTCATTATTCTCCAAACTCTCATACTTACCCTACTTCCAAAGTCCTGTAATCTGAGATAATCCTATACTTTATCCTGCTCTACTCTGGTTCCCTCTTCATGATTTGTCAGGGTCTCTGGAACTCATGAATAACTAAATTAGGGAATTTTCATGTATTTTCACAATTTTTCCTGAACTAATTATTCACCATTGGCTCATATGATAAGCGCTGGACTAAGAATCACGAGGAAGGTGATGCAAACCCACCAGCTGTTCCACAGTAGAAAAATGAAGATTTTTGTTCCTACAAAGATTTATATCCTCAGAAATCGTATATCAAGGTCACTATGAATTGGAACTGGATCAATAGCAGTTAACAACAACAGCTGACCCTTTAGGTGAATGCAGATTTTCTTTACAAGTGTTTAGCAAAATTTCTTCTTTTTTCCCATTTGATATCATTATTCTGCCTAGCTACTGACAGATTTGCTTGCTGTGTTAGCATAATTTACAGGCAAAGGATCCAGAATCCAACTGTTGAGGTTTACTCTTTTACTTATGTGTCCTTGGACAAGTATTACATTCTGCCTCAGCATCATTTTAAAAATGAGAAAAGCACCATATTCAAACCTTATAAAAATTAGATGAATTAATATATATAAAGTATTTTTAGAACACTTGCTTGTAGTAAGTTGATGGGATCCATTTTTATTATGGAATGAAAGATTCTGAGAAGTCCTGAAATTAAACAAAAACATTGTTTTCTTTTGTTCATTTTTTCAAATATATTTGAAGCTCAAATAACAGCCACTTTTACTTTGTCTAGTAGATTTTACTATATTTTTTTGAAATTCTTGTTGCTTAGAACAAACTGGAAAATCATGACCTTGAATTTTAAACAAAAGCAAATAAACAGAAGTCAAGAGACATCAAAATATTCATTAATATTACAGAAACTATTAGTGAATAGTACTCACTTTAGCAATTAGCAAGTTAGAACCCAAGTCTTCTGGTATATAATAATTAAACTTCATACATAAAAAGGGAACTGAAAAAAAGTCTTGCTCTAAGGGTTCTTTTTAAATTAGTAAATGCTGCACAAATATTATTTCATACTGTTGTTAAAGAAAGAAATCATTGAACACTACTTGTTTTCATTTTCTGGTTTCAGCGTGTGTTTTATTAATATTTTTATCTTTTCTTTGTCTTACAATTGCCTAATTAACTTTGAAAGTTATTTTTTAGATAAAATAACATAATTGGTGAAGGCATAATTATTAAGGGAGATTTGACAAGTGTGATTATAAACTGTGAGTGTAAACCACATTCCTATCCGAATAGTGAACATAATCTCTATTTCCTAACTATTTACTAAATCCCTCTCAGTCAGTTCCTTCAACCCCACAGAAACAACCACTTTTGGTTTTAGTTGTTACTTTATCAAAGTTTATATTTACCTCTTCTAGAATTTAGATTTACCTCTTCTAGAACTTCAAATAATAGAATCACACTGTATGTATACGTCTATGTTCAGTTTTCTTTCTTTGAAGTTAATCTACATTAATTTATTTGAAATGAATGTACATTTTTACATTATTTTGTCTGTCCGTACTTCATTCCATTTTATCACAGAGCAGTATTCCATTATTCGAATATACCATAATTTTTAGTCCTTTCTTGTGTTGATGGTCGTTTGAATTTTCCAACTTTGGCGTTGTTATGAATGAAGCTTCTATAAAATGTTTGCACAAGTGGTTTTGTGGATAACTATTTTATTTCTGTCTATTAAATCCATAACAGTGTATTTATAGGATTGACCTCTTTTCATTTTTAGATATTCTAGTGAATATAAGTGACTTAAACCTGTCACTTATTGTGGTTTAAGTTTGCATTTCCTTGATAACAAATGCAACTGAACACTTTCATATGTGAATTTGCCACTCAAATATCTTCCTTTGTGAAATATTTCATTCAACCTTTGTTTCTTATACTAGGTTGTCTTTTTATTTTTGAGTTTCAGGAATTCTTTTCATATTCTAGATGCAATATTCTCATTGCAGGAGACAGGGAACTATACCATGGGAGAGAACAAAAGATGGCAAGAAGCTACAGCAGAAAAATGGCAGTAGCAGAACTGGGAAAACTGCAGGAAATTAGCAGGAGACAGTGTGAGTTTCTAGGACCAAGAAGGGGGAAAGCTGGATGCCTTCAATTGGCAAAATGGAGTGTTTCTGGGCCCTTAAGGTGGAACTTTGTTATACTTGCTGGAGTGAAGCAGAGGTAAAGGAGACATATAATTAAGAAACTGTTGGCCAAGTTCAGCCCAAATGAAAAGGCTGAAGGCAGTACCTACTATTCCTGCTCGGGCACCAAATAGTAAACAAAGGGTTCTGATGTCTGTGTGATTAGAGTCTGAGAAGAGTCTGTCCTGCTTGAAGAACTGTATCCTGAGTTGTTTCTGATCCTGAATTAGACCAGTTAGTTCTTGAATAAACCCCATAATCAGGTGAATTGTCTGTGATTTTGGGTGACCATTAAACCATTAAATCAAATAGAGAAGTACAGAGTTCAGTGGATGGGGAATGGTTGGTGTAGTAAGTGGTATAATTGTCGGAGGATAGAGGTATGTTTTACCTCTGCTTCATAGGAATCAATCTCTTATGTTGTTGAAGTTGATCCTGTGTCAAGATGCTACCCCTATGTCATTTCCCTGTCATTTTTATGCTTGTTCATTTTTTATTGATGTAATTTGATGGCCTAAATTTTTAAATTTCATGAAATCTACTTTTAAATATTCTTTTGTGGTTATTTCTTTCTGAATACTATTTAAAAATGCATACATACTTCAAGGCTATACCAACATTCTTCTATCTTTTCTTCAAAGAGATTTAGAGTTAAGGCTGAAATTTAGGACCATAATCTATAGTATATAAATTTTCTTCTATGAGATGAGATAATGGTCAAAATTCCCTTTTGCCCCCTTTATTACTATCCAGTTGTTTCAGCATTCTTTGTTAAAAGGCTTTCCTCACTAAATTAACTCTTAAACTTAAAAATATATCAATTGAGCTAAGTAAATGTAGGTCTGGTTCTGTATTCTTATTTGTTTCCACTAATCTGCATGTCTATCATTATGCAAACAACTCACTCTAATATTGATTATTATGGCTTTTATAAGACTTGAAATCAAGTATTATGCTGCCTGTATATTGCATTTCTATATAACTGTTAGAACCAGCCTTTCAATTTTATTTAAAAAAAACATTAATTATGTCTTGGATTGCTGATGCCTTTTATGTCTATGATAATGAAGAACATCGATTTGAGATTTTATTTTCTTGTAATATCTTTGTCAGATTTTGCTGTCAAGTTCACTGAGGACTTTTAAAATGAGCAAAGAAATGTTCCCTGCTCCTCTATGCTTAGATAAAAGTTGAGTAAAATTAATACTATTTCTCTCTTAAATCTGTGATAGAATTTATCAGTGAACGTTTTGGAATTATCTTTTTAGGAATACTTTTTACAATGAATTATATTCCCAAGAGAAATAGGACTATTCACTTTTTTCTATTTCATCCAATCTCAATTTTGGTAAATTTGATATTTTTAAAGGAAATTGTCCATCTAATCTTAATTATTGAAACATTTTAAACAACACTGTCAATTGTTGTTGTTGTTAAGTCCCATTGAGTCTGTTCTGACTCATAGTGACCCTGCATAGTTTCCAAGGAGCAGCTGGTGAGCTTGAACCATCAACCTTGCAGTTCAAACAACTGTCCAGTGCATTATCCCACAGCATCATACCAGAACTCCTCATTGTTAGTAATAGCCCTTTATTATAATTTTGGACTCCTGGTGTGGCCTTCAGGACAATACACTGGACTGCAAGGTCAGTTTGAACTGCAGGGTTAGTGGTTCAAACTTAGTAGCTGTTCCTTGGAAACACTATACAGGGTTGTTATGAGTCAGAACCAGCTCCATGTCACTTAACAACAATAATGTTTTAGCTTTAATATCTATTTGTTCTTTAATGATAAGCTTTCCCTCATTAGTGATATTCCTAATTTGTGTTTATTTATTTTGTCTCCATGGGTCTTTTTTTTTTTTTTTTTTAATTTAATTTGTCTGAAGTGTGTGGGGGATATATACATATAACTTTTTATTGTGAATTAGGTGAAGGTTTTCCATTTAACAATTCATGCATACGTTGTTTCATCTCATTTATTGCAAACCCCACAATATAACTTTGCTTATTTCAATTCCTTAATGTGTTTCCTGTTTCCATTCCTCCTTTTTTCCTAAACCTTCTTAAGTTTGCCCTTGGATAAATGCTGTCCTTTTGATATCAAATGATTGCTTATTCTTAGTTGTGCATAACCTCACTAGTGTTATTATTTTACTTACAGACCTGCCTATTATTTGACTGAAAGTTGAGCCAGTGGAGTGAGTTCCTTTTCAGACCTGAAATGAACTCTGGGATTCCACCAGTCTCGATCTAACCAGTAAGCCTTGTCTTTTTATTATTTTGAGTTTGGTTCCACATTTTTCTTCCACTTTATCCTGAATCTTCTAATGTGATCCCTTTATGAAAAGTTGGTAGTAGCTTGGCACCATCTAGTTCTTCTGCTCTCAGGGTCTGATGGTTGCACAGTCACTTGTACATTGGGCTAATTGTTTCCATGTGCCTTTAGATTCCATTGCTCATATTTCCTCCAAACCAGGAGAAAACTATAATTGCACCTTAAGTGTCCACTTATGACCTTTTAAGACCTGTTTTTTTGTACTCACCAAAGTAGAATGTAGAACATTGTCTTTGTAGACTATGCCAACTGAACTTAGTGTCCTTTGAGACAATGATCCTCAGTCCCAAGGTACCATAACTCCTTCCTTTGAAGTGTCTGGTTATGTCTAAAAAGTATTTATAGTTTTTCCCCTGTATGCTCCACCATGTTCACAGATACATTTGCAGGAAATGTAAATACCCATGTTCAAATTTCCTTTGTCAAACCTATTTGTATGTATGGATATACTCTCATGCTTCTTCTATACCAGTTCAGCCAGAGTATCTATCCATGCATCTACTTGTGGATCCCCACAAGGAACCATATTTTAGCTTTGAAATTTTTCCATCGTCTGTTTTTTTCCCCAATATTTCCTCTTTTATTTTTATCTAATCCTATTTATAATGGTTTTAAATTAATAATTTAAAAATTTTCTTCTTTTCTAATATGAATATAAAGTTGTATGTCTTGCTATATGTTATATGTCTTGCTGCAGTACTTGGGTATATTTTGATATATTAGGTGGTGGTTGTTGTTATGTGAATTCAAGTCATTTGCATCTCATAGCAATAGGGTTTCTGAGGAGTGGCTGGTGAGTTTGAACCACTGACCTTATGGTTCAAACTAACCCTGTGGTCTAGTAAATATCCTACAGCACCACACCAGGACTATTATTCAATTAAAAATATTCACTGGTATTCTTTTTTGATGTACATTTCCAAAAAGTATTGGTTGTTTTCCAAATACTTGGAGAGTCTTCTAGATAAAAAAGTTTCATGATTAGCAAATACACTGGTAATATTTCAATATGTTAGAATTTATTGAGACTTGCTTTATGATCTTTATCTGATCTATCTTTGTGAATATTCCATATGTACTTGAGAAGAATGCATATTCATCAATTCTGAGTAACATGATCTATGGATGTCAATTAGATCAAGGTGGTTGAATGATCAAAGGTTTTAATACATTTTATATCCTCATGACATTTTGTCTAATTGGTCTAGAAGTAATGTATTAAGATCCCAAACCAAACCCACTGTTCTCATTAAGTGCTGTGAAGTCATTTCCGACTCATAGCAACCCTGATATGGTTTCTGAGGAGCAGCTGGTGGGTTTGAACTGCTGACTTTGTGGTTAGCTGTCCACTGCTTATCTCACAGCAGTACACCAGGATTAATCCTACTGGTGAGAAAATATCTGTTACATGTTGTTTGGTGGTGGTTGGTGTTTGTTTGCTGTAGAGTCAGTTCTGACTCATAGCAACCCTGCTTAGGGTTTCCAAGGCTGTAAATCTTTACGGGAATAGAAAGCCTCATCTTTCTCCCATGGAACCACTGGTAGTTTTGAACTGCTAACCTTGAGGTTATCAGTCCAGCTCATAACCACTACGCTACCAGAGCTCATTAGTCTATTTTTATCTCTAACTCTGTCAGGTTTTGCTTCATATATTTTGAGACTGTTACTTGATTCATGAACACACATTTATTGTGCTTATGACCTTCTGACGTATTGCATGTCTATCATTATGAATCCACTTTATTCTGATAATAGCCCTTTCTTGAAGATTACTCATTAATATTAATATACCAAATGTTTTTCATAAATAATGAGTACCTTCTATATTTAGTGGAAAACCACTCCTTCCCCCCAGGAGGTATTTTTGTAAAATTCACTAGGCCTTCTTTTAAACATTTTGGTTTTAATTAATGTAGAGCATTTGGAGTACTGGTGTGGTTCTGTAGGATAAGCACTAGACTTCTAACTAGAACGTCAGTGTTTCAAACCCACCAGTCATTCCTTGGAAACCCTATAAAGGATTGCTATGTGTTGGAACCAACCTGATGACATTTAAATTTGAATTGAATAGAACATTTACAACAATAATTCTGAAAGGGTGAGGGAGCAATTGTCAAACAAACATGAAGGCCTGAATTATTTGTGAAAAAACTGAGAAATCATATTGGCAGTCTTGTGACTAGTATTTAAAGGAGATTATTGTTTTCATCTACCACTCATATGTCAATTTGTCGTATTATAGTGGTTTGTGTGTTGCTGTGATAATGGAAGCTATGCCACTACAGGTTCACCTATGGTAGACAGATTCCAGTTGAACATTAGTCTAAGACATACTAGAAATCTACATTAAAAAAAAAAAAAGTCCAGAAGAGACTAACAATGGTACACTGTCTGATACAGTGATGAAATGAACACCTCAGATTGAACAGAACTCAAAATAACACTGAAGACTGCAAAAGAGCTGCCTTTAATAACACTGATGGAGTGAAGTTTTCAAAACCTTCATTTGCTAATACACCATGTCTTAAAATGGCTAAGACATTTTAATATAAATCAAGAGGCAGTTGTTCAAACAGAACAAGACAGTACTGAATGCTTTAAAGTTAGGAAAGGTGTGTAATCTTTTACCATACTTATTCAGTCTGTATGCTGAACACATAATACAAGAAGCTGGATTATATGAAGAAAAACATGGCATCAAGTTTGGAGGAATCCTCATTAACAACCTGTGATATGCAGATGATGCATCCTTGTTGGTTGAAAGTGAAGAGGACTTAAAATACTTATGAAGATCAAAGACCACAGCCTTCAGTATAGGATGCATCTCAATATAAAGAAAACAAAAATCTTCACCATTGCACCAATAAACAGCAAACATAAAAATGGAGAAACGATTGAAGTTGCCAAAGACTTCATTTTGCTTGCATCAACCATTAACACTTATGGAAGCAGCAGTCACGAAATCAAATGTCGTTTTGCGTTAGGCGAATCTGTTGCACAAGAATTCTTAAAACGGTTGAAGAGCAAAGATATAAGTTTGAAAACTAAGGTGCACTTATCCCAAGCCATGATATTTTCCATAACCTCATATGCATGCAAAAGTTGAACAGTGAATAAGGAAGACTGTAGAAGAATTGATTCATTTGAGTTATGGTGTAGGAGGAGAATATTGAAAGTATTATAGATTGCCAAAAGAACAAACAGATCAGTGTTGGAAAAAGTGCAGCCAGAATGCTCCTTGGAAGCCAGGATGGCCAGACTTCATCACTGATACTTAGGACATATTATCAGGATGTACTAGTCACTGAAGAAAAAGAGGAAGGCTCCCAGCAAGGTAGATTGACACAAGATGGTGGTAGTGATGGGCTCAGATGTAGCAACAATTGTGAGGCTGGCCCAGGACCAGGCAGTGATTCATTCTGTTGTGCACAGGGTCACTATGAGTTGGTACCAACTTGATGGCATCTAACAACAACAACAACAACAAAATGAGAAGAAACAGCTGCAAACATTCACTAATAGTCAAATTATGATGTCTGAATGTAGTAAATTTGGAAGTCATCCAAAAATAAAATGGAATGCATAAAGTTTGATATCCTAAGAATTAGTGAGTGAAATGGATTGGTATTGGCCATTATGAGTCAGACAATTATGTCGATTGCTATGCTAGGAACTAATAATTGAAAAGAAATAGGTACATATTCATTGTCACAAAGAACATTCTGAGATGTCCTAAAATATAGCACTATCAGTGATAGGATAGTATTCATACATTTACCAGACCAGTTTGAGTCTTGGAGTGATATTGTAGGGTAAGCACTCAATCATAAGGTCAGTTTGAACCATAAAGTCAGTAGTTCAAACTCACTAGCCATGCCTCAGAAACTCTATACAGCATCACTATGAATTGGAATTTATGGCACTTAACAACAACAACAATGGACCAATTTATAGGACTGTTATTCAAATGTATACACAATTACTATGGAAAAATATGGTAACATGTTGGGCTTCTAACCACAAACTCAGCAGTTCAAGTACATCAGGTGCTCCTCGGGAGAAAAATGAGGCTTTCTACTTATGTAAATATTTACAGCCTTGGAAAAAACCTATATAAGGTGGCTATGAGTCAAAACCAACTCCATGGCACAGTACCACCAACAGCACTTTTCAAAACCACAAATTCTCTGTCAGTTTGTTGTACTGTGGTGGCTAAGTGTTGCTAGGATGCTGGAAGCTATTCTACTGGTATTAAATACTAGCATGGTGACCCATAGTGGTTAGGATTCAGAGGAGCTTAAAAACTAAGACAAACTAAGAAGGAAAGACAGGCCACTTCTGAATGGTTAGCCACTGAAAACTACATGAATAGAAGCAGAACATTTTCAGATATAGTAAGATGACAAAGTGCTATCAAGGTAGTTCCAACTCATAGTACCACTGGAAAGGATTTCTGAAGAGTGGCTGGTGGGTTTGAACCACAAACATTATGGTTCATAGTCCAGAGTCTATCCTACAGCTCCACACCAGGATCAATGATGCTGTTATTATTATTGTTGTTGTTGTTAAGTGCCGTAGAGTCAGTTCTGACTCATAGCAACCCTGTATAGGGTTTCTGAAAAGCAGTTGGCAGATTTGAACTTCCAGACTTGTGGTTCAAGCTGACCTTGGGGTCAAGTGCTTATCCCATAGTGCCACACCAGAATTCCCACCAGGATCAATGTTGTTGTTGTTGTTAGGTGCCATCAAGTCGGTACTGACTCAGCGACCTCATGCACAGCAAAACGAAACACTGCCTGATCCTGGGCCAACCTCACTATTGTTGCCACGCTTGAGTCCATCGATGCTGCCACTTGGCTAATCCATCTCGTTAGGGGTCTTGATAATTACTAATGACTGGAAGCCAAAACTTGGGAACAAAGAGGGATGATTAATAGTTGGAAAATATGATTTGTGGTAATGAAACAATGCTGGAAATTGCATGATATTATTTTGTACAATCAATGACTTATTCATTGGAAATATATTTTTTCAACAATATAAACAGCAGATATATACATGGACCTCACTATATGTAATAAAAAGGAATCAAATAGACTACATCTGTGGGAAGAAATTATGGAGAAGATAAATATCATCAACCAGAACAAGGAAAGAGGTAGACTATGGAATGGATCATCAATTGCTCATATAATCATGTTCAGGCTCAAGCTGAAGAAAATTAAAACAACTCCATGGCAGCCAATATATGGCCTTGAATGTATCACATCTTAGTTTAAAGACTATCTCAAGAATGCATTTGATACATTAGACATTACACCAAAGACCAGAGGTGTTGTGGGATGACATCAAAAACATCATAAAGGAAGAAAGCAAAAAGTAATTTTAAAAGACTGGAAAGAAAGATTAGACAAAAATTAATGTCTGATGAGACTCTAAAACTTACTCAAGCTAAAACAATCAGAAGGAATGATGAAGAAAATTTCAAAAGGGTAGCTCAAGAATTAAAATCAAGTATTATTATGAAATGTACATATAATTGGAGTTAGAAAACCAAAAGGTAGGAACACAATGGTTATTTCTCAAGCAGAAAGAACTGAAGGAAAAGTTTCAATATCAAGATTCTATTGGACCCGGTGGGACGGGCCGGGACTTGGCGCTCCAACGCCCTCAGCCGCGGCTTGGCGTGGTTCTCTCTTCCGCTTCCGAAGAGGTCTTCGAACCGGTGTATGTGCGGCAATAACATGTCTGCCCCACTACCCACCATAGTGCCCGCCGCCCAGAAGGTATCTGCCGTGGTTATTTTCCTTCATGGATTGGGAGATACAGGGCATGGATGGGCAGAAGCCTTTGCAGGTATCAAAAGTTCACACATCAAATATATCTGCCCACACGCACCAGTTATGCCTGTTACATTAAATATGAAAACGACTATGCCTTCTTGGTTTGATATTATTGGACTTTCACCAGATTCACAGGAGAATGAAAATGTAATCAAAGAAGCAGCAGAAAACATCAAAGTTTTGATAGATCAAGAGGTGAAGAATGGAATACTTTCTAACAGAATTATTTTTAGAGGATTTTCTCAGGGAGGAGCTCTGTCTTTATATACTGCTCTTACCACACAACAAAAAATGGCAGGTGTCATCGGGCTCAGTTGCTGGCTCCCACTGCGGTCCTCACTTCCACAGGGTCCTATCAATGGAGTTAATAAAGATATTTCTATTCTCCAGTGCCATGGAGATTGTGACCCTTTAGTTCCCCTAATGTTTGGGTCTCTTACTGTGGAAAAGCTAAAAACATTAGTAAATCCAGTCAATGTAACCTTCAAGACCTATGAAGGCATGATGCATAGTTCGTGTAAACAGGAAATGATGGATGTCAAGCAGTTCATTGATAAGCTCCTACCTCCCGTGGACTGATGCCTGCTGCTAAGAGGCCTTGTGTGGAAGTACACCAGCATCATATAGAGTAGAAACTGTTCACGTGCCTGCCCAATTCTGAAACTTCTCGTGTTTGCAGTGTTACAGTATTCTACAAATACATGCCAATAACAGACTAAATAATGTTTTTTTCATGAAAAACTTTCAATCTTTTAAGTTTCTAGATAAGTGTTTGTATATTATGATTAAGAATATACTAGTATTAAATAGGTTAAGTACCTAGCGTGTTTTTCCCAAATGTAATTCAGTAAAACATTGAATACTGTAACTAGATTTTTATTACATTATTTGAAATTTATTAGTATGATTACTGAAAGTGTGTTCATGTATAAATGAACAGTTATAAATGAGTTATGCATGCTGTGGCTTAGACTATGGATTTATTTCAAAATTGCTTAGTCATCATGCAGTATCTCTCTCTCTCTCTCTCTCTCTCTCTCTCTCTCTCTCTCTCTCTATATATATATATATATATATATATATATATATATATACACACACAATGATTGTAATGCAAAATAAGAATGAGATTGTTTTTACATGTCAGTGAAATTGAGTTCTTCTCAATTACTGGCCCTTTTATTTTGGGGAACAGGCTTTTTTCTTTTTCTTTGCTTTTTTTTTTTTGATATCTTTTGTTTAATATTCTTTTCCTCTTCAGAAAAGAAATGTATTCTTCCTGTATCATCCTTTATAACAGACCAAATATTGCCTCTCTGCCATAGATATCTGCTGTAATTTGACATTCTAAATCACAGACTTTTGATATTTTAAATGCATTTATACTTATATAAAGAAATGAAACATCACTTAAAACCTCGGTAGTACTGATTTCTGAAACTGTAACTTAGTCCACATTTAGACCTATGTAGTTTTCAATCCACGTGAATTTTCAATCCATGTAACAGGAATAATTCTGTGGGTTTTGTTTTTTTATAATCATGTGGAAGAATTAGGTCATAAACTATGATATGTTATAAAATACTTAAGATTTCAATTTTAGATGATTTGGTCTAAGATGGGTTTTGTAGCATAGAGTTTACTTATTTTGTGAATATGTCTGAAACCAACTACTATGGAAAATTAGTAATTTTTAAGAAGAATGTACTTTTTTTCTATCTGCCAATGAATTTACTTGAAACTCACTTTAGTCAAAATTTTCAGATGACTGATAAAAATTATTTGAAAACATTTTAATGGACAATAACGGTTAGTTAAAACCCTATACATATGGTGTAGTTACTAGACAGTTTAATAAATAGCAGAAATGTATGCTTATTATTCTGAACTGTTAATTTTTCTGCTGATCAGAACAGTATTAGGAATGCATCTTTATAAATGGGTGCTAATTGATAATGGAAATAATTTAGTAATATACTATGTAGAAAGTTATTAATGAAATCATATGTTTATATCTGGATTTTGAAATTATGTACAATCATTTATGAACTAATTTTCCTTTACTCTGAAGAATATAAACCCTTTAGTTATACAAATCAACAAAACCTTTATGGTAAATATCTTATTCTGTTAAAATATTGTGCTGTAACATGGGAAAATGTAAATCCTTCAAGATTTCTATCAATGCGGAATAAAATTTAATTCTGACACTTAAAAAAAAAAAAGATTCTTTTGGAAAAATATTGAATGACGAAGGAGGCATGAAATAAATTGGGAAGAAAACACAGAATTGCTGTACCAAAAAGAATTGGCTGATGTTTAGCCATTTAAAGAGGTACCATATGAAACAAAACCAATGATATTGATGGAAGAGGTTCAAGTTGCACTGAAGACATGGCAAAAAACAGGGGTTCAGAAATTGACAAAATACAAGCTGAAATGAATCAACAAACTGATGCAGAACTGGAGGTACTCACTCATCTATGCCAAGAAATTTGGAAGAGTGGCCAAATTTGGAAGAGTGGCCAAGAACATGGCCAACTAATTGGAAGAGTTCCGTATTTATGCCCATTCCAAAGAAAGGTGACCGTATGGAATGTGAAAATCATCAAATAATATCACTATTATCACATGCAAGGGGATACTGAATAGTTTAAAATCAGGAAAGGTATGTGCAGGGTTTGCATCTTTTCACTATACTAATTCACCCTGTAAATTGAGCACATAATCTAAGAAACCAGATTATACAAAGAACAGGGCATCAGGATTGGAGGCAGAAGACACAACCTTGTTTGCTTGAAGTGAAGAGTACTAGGAATACTAATGAAGATCAAAGACCATAACCTTTGGAATGTATTGCACCTCAATGTAAGGAAAATGAAAATCCTCACAACTGGACCAGCTGCTCCACGGGAGACAGACTAGACTTTCTGAGCCTGTAAATATTTAAAGTCTTGGAAACCCTATGGAGCAGTTCTACTCTGTCCTATAGGGTTGTTATGAGTCAGAATCAACTTCTCAAGTCCCAAACCATCCTGATGCCAACAGAATGACTATATGAAAACGAATGTAGCATCAGGATTGGAGGAAGACTTATTAACAACCTCGGATATGCAAACGATACAACTTGCTAGTGTGAGAAACCTTGTTATCACTGACAAACACTTAAGAAATCTAGTACTCATTTTAGCAAGAGTGAGGTTTTCTTTATTTGATTTTGCAAAATAAGACACCCAACCTAGAAGACAAAGGCAGATGTGGCACATGGCTAGCCCACAAAGAGTTTTATTCCCCTGTCTTGAAAATGTCCCTTCTCCAGTTCCCCTTTTACTGGGTACTATGGAGTTTACAATCTACCCCAATGTCCCATTTTCCTTCTCTCCAGTTCTACAATCTATCCTGAATGGCACCCATGGTCTTAAAGAATGTATTCTTTTCTTTTTTTTTAATGTTTTATTGTGAATTATGTGATAGTTTGTGTGGGAGAACATTAGCTTTACATTCATCCTATCATATATCATATGTAATTTCATTGCCATTGTTACAATCCCCTCCATGTATTATCAGCCAACCAAAGGGTATACCCAACAAGCCTGCCCCTTGGTCATCAGCACACAGCCCCTCTCCCTCTCTGGTCTAGAGTCCCCAGCCGTTCCATCTCTCCACATCATAGTCTGCCTCCATCTCTGGCATCACTGTATCTCTGGGTAGGGTCCCGCACTGGCTTTTCTCCCAAGACGATCCCAGGGACCTCCACTCCTGAACTGCAAAGTCAGTCACGCTCCTCCTTTTGCTACAAAATGTCTACCTTTACATTTCCAACCCTCATAGAATGACTATATTCTTATTTAAAGTTCCTAATCCTAGAACAGATTTTTTTCCCCTGTCCCCCTATTCATTCTGCTTACATATCCCTGGGCATGAATCAACAAACCTATGTCTGGTCTAGCAATTTCATGCACCCTATATTCCTGAAGATGGACCATCTTGAGAATTTCTCACACTTGTTGAAAGCAAAGAGGACTTGAAGTACTTACTGATGAAGATCAAAGACCATAGCCTTCACTATTACTCTTCAACATAAAGAAAACAAAAATACTCACAACTGTACTAATATGTAACATCATAATATTTGGAGAAACCATTGAAGTCAAGAGTTTTATTTTAATTTGATATTCAATCAATGCCCATGGAAACAACAATCAAGACATCCCACAATGTATTGCATTGCAAATACTTAGAGTATTAAAAAACTGAAGATGTTGCTTTGAGGACTAAAGTGTGCCTCAACCAAGCCATGGTATTTTAAACAGCTTCCTTTGTATGATAAAGCAGTACAATGAATAAGGAAGAGCAAAGTAGAATGAATGCATTTGATTAATGTTGTTATTGAAGACTATTGAATATACTGTAGACTGCCAAGAGAAGGAAGCAATTTGTCTTACAAGATTTATAGCCAGAATGCTCCTTAGAAGCAAGGATTGCAAAACTTTATCTCATATACAGGGTTCATGTTATCATGAGGGACACCAAAAAAAGAGAGAAATGCTCATTGAGATGGATTGACATAGTGGCCACAGCAATGAATTTTAACATAACAATAATTATGAGGATAATGTAGGACTGGTCACTATATATTGGAACCAATTCAACTGTACCGAACAGCAGCAACATTCAATATGTCACTTTAAATGGCAGGGAGGTCCTACCATTAGGATGGTGTAGAGTTTGGCAAGGTGATTAGTCAAAGAGAGTACCATGAAAATAAATGAGAATCAGAATCAGGTTAACATGATGGCCTGCAAGGCAAGTTTGAACCTCAAAGTCAGTGACTCAAGCTCACCAGCCACTCCTCAGAAACCCTATATAGAGTAACTATGAATCCGAACTGACTCCACAGCACTTAACAACAACAACAATCAACAAAATAGCAAAATTCTGTACATATATAAGGCATTCAAATGATGACTTGCATTTACTTTGGTCTTTATTTACTGCTCTAAAAATTTTTAGACCCTGATTGAATGTATTTTTTCTTTTATTCCTGTCATGAAGGTATGTAGAATTGACAGCAATTTTATAAGCTCTTCAGAATAACAAGAATTTATCAAAATGAAAACCCAGTAAATAGCCAGAGAGCTTCCCTCAGCCCATGAAACATCCAAATCTACAGGGATTAGAAACTAATGTAGGTCTTTGTAGTACTCTTCAAGTAACACACTGCTCCCTACCCCTAGACATAAATTTACCAAAACTAAAACAGACAAGCATATACATAGTCAGCCATTACAAAATACTTGCAATTTATGGGTCAATTGCTGTCTGTCCACACAATTGAGGCAAGTCTAACATTGAGAAATCACTCTAAATAGCAGAACCCTTTCACTGTATGAACAGAAAAAAGTGCCAGGATCCCAAATAAATGTAAATTCCTGTATCACCTACCAACAAATTTCATATGTTATTGCTGTTATTGGAGAGGACAATTTAGAATTTGTTAAATGTGGGAGGTGGGGAATATCTTCAGATGCATAATGTAAACACTGGTATTAAGAACATCATTATCCAATTGTTTAGAAAGGATTGCTCAAACTGGGTGCCATTGCTCACCAAGTTAGCAGGAGGAACATCTTCTGACTTCTTCCACAGCAGGATTGATTCCTGGCATTTTGTTATGTAAATCATTTACTTTGCATATTATATTCAAGTTGGTTTCTGTAGCACAACTTAGATATTTTAAACTACAAACATTTATGTACTGGATTTGAATTTAAGACAGCAAACCTGGTGTGTATTTCCTCTTCCCCTATCCCTAACAATTAGATGAATCATTTAAACACATGTACTTCTCTGGGGATGAAACAAGTTGTGGAAACTAGTTGTCCTGTTAAAGCACTTTGAATAAAATGCTTTCAGGACTATAATAGGATGAAGGGCTTGGGATAGACAACTGTTTCCCCTTAGATAATAAGAAGTGAAATTAAAGAAAGTTTCAGACATTTTCACAATTATTGTTTCACCTAAAGTACTCACAGTGTTGTTATATTTGTAACTGTTTACAAGCCAAAGGAATGTGGAAAACTCCAAATGTTACCCTCCAAAAGCCACTCCTCAGTTTACTGTTAGTAGCCCCTCCCCCCCAGTGTTGTTCAGTCATTTAGTGTCTATGTGCTCCATTAGTCCCATTAAAGGGTTTCACTAAGTCCCTCTTCAAACACGATCATTCTCTTTGCTAGTGATTATTTTAGGAGTACATAAGAAATGCAATTTAGCTGTGAGACCATGGGTGAAGTCAGTTGAGGTGTTTGGGGAAATTTTGTTTGCTGTTAAAAATGGAATGTTCGAAAAGACAGCCTCTTTCCCAGCCATTTGACATTATAGTATGAGAACGAAAGTCTTGAAAGTGCACATGGAGACAATTTGAAGACAAAATGAACTCTGGCAGGATGTCAAAATAAGAAAAGAAGAAGTTGGATTCTTACTTGCACAGTGTAATACATTTTTCATTCTGTCTTTAAACACATTATGTTGATTAATAAATTTCCTTTTAGTTAAAGACCTTCTCTTTAGTAAAAAAAAACTTCTGATATTTTTAAGAACAGAGAATACAAAATACCATGTAGATTAAGTAACATAGCAAATTACATTTTGATATACTCAAGATTCAAAGCCAGATTTGGCTGTATATTATAAGCCAAGAACTAGTGTTTTAAAAGATTTAACTGAATTAGTATTTAATTCTCACAATACCCTGTATAAGGCAGATATTTTTACTATTTCCATTATTATAGAGGAAGAAACTGATGTCAAATATTTTACCTACAATCACTACTAAGAACTGGTAGAGTCGAAGTTTGAAAGCAGACTATCTGGCAGATTCTATGCTACCTTCTCTATTATGTTGTTTTCATATAAACATTAATCAGCTATCAATAAGACAAACTACACCCATTCCTGATAGTCTCTCTGAGAATTTATAGGGCTTGTCTCACCTGGAATTGAAATTATTTAAAAAGAAATATGAAAAAAAAAAAAAAGCACTAGTAATTATTGAGCACTATAGAAGAGCCACTACCAAAATGTATACTCCCTCTTACTGAATTTAGAAATGCTGTTGTTATGGTTGTTTTTGTTAAGTGCTTTAGAGTTGTCTCCAATCCATTGTGAGCCTGCATTGGGTTTCCAAGGAGCGGATGTGGATGGTAAGCTTGGTCCACCAACCTTGGGTTCAAGCCGACTTTGCAGTCCAGCACATTAACCCACAGCATCACACCAGGACTCCAGAATTGTTATTAGAAGGTAGCAATCTAGCAAGAATTACATTTCCCAGGATCCCTTCCATCTTGGTGCCATCAAAGGACAAGTTCTCATCAATGGATTGTGAGTTGAATTGATGGATATCTCTTTTGAGTCAAACATTTTTAAAGAAATGAATGGTTGTCTTCATGTTCTCGTTACCATTTTAACATTTAGAAGCAGAAGACCCTGAAATCCTACTAGAAGTTAAACCCATGTGATGAAAGGAACATGATCTCTCAATTGCTACTTTAAGAGGAATCACTAGCCTACTGGGGATAGCCACTTCTGACTTTTAAGTGAGCGCTAAATAAATATCTACTGCTATAAGCCTTTATTAAATTGTGAAGTCAATTACAGCAGCTGGGTTTTCAGTAACTAATATAAACACGTAATAGATGCCAGGGATTAAACTTGTAATTTTACATGTATTAACTCACTTGATTCATTTTATATTCTGTGAGGCAACTACTTTTCTTCCTGAAAAGCTTTGGTCAGAGAGTTTGATTAGTTTGTTAAACATTATATACCTCAAATATGTCTCATTCTAACAGTTATATGGTGTCTGCTGTTTCGTTCTGCTGTGCATAAGGTCGCTATGGGTCGGTACTGACTCAATGGCACCTAACAACAACAACTGTATGCATGATGTTTTCAATGTAAGCATTGCAAATGACAATACTTTTTTGTTGGCATATAGTTACAGCATTCTGAAGAAAAAAAACTACCTAATGTACTTCCATCTCCTCAATTCTTGCTAGCTGAAAGATCCTGATTAGTTTGGGTACAGCATTACCAACTCGTAGTGACGCTGTATAGAATTTCCAAAACTGCAAATCTTTACAGGAGCAGAAAGCTGCAAATTTTCTCCCACAGAATAGCTGATGGGTTTGAATTACCAATCCTGTGGTTAGCAGTCCAGTGTTTATCCTACAATGTCAACAGAATTCCTTAAGCAGTTTAGAGTAAAGAATTCCTCAATTCACAGTAGCTACTGCTGTCCAATAACCTCATATTGATGAGAAAGCTGGACAGTGAATCAGGAAGACCATAGAAGAATTGATGCTTTTGAGTTATGGTGTTGGAGAAGAATACTAAAAGTGCGATGGGCTGCTAAAAGAACCAATAGATCTGTTTTGGAAGAAGTGCAGCCAGAGTGCTCCTTAAAGGCCAAGATGGCCAAACTTTGTCTCTCATACTTTAGACATATTGTCAGGAGGGAACAGTCACTAGAGAAGAATATCATGCTTGGTAAGATGGAGGCTCAGAGAAAAAGAGGAAGACCCCCAACAAGATGGATTGGCCAGGTGGCAGCATCGATGGACTCAAGTGTGGCAACAGTAGTGAGTTTGGCCCAGGATCGGGCAGTGTTTCGTTCTGCTGTGAGTCGGTGCTGACTCGATGGCACCTAACAACAACAACTGCTGTCCTGGTGTGGTACTGTAGGATAATTTCTGGAAGGAATCACAACATCAGTGGCTCAAACTCACCAGCCCCTCCTCAGAAACTCTGTACAGGGCCGCAATGGGTTGGAACTTACAGATGTCACATAACAACAATAACAACTGCTGTTTAGGATTTGCGGTGTTGAGCTGTAAGATAAGCAATGGACTGCAAACCACATGTCCAAACCCAGCAGCCACTTCTTGAAAACCCTATATAGGGTTGTTATAACAGTTCCCGTCAATGTACTGTTGCAGGCTCTTTGAAATATCCTCAGCAAAATTTTACTTGTACATGATATTAATGATATTTTTCACTGATTTTCTTATTCCTTTGGGTTTCCTTTCTTGGGTATGGGCACAAATATGGATCTCTGTCAATCAGATGGTGAGCTTGAATCGCCAAACTTACTGTTCAACCTGACTTTGCAGTCCAGCACGTTAACCCACAGCATCACACCAGGACTCTAGGTTTCTGCAAATTTTATTATAATACTTGACTTTGCCTTCAAGAGCTGCCCTTTGAAAATTTCTGTTCAGCTCATTTGCTTCCTCATTTTGTTATGTATCGTTGTTGTTGATAGGTGCCATCGAGTTAGTTCCGACTCATAGTAGCTTTATGCACAACAGAACAAAACAGAGCTGAGTCCTTCACAATCTATTGTCACTGTGCCAATCCATCTCCTTAGGATCTTCCTCTTTATCTCTGACTCTCCACTTTACCAAGCATGATGCTCTTTTTCAGGGACTGGTCCCTCCCAACAACATGTCTGAAGTATGATAGATGAAGTCTTGCCATCCTGACTTCTAAGGAGCATATTGGGTTTATGCCTTCCAACACAGATTTGTTTGTTGTTCCAGCAGTCTATGGTACTTTTAGTATTCTCCACAATGAAAATTCAAATGCATCAATACCTCTATAGTATTCTTTATTCATTGTCCAATTTTCATAGGCATATGAAGTTATTGAAAATACCATGGCTTGTATTAGGAGCACCATAGTTCTCAAATTGACGTCTTTGCTCTTGAATACTTTAAGGATGTTTTGCACAACAGATTTGCCTAATGCATCCTTTGATTTCCATGTGCTGTTTCCATGAATATTGATAATGGATCCAAGCAAATTAAATCTTTGTCAACTTCAATCTTTTCTCCATTTATTATGATGCTATTTACGGGTCCAGTGGTGAAGAATTTTGTTTTCTTTACATTGAGGTGCAACCCATATTGGAAGGCTGTGGTCTTTGATCTTCATCAGTAAGTATTTTAAGTCCAATTTCCTTTCACCAAGGAAGGTTGAATCATCTTCCTCCAATTCTGATGACACATTATTCTTCATATAAGCTATCTTCTTGCATTATTTTTTCAGTCTTCAGATTGAATAAATATGGTGAAAGAATACAACCCTGGCACACACCTTTCCTTATTTTTAACCATTCAGTGTACCCCTGTTCTGTTTTAATGACTGCCTCTTGGTCTACATACAGATTCCTCAGGAGCACAATTAAGTGTTCTCTGCATTGATTTCCATAGCATGTTATGATCCATACAGTCGAAAGCCTTTGCATAGTCAATAAGACACAAGTAAACATCTTTCTGTTATTCTCTACTTTCAGTGAAAATCCATATGAGATCAGCAAATATATCCCCAGTCTATGTCATCTTTTGAATCTGGCTTGAACCATTGGTAGTTCCTTGTCAATGTACTGATGTAGACATTTAAAAATTATATTTAGCAAAATTTTACTTGTATGTGATATGTGATATTAATGATATTGTCTGATCAGTTCTGCATTCCATTGGGTCACCTTTGAAATGAGAATAAATATTGATTTCTAGGTAGCGCAGTGGTTACGAATCGGACTGTGAACCTTAAGGTCAGCAGTTCGAAACTACCAGACGCTCCATGGGAGAAAGATGAGGCTTTCTACTCCCATAAAGATTTATACCCTTGGAAACCCTGTATGGGTCGCTATGGGTCGGAACTGACTCGACGGCACTTAACAACAACCAATCAGTTGGCAAAGTAGCTGTTTTCCAGATTTCTTGGCAAAGATGAGTGAGTAACTCCAGTGCTGCATCAATTTATTTAACTGTATCAATTTGTATTCCATCAGTTTCCAGAGTCTTGTTATTTGACAATGTCTCCAATACAACTTGGACTTGCTACCTTCAATGTCATTGTATACTGATGATATGCTATGTGCAGGTTCCTCACGAGCACAATTAAGTGTTCCAAATACAGTCATTATTCAAAATGTTATCCAGAGTATTTTATGATGCACACAATTGGATTCCTTTACACAGTAAATAAAGGAGAAATAAATAAATTTCAATTTTCTCTGCTTTATCCATGATCTATCTGATCTGGATGAAGCAATGATATCCTTCAATCTGTATGAACTATATATTTTTTAATGATTATTGTGAATTATGTGATAGTTTACATAGGAGAACATTGTCAGGTGTCATCCAGTTGGAACTGACTCATAGCGACCACATGCACACCAGAACGAAACAATGTCTGATCCTGGGCCAACCTCACTACCGCCGCCACACTTGACCCCATCAATGATGTCACCTGGCTGATCCATCTCGTTGGGGGTCTTCCTCTTTTTCTCTGAACCTCCACCTTACCCAGCATGACATCCTTCTCCAGCGACTGTTCTCTCCGGACAATGTGTCCAAAGTATGAGAGACAAAGCCTAGCCATCT
>NW_006408802.1:1709285-1717139 GCF_000296735.1 Chrysochloris asiatica
TAATTCATCAAATCTGTTCTTCAGATGATCTCTAAATTCAGGAAGGATAAATTCAAGATCATACATGAAACATACTCTATTAGTAAATAGACAGCCATAACAACAAAAACCCAAACCTGTTGCCATTGTGTCAAACAGAAAAAGTAATTATCATGATTTGATCTGTCTAGCAGTTCATAGAAAAACCCCCAAGGTTAACTCAAAGCTCACTTAATAAAAAAAAACCCTTTTTTTCTGAGATTGTAAATCTTTATGGAAGTAAACTGTCATATCTTTATCTCAAGGATAGGCTGGTGGATTTGAACCACAAAACTAATGATTAAACATTGAATCACCAGGACAGATTCGTTAGTCATTAGAAAGACCAAATTGAAATAATGAGTGTCATTCATTTAAAGGTTTAATAACAATTAAGTGTTAGTGATAATATTAGAAGAGACAAGTCATACATTTCTGGGAAAAGAAAATATTTCTTTAGTTGTTTTAGAGAATAGTTCTTAATTAGCAATCAACAAATTAAACTGCACATAGTCTAAGACCTAAAAGTCAATTTTGACATTTTGTTGACAGCGAATGCTTGCCTGATTCATAAGGAAACACATTCTTGTTGCTCAGTGCAATCAAGTTGGTTCTGACTCATTGCAATCCTGTAGAGGGTTTCCAAGGAGCATCTGGTGGATATGAACTGTTGATCTTGTGGTTAGCAGTTCAGTGCTTATCTTACAGTGCCACAACAGGAAATATATATGAAGATATTTATTGCAACATCGTATGAAATGGAGATACATTTCAAAGGAATTATAAAACTTATTATTAATAGAAGGATAATGAAATAAACTGTAGTGTATATACATCGTGAGATAATACATAGACGTAATAATATGTAGGATACATGAACAAACATCCAAGTTATAGTACTGATATGGAGTCCTATTGTGATGCTGTGGAATAAAGCACTGGGCAGAAAGGTCATTTTGAACCACAGGTTGTTGTTAAGTGCTGTCGAGTTGGCTCTGACCCATAGCAACCCTGTATAGGGTTTCCGAGGAGCTGATGGTGAGCTTGAACCTCCGACCTTGCAGTTCAAATGGACTTGCAGTCTGGCACATTAACCCACAGCGCCACACCAGGATTCCAAGGTGGTTCAAACTGTCCAGCCTTTCCTTGGAAACCATATACAGCGTTGTTATGAGTCAGAATTGACTCCATGGCACTAAACAACAACAATTGTTGATTTAATATATGAAACAAAATAAGCAGAAGGAAAATGTGTGTTTACACATGTCTGTTGTTTTTGTTGTTAAGTGCCATTGAATTGATTTCTACCCATAGCAACCCTGTATAGTGTTCCCAAGGGGCAGTTGATGAGCTTGAACCTCCAACCTTGTGGCTCAAAGCAACTTTGCAGTCCAGCATATAAGCCCACAGCGCCACACCAGGACTCCACCTTTATGTTAATTAATGAGTAAATTTCAAATGATATGAAAGATTAAAGACCAAATTAATGACAGTATTTACTTCTGGGGGATCAGGTATTTTGTCTGTCTTCCTTTCTGTTTGTTTATTGTGGCATGTTCCTTAAATTGTCATTTTTTCCTAAATGCTTATATAGAAATACTTAAATTTGCTACTTAACCAAATTTTCATTAGTGAGTAATTCCAGCTATAGTAAGTCACATATATAAAACATTTTAGAATTTATAAAGTACTTTTAAATACTATCCTCATTATACTTGTATAATGCTATACAAGCTATTATACCAACTATTTTATACATGCTAAAACTAAGAATGATTAAATTGTCCAAATTCAATGAGTATGTTGCAGGACAAAAGAAATCTAAATATTAGGGGTTTTATTCCATTTCTAATTATGTTTTCATTCTGGGTTTACTAATGGAATACTATAAATAAAAGTAGTTGTCAAATAGTTAAGAACATAGAAATATTAGAGTATTTTTCACAATCCTCATTATTGTTTTGAAATGAACGTTAATATAGAACACCAACCACATCCCTCTTTATAAAAGGCAAGCAGGCCCAAGAGATATTAACAGTGAGACTCCATTTTATTATAGAGAAGAAGTGAGATTAAGGCAAGTAGAAAATAAAAATCTTTACCTGTTTGAGTTACAAATGTAATTAGAATGTAATAAATACATTAGAAACAGCAATCATATGAACAACTGGTAGCTTCTAACTATTAGGGTGCAGCCAATGTATCAAATTATATTAGTCCTGAATATAAGCATACCGAATCCTTAAAGTCTACCGAGAACAGGGAACTTAATCCAAGGGCATTATAATTACCCATTAAACTAGCATCTTTCCCAAGAATAATTCTCATTTTATCCTTTATGAGATTAATTGTCAGTCCAAAGCTCTTTTTTAAGAGGTTCATATTCATGGAACCCAAAGGTAGTAATCTAAAATCTGTTTAGTTAACTATTGTGCAAGTTGTCAATTTATTACCTCTCAGTTCCAAATTCCTCCTTCATTGCTTGATGCTTACTCTGTGACAATATATATTTAACATTCCTCCTTTTGCAAACTTGCCCTAACTGACTCCATTTTTGAATCATAAGTAGCCCCTGCATGTTTAAGTCCTGCCTGAGTGGAAAAGTTTTAAGTAGGAACTTTCTCAGTTGCACCTCCCCGCCGCATCCTAACCATAGCTTATTTTTGCTTCTGTCAAACAGCCAACCCCTCGTCTCTCAAGATAACTGTCTCAGTAGATGAACCCCTAGCCCCACCCTAATGGCTTATGCATATACCTTACCCCTGGTTTGTGCAAGATAATGTCAGACTGCCTATGTATAAATACTCCTTGAAAAATTGGGTCAGGACTGCAGTCATTCCCGCTTTTAGGGAGGCTGTAGTCACTAGCCAGCTGATCCTGAGAGTCTTGAGTGGTCATCTGGGTAAATTGAGACACAACACTTTGTCCTATGACCATTTCTCCCTGGTTAGCTGATATGCTTTGTTATGATTTATCAGTAGAAAATGGTGGAAGGACAGCAAAAACCTACAGTATTTGCCTTACTGGCTTTGGAGTGGGTTGTTTGCTTGTTTGTTTGCCTTTCAAGCTTCTAGAGCCCATGTGGCTCTCCTTGTACCCACATCCTGGAGGATGTTCAGGATCTTGATTACCAGACTTTTGCAATACATTTGGCTTCCCCCGAGAACAGTGGCCAGAATTTTTTCCAGCAGCCTTGGAGATGAGCTCCACTCCTGAGAACATTGTTTTAGAAACCCCTTGGGAGGCTTTGCAGCAAGTTCTGAAGCATAAGAACCCCCTGTGAGCAATTTCTTTTTACCACAGAGAGAAAATCCCAAACAAGTCCTGCAGTAACAGGGCTGTGGCATCTCTAACACACATTAGCCATGTCTGTTTCCTCTCCAAGAAAGTCTGGAACTGAGATATAGTTTGGAAACTATTCAAGATCCTAGGCACTTCATTTCAGCTTTGGGATAGTAGCTGCTCCCTGTCTCTTCTGCTCAGTAGAGTTATTTTCCTTATTGTCCAATCTCTTAGTAATCCAATTTCCTGTTATAGTTAACGATTATTCTTAACTATTTTCTATTTAGGTTTAACTAACAGGTGTATGGAGTCCTGATGTGGCTCTGTGGGCTAATGCATCAGACTGCAAAGTTATTTGAATTGTAAGGTCAGTGGTTCAAGCATACCAGCTGCTCCTTGGAAGCAGTATACAGAGTTGCTATGGGTTAGAATCGCCTCAATGGCACTTAACAACAACAATATGCATACAATTTATCATTTTATAGTACAATCACAATATTTACAACCTTAACCAGTATGTAATTTTGGAACATTTTTATCACCTGAAAGAGAAACCTGATATCCATTAAATAATCAGTCTTTCTATAAATCATATTATGTAGTCTTTAAAATATGGCTTACAGTCCTATTACAATGATATGTGCAAAGATGTGGAGTCAAAAAACCAAAAGGGAGGAACATGCTCAGCATTTCTCAAGCTGGAGGAACTGAAGGAAAAAAAGAAAAAAAAATCAAGCCTCAACTTTTAATATTGAAAGATTCTCTGGACAAATTATCGAATGATACAGAAAGCATCAAAAGAAGATGGAAGGCCAGGGAATGACTAGTGGGTTTGGACCAATGACCTTGCATTTAGCAGTTCAGTGCTTATCCTACCATGTCATACCAGGACTCCATAAAGGGATATAGAAGTAATTTTTTATTATTACACCTGGTACACTTTGAAAATGATGTTCTGTTCCTTTTGATTTTCTTTGACACCAGAAATAGAAATTGGAATCAACAGCTTCCCCAATCCATGTTCCATGAGGAAAATAGATCCTAGGGGGAAGACAGTAGATGTCCTTTTACCTAAACTTGAGATGTTTTATCAACCCAGCATTATATTGCCCCAAATTCATTCTTACCTCTCTACCTGGTGACTTCTCACGTCCTCTCTATTCACTTAAGCAGGCCCAATAGGGCTGATGGTGGGAAGCAGGAGCGTGTACACAAACTCCCAACACTTTCTGGTTTTCCTAGTATTTTCAAACAAAACTACATTTGACTTGCCTAATAGTTTCTGGTGTGGAGCTGAAGGATACGCAATGGACCACAAGATCAGTTCAAACTCACCAGCCACTCCTAGGGAACCATACAAAGGGTCACTATGAGTAGAAACCAACTCTGTAGCATTTAACAACAATGCTCTCTGAGTATTCATTAGCTTTCTAAAAGCTCATCTAAATCCTCCTCAAGCTATTAGCAGAGATCACAGTAGAATTCAGAAGAAAGGCACTTCTATTAATTGATTTACCAAACGTGACTCCCTCTAATTTCCAGACAACGTGCTAAGGGTGCACAGATGAAGAAGAAGTGCCTTTACTTTTAAGAATTTACTGTGCAAGTGTGTTTTTATGGGGAAGAGATAGACATGAAAACCTTTAGGTCTCCCCTTTACTACCTTTTGCCTACGTATGCCCAGGGAATTTGAGATCACTGAATGCTAATGTCTTTGGTGGATTTTAAGTGATGATGGCTTTCTGCTGTTCACTTTAGACTGTCTCTGCTGCATTTATTAAACTACCTTTTGTTAAAAAAAAAAAAAAAAGGAAATGCTTAATGTTCAACCATTTCAAGAGGTAGCATAAATCAAGTATCAATGATACTGAAGGACGACATTCAAGATGCATTGAAGGAATTGGCAAAGAGCAAGACATGAGGAATTGATGGAATAAAAATTGAAATCTTTCAAGAAAGTGAGGTGGCACAGGAGAGACACTCATCTCTGCCAAGAAATTTGGAAGACAACTATCTGACCAACTGATTGGAAGAAATCCGTATTTGTGCCCATTCCAAAAAGAGATGACCCAACAGAATGCAGAAATCATCAGACAATATCTTTGATATCCCAGGTGAGTAAAGTTTTACTAAAGGTAATACAGAAACATTTGCAAGCATACATTGACTGAGAACTTCCAGAGGTCCAAGCCAGAGTCAGAAGAGGACATAGAATGAGGAATATCATTGCTGATGTCCGATGGATCTTGGCTGAAAGCAAAGAATATCAGAAAGGTATTTACCTGTGCTTTATTGACTACACAAAGGCTTTTGATTGTGTGGATCATGACAAGCTATGGACAGCATTACAAAGTAAGAGTATTCCTGAACCCTTAATTGTGCTCATGAGGAAACTGTACATGGACCAAGAGGCAGTTGTTCAAACAGAACATGGGAACACTGAATGGTTTAAAATTAAGAAAGGTGTGTGACAGGGTTGTATTCTTTCACCATTTATTCAACCTGTATGCTGAGCAAATAATCCGAGAAGCTGGGTTATATGAAGAAAAACGTGGCATCAGGATTGGAGGAAGACTCATTAACAACCTGCGATATGCAGATGATACAACCTTGCTTGCTGAAAGTGAAGAGGACTTAAAATATTTACTGATGAAGATCAAAGAGCACAGCCTTTGATATTGATTGCATCTCAATGTAAATAATACAAAAATCCTTACCACTGGACCAATAAACAACATTCTTATCAAAGGAAAAAAGATTGAAGTTGTCAAGGACTTCATTTTTTGTGGATCAACCATCAATACTCATGGAAGCAGCAGTTAAGAAATCAAATGACATATTGCATTAGGCAAATCTGCTGCACGAGATCCCTTTGAAGTGTTGAAAAGCAAAGATGTCAGCTTGAAAACTAAGTTGCGCCTGACCCAAGTCATGGTATTTTCAATATCCTCATATGCATGTGAAAGCTGGTCAGTGAATAAGCAAGATCATAGAAGAATTGATGCCTTTAAGTTATGGTGTTTGAGGAGAATATTGTTAAGTACCATGGGCTGCCAAAAGAAGCAATAGATATGTGTTGGAAGAAGTGCAGACAGAGTGCTGCTTGGAGGCCAGGGTGACCAAACTTCGTCTCTCATATTTCAGACATAGGTAGGGTGGAGGGCCAGAGAAATAGAGGAAGACCCCAGAGAGAAGGATTGGCAAAGTGGCTGCATCAGTGGGCTCAAGCATGGCAACAATTGTGAGGACGGCCCAGGATCGAACAGAGTTTTCTTTTGTTGTGCATAGCATCAGTATAAGTTGGTACCAACTCGATGGCTCCTAACAACAACAGCATATTATTTTTGGATGATAATGTAAATAGAATTGTTTTCTTAAATTAATTTCAGATTATTTATTGCCAACATATAGAAATGCAACTGAAAGTTTTACATTGATATTCTAGCCTGATATTTTGCTACACATTAAGAATGGAGACTTTCAAAAAGTTTGTGGAACAATTCCATTACCTTTAAATACAATTTATCCACAAATTTTGAAGCACCTTAACTCTATTAGGTAAATTATCTACAAATAAAGATCATTGCTTTTTAAATATGCATTCCTTTTTGTTTGTTGTGTTTTGTTTTGCCTAATTGCCCTGGATTGAATCTCCAGTAATACATATTCTAACATTAGGAAGTAAACTAATAATCCTTTGCTATTGAATACAGTGTTTGCTATGTTTTTTCATATGTTCTTTGTATCAGAATGAGTATGTCCACATTTCACTCCCTTTTTGTTGAATGAAAAAAAAGGGGTTGCTAGATTTTGTCAAATCCAACTTAACATTTATTCAGAACGTCATGGTGGTCCTTCCCTTTTCCCCTTATTCTAAGTCAGTGTAGTAAAATGATGTATTTTATATGTCGATCAAGCCTTGATAAGTTAAATCCTACTTCATCATAGTTTATGATAGTTTTATATGTTGCTGCCTTTAATTAGTTATTTTTTTTTAGAGAAATCTCATTCATAAGGAATGATGGCTTGTAGTTGTCTTTATGTCATTTTGCTATTTATTTTCTTTATTTGGTTGTTTCGTTTTGCTATATAATGAATTGAGATGTTCCTCTTTTTTTCTATTTTTGGAAGAGTTTGTGAAAAATTGGTATTAATTATTCTTGAATACATGGATCAATTCAGCAATAAAATGACCTGGGACCTGCTATTTTCTTTGTGGATTGTTATTTTTATGTACTACATTATATCTTTTTTTTTTTTTTTTTTTGTCCTTTTGTTTTTGCTGTCGTTTTTTGTCTTGCTTAGTTTTTATCTCATTATCGATTTGTTTTTTAGTTCGCTTTTGATTTTGTTTTCTACCTGATTGGGGTTGCCTGGTGGTCACATAGCCTCCTTCTGCTACTGGAAAAAGCCTTTTTTGTTTCAATTTTGATTTTAGCTTTGTTTTCTACCAGATGGGTGTTGTTTGTCTGTCACATAGAAGAGTGAAAAGGGAAGACCACATCCTGATCACATCTTCCTGGAGGCAATCAGAAAACATAAAAAATTACCAAA
>NW_006408802.1:1719707-1727099 GCF_000296735.1 Chrysochloris asiatica
TGGGGAAAAATAATAATAAGGTAGAAAATTCTGACTCCTAATATGTGTATGATTTTAGAATCCTCTCTTTTAGTCACTTCTGCCCTCCTCTCCTTGCTGTTAGGTGCTGTCTAGTCAATTCCAACCTGTAACGACCCTGTATAGGGTCTCCGAGGAGAGGCTGGCAGGCATGAACCGCTGGGCCTACAGCTCAAAAGGCCCTATAGTGCATCACCTCAGCCCACAGCACTGTGCCGGACTCCCTTCAAACCAGTGAAAATGAGTAGGCAGACCTCATATGACGGGTATCTGCGTCCCCCGCACAGGGCCTCTGAAGAGTGGCTCGTGAGCTTGAGCCACCAACCCAGCAGACCAAAAGGCCCTGGAATGGCACTCCAGCCCACCGTGCTACAATGGGACAGCTCTCAAATCCGTGAGTGCAAGCCGACCGAATAGTACACACAGCCCAACCCTGTCACCTGTATATGGTTTCCTGTGAGTGATTGGTGAGTGTGAGCCACTGGCTCCATCCCACTGGGCTTGTCTCTCAAAGGAATCTGTGGTGCAGCACCCCACTCCACAGCACTAGCTGGGCTCTCTTTCAAACCTGTGAAAAAAGGCAGACCCACTCCTTGTCTCAGCCTAGCCCAGGAGCGTGTGTTCCTGGCAGAGGAGAGCGCTGGGGGTGGGGGTGTGTTCCGGCCGCTCATCTAATCCCTTATCTCCTCTCGCCCAGACGTATGTGGGCAAACCCTGAGTGCACCCCTCCTGACACCAAAGAAGAAAGAAAAAGAAACTAGAAAATACAACTAGTTTGGAATGACCCAAAGTTGGCAAGCACCCTAGATGTTCCTGCGGTACGTCTCCGCGGCTTGGCGACTCTGCGGCCCCTATTCAGTCCAGCCGCTCTGTCTCTCCCAGGCTGTGGGCCCAGATCACCTAGCCTGGCCAATGGGCCCAAGGTTACACGCCCTTCTGCCTCCGCTCCAAGTTCCACTGGCTACAAGTCTCCCAGCCTCTAGACCCCTCCTATCTCTGTGGATCTGAATCCGGGAGCTCTGACTTGGCTCCTTTCTGTTTTGGATTCCGAGCCTCTTTTGCCGGCAACCTTCGCCCAAGCTGCCAGTGATTCCTGCCCTCTGTGCTTCTTCAGTTAATCTAAAATGTTATTACTCTTGTTTTGGCTCCCTCTAGGTTTTACCATTTATTGAGATGCTGTGGGGTGGGTTCTGACCCACAACTAGTCAGTATATGGTTTCCTGTAGGAGTTGCAGCCCACAGTTCTTGCAAATCTTCAGTTTGTGGTCTGGCAGATTAAGCCACAGCAGGGGTGTTTTGTTATTGGAATTGAGTTGCTATTTAGTTTCTGCTGGTCCCTGAGACTGAGCGGAGAGTTGACCTAGGCTGAAGAGGTGGGGAATGGGCTTCGTGCTTGCAGGCAGATAGGGTCTGTTTTTGATGACGTCCCAAATGCCTCTTTGTCCCCCTGTGCCTTGGGCCCCCCAATTTTCCGTATATATTCACCGGTAATGCCTAATGTGGCTATGAGGACCCCCTGGGATGGACTATGTTGGTTCCTGAGGGCTCACTGGTTCTCTGCAAGTGTGCTCCTTCTGAGAGCGTCTGCTCAGGGCCTGTTAGGTTCCACAGTGGGCGGCGCCCTCCGCCCGGTAAGAGCCAGGAGCAGGCGGGTGGGGTTAAAAATGCTTGTAACTTCTCAGTTGTTAGTTCTTTTAAAAAACCAAGTTCATAGAGTTGCTTCCTAATGTTTTATGTTTGCCCAAAAGCTGTTTGTCTACCAGGCTGGGGCCCATATTGTGACCCTGTCCCATATTTCTCCCAAGCTCACGTACCTGTCCCACTGGTCAGGGAAGTACATTATATCTTAATTTTAATTCTAGTTCATGTTAATACCAAATTAATTAAATCATTTATTAAAAAAAAAAACAAAAAAACTTTCTCCAGAATAGCTTCATTCCCTCTATCTTTTAAAATGATGTCCTTACACATTTTATGCAATGTAGCATAGATTTATATTTGTTGGCTTATGTTACTGTCTTATAAATCAGGTAAAAGTAATAAAATGTTACAAAAAGACTTATCTTTTTATTTCCATAACTAGTTACTTTTGCTGTTTTTATAATTTGAATTGAAGTTACAATTGATAATGTCCTTTCATTTCCATTTGAAGAACTTCCTTTAGCATTTCTTGTAGGACTGATCTTATAGCAACAATATTTGTCAAGAGTTTGAAAATCTATGATTCTTAGTTTCATCTTCATTTTTGTAGAATGGATTTGCTCTATATAGAATTCTTGGTTGGCAATCTTTTCCTTTTAGCACTTTAAATATTTCATTCATTGCCCTCTTACCTACACAGTTTCTGATAAAGCAAATCTGCTATTTATTTTGGTGAAGATCCCTTGTATGTGACAAGTTATTTCTCTTTTGCTGCTTTCAAAATTCTCTCTTTTTCTTGAAATTTAGACCATTTAACCATGATGGTTCTCTTTGAGTTTGAATATGTTGATTACATATATTTTTTATCAAATTTGGTGCATATTTAGCCATTACATGTCAAATATTATTATTATTTTTTTTTTCTTTGCTGTTGTGTGCATCCAATTGGTTCTGACTCATTGTGACCTTTTAAAGTGTTTTTGAGTCTGTAAATGTTTATGGGAGCAGAATAACTGCAATTAAGAAAGCCCAGTGTGAGAAATATAACAGGTCTCTGAAGCCCTATTCATTTGTCATCTTTTTTTTTTCTTTCTTTCCTTTCTCTTATATTTCTCAGACTGAGTAATCTCAACTGAATTATTTTAAAGCCACTGATTCTTTCTTCTGTTTTCTCAGTTCCTCTGTTGAGCCTAGACTTTTTTTTTTTTTTTCAATTGCAGTTTTACAACTCTGGACTTAAAAAAAAATCCATTTTTATTCATATTCTTTATTACATGTGTTGCTATGAGTTGGAATTGACTTGGTGGCAGTGTGTTGTTTCATGAGACATGAGCTTTATCAATACTTTTAATAGTTTAGACATAGTTTCCTTTACCTATGAAGGTATTTAAAGTAGCTGATTAAAAAATTTAGTAAGTCTATCATAATAAAAATAGGGGAGTAGTTAATCTTACAGTCCAGAAACAGAGGACCCTAGGACCGTCAAGGGAGAACAGCACAAGTGGAATGTGGGACCTTATCCAGAAAATCAGAGACACCAGAGATGGAAGCAGAGATGGGGACATGGAGTGAAGGAGCAGCTGATGGCTCTAGATTCATGAAAAGAGAGGGACTAAGAGCTGGCGACCAGGAGTCAGGCTAGCAGAATGTGGCCTTTGATGGTGTAAATTATTATATATGCCTGAGTGTTTAAAAAAAAGAGAGAGAGAAAGACCTAAAATGAATAGATAGAAATACTGTTAACTTATGGTACATGGAGGGAATTATAACCATTGTAATGAAAGAAAGCGTATTATTTGTTGAATGTAGAACTGATGATCTACCCTGTAAACTTTTTCTCAAATCACAATAACTTAAAAAAAAAAAAAAAAAAGAATTAGTAAGTCTAGGTTTTTCAGGAACTATTTCTGTAGCTTGCCTTTTTTTTTTTTTTCTTGTGATTGGCAACATTTTGTAATTTCTTTGCAAATCTCCTAATTTTTTTTGTTGAAAGCTGAATTTTTAAAATAATATAAGGGGGCCTTAAAAAAAAGTTCATGGAACAATAAATTGAAAGATAATGAAGATTTTCATGAACTTTTTGGTCTTTTTATATAATCTAGTAATTCTGAAAATCATAACACTCTCCACTTCTTACAGGTTTATTTTGTATTTGTTTGCTATTACTCTTTGCTGTGGTTATTATAATTTGTTTGCTTAGTAATTTTTCTGAATCAATTTTGAAAAGTCTGTATTCTTTGTCATGTGTGGCTACTCTATTAGCCTACCGGTCAGCTAATGATTAGAAAGATAACCGCCTAAGCTTTTGCAGGCAATAGATCTGGTCTTTGTCAAGGATCCCTTTGTTTGGGGCCACACTTTAAACACTCATCCAAAGATTTTACAACTCAGACTTCCTGATTGTACAGAGCCTCAAAACCATCCAGAGGTGAGACTTTAGGTTTTTTACAATGACTTTTATGAGTACGCCCATGGACCTACATGCATGTAAACTTTCGTAGATTTCCATGAGTATGTCTGAGTTTCCCTAATTACGGTACGGATATATGATTTGCTAGAAACTCTTTTTAAGCTCTGGCTAGTCTCTTGTTTAGGAGCTCTGATAGCGTAGTGGTTACGAATCAGGCTCCGAACCGCAAGGTCAGCAGTTAGAAATGACCAGCTGTTCTGCAGGACAAAGATGAGGCGTTCTGCTCCCGTAAAGATTTACAGCCTCGGAAACCCTGTACTGGGTCGCTATGAGTCGGAACCGACTCCAAGGCACGCAACAGCAGCAGCAGTCTCTTATCTAAGGAGCTCTGGTAGCATAGTGATTACACTCAGGCAGCTAACCTCAAGGTCTGCAGGTTGGAACTACCATCCGTTTCACGAGAGAAAAATCAAGCTTTCTGCTCCTTTTAAGGAGTCCTGGTATGGTTTAGTGGGTTAATGCGCTGGACGGCAATGTCGGTTTGAACTGACAGGTCGGCGGTTCAAGCTTACCAGCCGTTCCTTGGAAACCCTCTATAGGATGGCTTTGGGTCGAATTGACTCAGCAGCACTTAACAATAATAACAACAAAAAATTTACCACCTCAGAAACCCTATACAGAGTCACTATGAGTCAGAACCAAGTCCATAGGAGATCACCACCACCTGGCTCTTGTTTGCCATAACTATTATACATTACTGCGGGCAGCTGTTAAGTTAAAAACACTTGGCTGTAATTGTATTAAATACTTGTTTCTCAAGGGGGGGAAAAACAACAAAAAAAGGTTGTTTTCATTGAGTGAGCTTTGAGTTCACCTAGGGTTTTTTTCTATGAACTGCTAGACAGATCAAATCATCATAATTACTTTTTCTGTTTTTTGTTTGTTTTTCTGCATGTTTCTTAAAGCTCTAAATTTTATTTTCTGCTTCCTGTGAATGCTGACTTGGGAAGGTGAGTGATTTTTTTTACTCCTACAACTACTGGTGGTGGTGGTTATGTGTCATGGAGTAGGTTCGGACTCTTAGCGACCCTGTCTGTACAGGGTTTCCGAGGCTGTCTGTAATGGAAATAAGGGAATGGGACCAGAACAAGTTGTTGATGTTGCTAAGTGCGGTCAAGTCGGTTCCAACCATAGAGCGGCTGGTGAGCTTGAACCTTGTGGTTCAAACCCACAGTGCAGTCTAGTGCATTAACCCACAGTGCCACACTAGGTAGGATGCTACAATTCCCCTATCCTTTCCAGCATTCAGCCATGCTTTTGAATCAATGGTTAATGAATTGCTAGGATCCATTGGTTAATCTCCAGGTTTCTGAAAGTGTTTTATGCCAGTTTTGCAAGCTTTTTGTTGCTTTAATTTTAGGGGTGAATTTTCAGAAATCCTTACTCCACTATTTGCACTGCTATACCATGCTAACGGAGTCCTGGTGTGGTGCTTGCTATAGGAGAAACACTGGACCACAAGGTCGGTTTGAACTGCAAAGTCGATGGTTTAAACCTACCAGCCACTCTTGGGAAACTATACAGGGTTGCTATGAGTCAGTACTGACTGGACAGCACAAAACGCTACCACCAGCACCACACTTCTAATTCTTTGTGTTATAGTTTCCATCTCTAGTTGTTTTATGAGTTCTGTCTCCAAATTTCGACCTGGTACACTTATGACAAAATATTTTATGAAAAGAATAATTGAGCTAATCAGATTTATTTATTTAGGAATATGAATAGTAAACACTGAAAGCTTAAGAGTTCATAATGTCAAGGTGTGTGGAAAGGTCAAAGTAACTCTGAAAACTAAATGGAGAAAGGTTCAGAAACTGTAGGAAAACAAAGAAGCTGCTCATTAAAGAAACCAGGTACTTAGAAAGTATCACAGCAGTATTTTTAGAGAAATGTTTATCATGGTCTATTCCAGGCTGACATTTTCAGTCCAGACTATATGAATCTTTATAAAATATCATTAATATAATTCTACCTTGCAACCTTACTATTATGAATAAATAATGTTATCTATGGAAAATGATTGTCAGCAAGCATACCAAACACATTTTCAGTGCAAAAAAATCCAACCCTCGACTTTCGTTATTGAAAGTTTCTCTGGGCAAATTATTGAATGATGCAGAAGGCATCAAGAGAAGATGGAAGGAATACACAGAGTCACTATATCAAAAGGAAATGGTTAATGTTCTACCGTTTCAAGAGGTAGCATATGATCAAGAGCCAATGATACTGAAGGAGGAAGTCCAAGGTGCACTGAAGAAATTGGCAAAGAGCAAGGCACCAGGAATTGATGGAATAAAAATTGAAATATTTCAAGAAAGTGAGGTGGCACAGGAAGTACTCACTCATCTCTGCCAAGAAATTTGGAAGACAACTATCTGCCCGACTGACTGGAAGAGATCCTTGTTTGTGTACATTCCAAAGAAGGCAGAAATCATTGGACAATCTCATTGATATCCCAGGGAAGTAAAGTTTTACTAAAGGTAATACAGAAACGGCTACAATCATACATTGACAGAGAACTTCCAGAGGTTTAAGCCGGATTCAGAAGAGGCCGTGGAATGAGGGAGATCATTGCTGATGTCTGATGGATCTTGGCTGAAAGCAGAGAATATCAGAAAGGTGTTTGCCTGTGCTTTATTGACTACACAAAAGCTTTCACTTGTGTGGATCATGACAAGCTATGGACAACATTGTTAAGTATGATTATTCCAGAACACTTAATTGTGCTCATGAGGAATCTGTACATGGACCAAGAGGCAGTTGTTCTAACAAAACATGGGAACATTGAATGGTTCAAAATAAGAAAGGTGTGCCACAGGATTGTATTCTTTCACCATACTTATTCAACCTGTATGCTGAGCAAATATTCTGAGAAGCTGGGTTATATGAAGAAAAGCATGGCATCAGGATTGGAAGAAGACTCATTAACAACCTGCTTGATGAGAGTGAAGAAGACTTAAAATATTTATTGATGAAAATCAATGAGCACAGCCTCTGGTATGGATTATACCTCAATGTAAAGAAAACAAAATCCTCACCACTGGACCAATAAGCAACATTCTTATCAACGGAGAAAAGATTGAAGTTGTCAAGGACTTCATTCTTCTTGGATCAACTATCAGCACTCATGGAAGCAGCAGTCAAGAAATCAAATGACATGTTCCTTTAGGCAAATCTGCTGCACAAGACCTTTTTAAAGTGTTGAAGAGCAAAGATGTCAGCTTGAGGACTAAGGTGCGCCTGACCCAAGCCATGGTATTTTT
>NW_006408802.1:1728034-1748113 GCF_000296735.1 Chrysochloris asiatica
ACAAAAATCCTCACCACTGGACCAATAAACAACATTCTTATCAACAGAGAAAAGATTGAAGTTGTCAAGGACTTCATTCTTCTTGGATCAACTATGACCAGTCATAGAAGCAGCAGTCGAGAAATCAAACGACATATTGCATTAGGCAAACCTGCTGCACAAGACCTTTTTAAAGTGTTGAAGAACAAAGATGTCAGCTTGAGGTCTAAGGTGCATCTGACCCAAGCCATGGTATTTTCAATAACCTCGTATGCATGTGAATGCTGAACAGTAAATTAGGAAGACTGTAAAAGAATTGATGCTTTTGAATTACGGTGTTGGAGGAGAATATTGAAAGTGCCATGGGCTGCTAAAAGAACAAGTAGGTCTGTGTTGGAAGACGTACAGCCAGAGTGCTCCCTGCAGGCCACAATAGCCAGACTTTGTCTCTCATACTTTGGATATATTGTTAGGAGGGACCACTCCCCTACCTGTAACAAAGGATATCATGTTTGGTAACGTGGAGGGTCAGAGAAAAAGAGGAAGACCCCAGCGAGATGGATTGGCAAAGTGGCAGCATCAGTGGGCTCAAGCATAGCAACAATTGTGAGCTTAGCCCAGGACCAGACAGTGTTTCGTTCTGTTCTTTACAGGGTGGCTAAGAGTCCGTACGGACTCAGTGTCACCGAATAGCTACAATGTGTTCTTCAATATCAGTTAACTGTCTTATTCTTAACTCCCTTGATATTAAATTATTTGCCCTTTGTTTCTTTTGTATTTCTGAATTCTTGGCACAGTGCAGGAAAATATTAAGTACTCCAACTACTTATTGATTGAGAAATGTTATTTCACATATTTAACAATTTTATTAGAATACAAATATTAGATTTTATTGAAAACGGAACTAAGAATCTCTCTTTTTTTCTGGACACATCTGGTACATGAGATGTCACTTTTTGCTTTGTAAGGGCTGAATTGCAGTGCAATTTTCTTCACTAAGTTATCTTACTGTACCTCCTCCTGAACTTCTGACACTAACTGTCATTCACTGTCACAGGAGCTGTCTCTAAACGTGAACCAATCTTTAAGCTGGGAATAAATGAAACCTGAGATGTGCAAAGTAATGTTTTTTCCGTCCTCCAAAAATGGGTTGACTTTCTATGGACTCATCCTCACTAGAAGAACGATTCCCTTGAAAGCAGAGTGACTGAATAGCCAATGTCATTCAGCATTTCAATTTTCAGTCTGTTGACCATGTGAATTCTCACAGCCACAAGGAGAAAACTAGTTGTCTTTGAATTTCAAATAGAGTCAAGCATAATTCCAGGTTTATCTTTCTTGTGGAAAAGAAGAAAAAAAGAAGAGGAAAAAAATGTTAAAAGAATATTTTAAAACAAAAAGAAATTAGCACAGAACTTCAGAAAATGGCACATTTCTAGGGTACATGAAATTCCATTATGTGAAGCTCAATGACAGGGATTTTGCAGAATTGCTTATGAATGTTGCTTCAAATTGACAGAGTGAGTTTCAAATTTGAAAATAAGCTTTTTATTTAGAGAAGCAAGGGAAAAACCAGGCAGAAATAAGTTATTCATCTTCAATGTGTCAATTCATTATAGCTGAGGAAGTAAGAGACTAGGCCAGTTCTCCTGGTTTTATTTTTTTAAATATCTTTTTAAAAAAGATTTATTTTAAAAATACATGTGCTATAATTGATTTGTATTCTTTTCATTTGGGGTATTACACAGTGATTCAGATTCCTCATTAGGATGCTAATGGTAATCAGGCACTCTTGGTCATCCTATTTAAATTCTGTGCATCAAACCAGCTGCAATTATAAAAACAGATCATTAAGACACTTTACTTTTAGTTTTGAAAATTTTGTAATTCCCATGTTAGTGTTGAAAACTGAACCAGATTTGAGTGAATCTAGCTCACCAGGGAAAAGGTAATCCATGGTGGCTCAAACTTCTCAAAATAAGAGAAATTGGGAATATCCTAGAACATCCATTTGTGGAAAAAATGAAAGTATGTTGAATAGTTAGCCTGAAGCAGGGAGATTGATTACAGCCTTTGGCTAGTGAGAGTGAAATTAGATTAGTCTCCACCTGAGAACTTGGACCCCCAGCTGGGTAAGATGTTAGGGAAAATTACAAAAGGCAGAATGATTAGTTTGTTTGTACATCATGGAAAACTGTGTTACATTTTACCTCACACCTCTTTCTATTGAGGACTTGCCCCTTGCTGTGGACTGCATTGTGTAATGTGAAGACACTTATGCTGAATTTGCAATGGACCAAAAGAGAACATTCAATTCTCTATTAACAGATGAACTAGTGCAGAAAATTAAGACTCTATTACACTTACTCTGGACATAGATGATCATCAACTTAGTTTTATCCTAATATTGTAAAGGTTATCTGAATTGTGGGAGGGTTCCCACGGGAAATTATAGAGGGCTTTGGAAAAATACTAGCGTGTGGATTAACATAATATTTTAGACAGTAAATAAACTCATTTGTGGGTTCTATGAAATATTTACATTCAACTTCTAGTGATCTATCTGCCTTCCCAATGCCTAGTCAAGTCTCCTCCTAGGTACAGCATTGGCATTAACTTCTATTGAGGGCTTCATTGGCCTTGGCTTATCACTTCAAAAGCCAGTTGTCATGGACATGCCATTAACATGAGGTTATTCTCCTATCCTTTATTGGCAACAAGTATGGAGTATGACTTGCTAGGGAAAAGTGAGACATGGAAGTGGAGAACATAATTTCCAAAGCCACCACTGCCAAGTTGATTCCACATTGTAGAGACACTCTGAGACAAAGTAGAACTGCCTATTGAAATTTCAACCCTGCTAAACTTTATAGAAGTAAACTGCTTCATATTTTTTCCTGTGAAGACACCTGTGGGTTTGAGCTATTGACCTTTCTGTTTTAGCAGCTTTTGGTTAGCAGTTTTAACCACTAAGCTATAAGTGCTTCTTGAAATGAGGAAGGAGAGGGAATAATAGAAAGTGTAGCAAGGACAAAGAATGAATAAAGAGAGGAGAAAAATAAAAATCTTGGCATACTAGGGCACAAAGTCATTCCCACCCCCTCCAAACACAGAGTACACAGGGATGGGCAACTTGGACATTGGATACCCAAAATGGGGGGTGGGGGGGCTACAAAGGCAAGAAGTGACTGGCTTACAAGCTTTCAAGAGGGAACCTAGATCCAGAGGGCCTGGAGGAAGGTAGAATCTCCAGTGAGTAGTATTCAATCTGACTAGGCAGGGCTGATGCAATGAAATGCAGACGGGTCTCTTGTGATACAATAGTGAATAATTGTTATCAGGACTGATTGTGAGGGTCAGAAATGTAAAGGTAGACGTTTTATAGCAAGGAGGGGAGTGATTAACTTTTCAGTCTAGGAGCAGAGGTCCCTAGGGCCATCAATGGAGAAGAGCAGAGAGCGGGACCCTACCCAGAGAATCAGTGATGCCTGAAATGGAGCCAGAGATGATGACGTGGAGCAATGGAGCAGCTGGAGACTTTAGATCCAGAGAGGGAGAGCGACTGTGTGCTGAAGACCTGGGAGGTACGGGGGGAAGGATTGCATGGAGGGGATTGTAACCATGGCAATGAGACGATATATGATAGAATGAATGTAAAACTAATGTTCTCCCATGTAAACTATCACATAATTCACAATAAAACATTTAAGAAAAAAATTTTTTTTTAATTTGAATGAGAAGTTAGGTTATCTTAAAACACAGATTCCACTTCTTACTTTTTAATGGATTTAGGAAATATCATTCAATGTATGTCTCCTCATCTGTAAAATGTAGAAAATATTATGTGACTGACCTACCTCTTGGAATTACTGTAATAGTGAAATGTGACAAAGCAGTGAAAGTGATCTGTAGCCTATAGCAGCTGTTGTTGCTAAGTGTTTTCAAGTCAGTGCCAACTTATAACGTCCCTGTATAGGGTTTCTGAAGAGTGGCTGGGAAGTTTGAACTGCCGATCTTGCAGTTCAAACTGACCTTGAGGTCAAGTGCTTAGTGTATGGTGCCTCACCAGGACATCATGCAAGGACCCCTGGTAGCATAGTGGGTTATAAACTGGGCTGCTAACTGCAAAGTCAATAGTTCAAATCTGTTAGTCACTCCATGGGAGAAAGATGAGACTTTCTGCTCGCATAAATATTTCCAGCCTCAGAAACCCTATATATGATCTCTATGAGTCAGAACTAACTCGAGAGCACACAATTACCACCACCACCCATGCCCTGTAAAGCCCAGTAAAAAGTATGAAACACAGTTTACTCTACATCACATTTGATTCTTTAATCGTCATGTTCATACTGGATCGGATTCACAATCAATATGGGGTCAAAAAAAGATGAACAAATACATACATACATTCATATGTCAATACACAAGTGAATAAATGATTACATATGTATGGTTGTTGTTGTTAAGTGCCACCAAGTCAATTCCGACTCATAGTGACCCTGTATAGGTTTCAAGGAGTGACTTCTGTGTTTGAACCACCAACCTTGCGGTTAACATTCCAGTGTTGATTCTACAGCACCACACCAGGGTATTGATGATATATCCTGATAGATCTGTAGGAAGAGAAAAATAATTTGCAAAGATGATGAAGTCCCCAAAGTACTGACATGATGAAGTTCATATAGTGTATACTTTCCTTGAGGGGATTTTTCCCAAGCAGTGAGTTGTTATTGTTGCTGTTGTTGCAGTGTTGTCACATTGGTTTGGACTCATATCACCCCAGGGTTTGAACTGCCCATCTTAGCACCTCACCAGTGTTAAGCAGTGAGGTAGAATGACAGATTCTGATTCCCAAATAACCTGACGTCACTGAAAGAATTGATATGAAGATTAATCTTTCAAAACTATTTTGAATGTAAATGTCAAAGTATTATGTAATTTGTACCATATTATCACTTCGCTCATTTACTGTATTTTCCTGAACTCCAAAACACAGAGTCACTATACCAAAAGGAAATGGTTGATGTTCAACCATTTCAAAAGGTAACACCTGATCAAGAGCCAATGATACTGAAGGAAGAAATCCAAGGTGCACTGAAGGAGTTGGCAAATAACAAGGCACCAAGAATTGAAGGAATACAAATTGATATCTTTCAAGAAAGGTGGCACTGGAGGCACTCACTCATCTGTGCCAATATATTTGGAAGACAACTATCTGGCCAACTGATTAGAAGAAATCTGTATTTGTGCCCATTCCAAAGAAAGGTGACCCAATGGAATGTGGAAGTCATTGGAGAATCTCATCGATATCCCAGGTAAGTGACATTTTACTAAAGGTAATACAGAAACGGATGCAAGCATACATTGACAGAGAACTCCCAAAGGTTCAAGCCAGATTCAGAAGAGGATGTGGAATGAGGGATATCATTGCTGATGTCTGATAGATTTTGGCTGAAAGCAGAGAATACCAGAAAGATGTTTACCTGTGCTTTATTGACTATGCAAAAGCCTTCAATTGTGTGGATCAGGACAAGCTATGGACAGCATTGCGCAGTATGTGTATTCCAGAACATCCAATTGTGCTCATAAAGAATCTGTACATGGACCAAGAGGCAGTTGTTTGAACAAAACATGTGAACACTGAATGGTTTAAAAATAAGCAAGGTGTGCAACAGGGTTATATTCTTTCACCATACTTATTCAACCTGTATGCTGAGCAATAAACCGAGAAGCTGGGTGCTATGAAGAAAAACATGTCATCAGGATTGGAAGAAGAGTCATTAATAACCTGCAATATGCAGTTAATACAACCTTGCTTTCTGAGAGTGAAGAGGACTTAAAATGTTTACTGATGAAGATCAATGAGCACAGCCTTTGGTATGGATTGCATCTCAATGTAAAGAAAACAAAAATCCTTACCATTGGACCAATAAACAACATGCTTATCAGTGGAGAAAAGATTGACGTTGTCAAGGACTTCATTCTTCTTGGATCAACTGTCAACACTCATGGAAGCAGCAGTCAAGAAATCAGATGATGTATTGCATTAGGCAAATGTGCTACAAGATCTTTTTAAAGTATTGAAGAGCAAAGATGTCAGCTTCAAGACTAAGGTGTGCCTGACACAAGCCATGGTATTTTCAATAACCTCATATGCATGTTACAGCTGGATGATGAATAAGGAAGACCGTAGAAGAATTGATGCTTTTGAGTTATAGTGTTGCAGGAAAATATTGAAAGTGCCATGGGCTGCCGAAAGAACCAACGTTTGAAGAAGTGCAGCCAAATCCTCCTTGGAGGCCAAGATGGTCAAACTTTATCTCTCATACTTCAGATATATTGTCAGGAGGGACCAGTCGTTGGAGAAGGATATCATGCTTGGTAAATTGGAGGGTGAGAGAAAAAGAGGAAGATCCCCAGCGAGATGGATTGGTAATATGGCAACATCAGTGGTTTCAAGTGTGGCAACAATTGTGAGGTTGGCCCAGGACTGGGCAGTGTTTTGTTCTGTTGTGCATATAGAGTGGCTATGAGTCATTACTAACTTAATAATAGCACCTACTAACCACAACAAAAATTATCAAGTGTCTGGCCCCTGGTTAGAGGAATGCTCAAATCATTGTACTCTACAATGGAGTCTCAGCAGAAGTAATGTGAGTCTTAATTATATTTGAGAGGTAGCAAGGAAGCCTCAGAGCACATTCTTCTTGGCTGACTGTTGCCATCTTGAGTTTTGAAGCTGGTACCCCTTCTCTCTTTAGTTTCTCACCATGTGGCACAGGAGGCTATGAGAAGTTGTATACTGTTTACAGCTGGTGGCGTTATCCAAGGAACGGGCTGACCAAAACCAAATTTTGTTTTCCTTACAGTTTCTGTCCTCCCAGTTTTATGCCTTCTTTTTCAGGGGTGATGGACTTAGAAAAAATATAATAAAGATTTATCCCCAGACTACAGGAAGAGAGGAGTTTCAGTACATCCCTTTCTCTTATATTATTCCATGTCAAGTTCAGCCTTGGGCTTTTCAGAATTGGTTTTTGTACTCTCTAAATTGGAGAATCACTTAAGAATAAAATGCAATGAAAACCAGTGTTCTTTAGGGTTCCATTATTTAGGATTGGAAATAAACTTGGCAAAAATAGAGATAGACCTGGTTCTCAGTATGCAATTTTGAATTTTACAGGGAAAACATTTTAATGTTTTGGGAGACAAAATAACTTTAAAATAAGTTGCATTTTTCAAATCATTAAAATGATTTAAAAAATCATTAAATACATTAAAATTCCTTTTATGTGTCTTGGTTTTCTTTATCCTGCAATTAGTTCTTAGAAATTAAAGTGTTTTTATATTTCTAATCAATTATTATGTAAAAGAGGTCTATTTCAAATTGTTGTTTTCTCATTAACTTAACTTACTTTACTTATTAGTATACAATTATATATGTACTTTGCGCATAGGAATTCTAAAATTGCATCTGTAAACAAATATTTTAATTGCAGCTTTTTACTAATTCTGAACTTCCTCAGGGAATAAAGTCTCATATTCTCTAGTATATACATTTCTGAGTTATTGGAACATTGCCCTTACTCTTTTAGATTGTTGAAAAACCTTGTAGGCCACAGCTTTTTATTTTTGTTACTTTTAATATAGTTTCTATGGAAGATAGTTTTGCAACAAGCTACTCACTAATCCCTGAAAAGACTAAAGCAGTCACTTTGTCTGGAATACTGTCTCTCAAATCCTTGTTTCTTCTTGGAAACCCCTGTAATGGTTAGGATTCTGTGTCGACTCTACTAGACCAGGATTTCCTGAAGTTTAGCAGTTGGAATGTACTTATTTCCATGGGGATGAAATCTAATACAAGCATAGTTAGTTCTATGAGGAGTGGCTATGAGTAGCCAACAGTTGAAGTGATGCTTCTTTATGGATGTGGTCTACTCCCAATATAATGGACAAGTGGGAGGGTCTCTCTCTGTCTTATACCAGGGACCTGGGACTCTACAGTTGTAAGATAATAAACCCTCTATATGTGTGTATATATTGTTTTTATGTGCCGTCGAGTCGGTTCTGACCCATAGCAACCCTGTACAGGGCTTCCAAGGCTGTAAATCTTTATGGGAGCAGAACGCCTCTCATCTTTCTCCCGCAGAGCGGCTGGTAGTTTCAAACTGCTGGCCTTAAGATTTGCAGCCTGATTTGTAACCACTACGCTGGTGGTTTTATATATATATATTTCACTGGTTTTGCCTCTCTAGAAAACCCAGCCTAAAACAAGCACTTACATTGGTCCATGGTGGCTCAGTGATAGACATTTTGCCTTCCATGAGGGACACCCAGGTTCAATTCCAGGACTTCAAGTGCAACCACCACCCATCTGTCCATGGAGGCTTGTGTGTTTCTTTGATGGTGAATGGTTTCAGAGAAGCATTGAGACTACAACAGACTAAGAAAAGCCTGATGATATATTCTGGAAAATGAACCAATGAAAACTCTATAGATCACAACTAAGCATGGAGATAGCATAAGATAAGGCAGAATTTCTTGCTGTTGTGCATGGAGCTGCCATCATTCAAGGGCAACGAACAATAGCAGGGCTAGCAGGATACTAACTTCCCTCTGAAATTTTTCCCTAAGTGTGAAACAAATTTAGGTGTCACTACTCACATCATGTTGTTGTTGCTAACTACCGTCAACTCAGTTCTGACTCATAGCAACCCTGTTTAGGGTTTTTGAGGAGTAACTGGTGGGTTTGAACTGATGACTTTGTGATTCTTAGTGCAGTGCTGGTCGTACAGCGCCACACTAGGAGTCAGGTCATAAACTGTTAAGTGTTCAACATGTTACTTTATAAAATGTTTTTCTATGTCTGTCTCCAACATAAACTATGAGTTCAGCCAGGAAAGAAAAATAATCTTTTTTTAGTCCTTGAAAATCATCAAAACTAACATCTTAGTGGTAGATTTTCACTAACAATAATTCTGAGAGTCTTTTGAAACCCCAAGTTCTCCATATGTTTCATGACTTTAAAATATGTCACTAATGAGAATGAATGATATATTTTGATTTTATTCATGGGAAACTGCAATTTGAGGAATAGTTCAGAAGTAGGTGGAGGTTCTCAACACTTCTGAAATGGGTAGTTTTCTGGGTCCTTCCAATGTCATCTCCGACACTGGTAACATCTGATGAAAAGGGTTTTTTTCTTTCAAAAGACACATTAGTAGGAAGGTTGGGAATTAGAAGATTGAAGAGATGTATCTAGGTTAAAAATGTACTTCATGTGACTATTTCCAAAGTTAACAGGCTTAGGAGAAAACACTTGAAAAGCAATAAATATTTGAGAAAAGCTTCAGGAAATAAATTGTGCATTAAAGAAGAATGTGTCAGGAAGGAAAGCGACTATGTGACAAAGTTCAAAGTTCACTCAGATGTAAAACGTCCTTGTGTGAGTAATAGGAAACAAAAAAAACATCAGGGTTGGAATAATTAGACAGGAATCAAGACATTCTAGTTCTCAAGTCACTCAAAACCTTTAAAAATCATCCTGTTTTCCTTTGGTGTATTCTATTTTAGTCAAGAATGACTCAAATTGCTTGGTCAGGCTGAAAATCCTGGGTGTCTAGGCAGACTGAAAATTTTGTCTTACACACACACACACACACACGCACTCACACACACATACTTATATGCACACACACCACTTAGGTTTCACATCTCTTGCTGTTGACACTGTTTTCTTTGACTAGTCCTTCATTTTTTAATCAAAGTTAATGTGGCACTGAAGTTCCCAAATTCAGCTTTCAAAACCATTATAGAGATAAACACACATACACAGCTGGGCTGTCAGATTTCTAGAGAGGGATCTTTTATGCTCTTCAACGAAATGATGTCTGCTTGTCTCTCTCCATTTTCCTCCCGCAGTTCATTGCTAAAAAGTTTTGACTAATTCTGGGAAGTCATATAATTGGATATTCACTATTCATCTTTTCAAATGATAACCTAATCATTCCTTTGGAAATGCTGATTTACCCATCAGTCTGTTAGACTGTCTACATACTCACAATCCACTTATCAAACTCCATCTTATATTTGAATTAAGAAAGTCATTAAATCAGTTCTTGATTATGCTTCTATGCAAGCACAATATGCATCACATCACATAGACTATTGACTTTTAATTTAGGACTTCCAGCTGTCCTAAGATTTATCTAATTTAGCATTCAAAACTATTTGGGAAGCATAAGGTACTAACATTAAAAAAAAATCTGAAAACAGGACAAAAATGTGCCTGAGGGGGGTTAAAAAAGCAAAAAAAAATTGAAACAATGCATAGCACCTGGAATATAAGTAATTATTCCAGAATAAATAAGATTGAGAGTTAAAATATTTTTTTTTTTTTTAAATGGCCCCTTGTCAGGCAACATTGTATAATACACATTGTATTTTAAAGATACAATTCAAATTAGTGACACTTTTGGAAACAATAAGTATTTCTAATATTCAGTGTGCTTGTGTTTAATGTGAGAAATAAAAGAAGGGCTATGCAAAACCAGAACAATTAATATATCTTCTTCATTATTTTCCTACAGTGAAGGTCAAGCCACAAATGTTTTAAACAGTTGTACTTACCTCAGTTTTTCAACCACATACTTTCCATACAGAATTCCTTTTAAAGAGTGAGTTACATGTATAAAACAATAATATATGATGACTTAAGAATGTAAAGAATAGGAATAATAAGATGAAAAGAAATCACCCATTCAAGAGGTTAATTTCTTCACTGAAGAACTTAATTGCTTTGATTCAAATAGTGCTTCAGTGAAAGTATATCTCTCTAATTGAATATCTTAAATTGAAGAAGAAAGAGGAAAATTACGGATGTTACTAAATAGCAAGCATGTACCAGTAATGGGGCCCTGTCTGTATCTCCATATACATCTTTGCTGTTCTTCCTTTTCATATTATTCTTCAGTCATGTTACAATAACTGTGGTATACTGAAGACAATGCTACTTCACATCACTGTGACTTTTATATATTTATCTATCCAGTTTTTCTCTTACCCTTTCTATTTCTGACTGGTCGACATCTCTTTACCCTTTAAAACACAGATCAGTCTTCATATCTTACATTAAGTCACTTTTCCCATTGTGGGATTTCTCTACATTGTAAGCTCCTTGGCAGAAGATTTTGTATCTTTTCAGCTTTCTATACCTAGATGTACTGTGAAGTGTATCACAAAATAGGAACACAACAGAGTCCCTAGGTTGGTTTTCATTTACATGTGTCATCTTAGAGTTCTAAATACCTAGTCTCAAGTCTAGTGACTCCATGAGAGTTGTTGTAGTTGTTTTTAAGTGCCATCAGTCGGTTCTGACCCATAGCGACCCTGTACAGGGTTTCCGAGGGTGTAATCTTTACGGGAGTAGAAAGCCTCATCTTTCTCCCGCGGAGCAGCTGCTAATTTTGAACCGCTGACCTTAAGTTTCACAGCCCGATTTGTAGCCACTATGCTACCAGAGCTCCTTGAGTAGTGGGTTAAATATGGTTCTCCAAATTCATGTCCACCTGGAACCTCAGAGCATGACCATATTTGGAATTAGGGATATTGCAGATGAAACTAAAATAAGAATTTTGAGATGAGGTAATCCTGGATTAGGGTGGGCCCTAAAGCCAATTACAAATATCCTTATAAAACCAATGGAAAAGCCATGGCAGGCAAAGATTAGAGTGATGAGGCTGCAAGTCCAAATGTCCAGGATCCAGCTGGAAGAGGCAGTCTTCAATGGAACATAGCCCTGCTGGGACGATTTCAGACTTCCAGTGTCTAGAACTTTCAGAGAATAAATTTCTACTGGTTCAAGCCACAATGTTTGTGGCAATTTGTTAAGACAGCCCTTGCAAACTATTCTGATTCTTTTCATCCTGTGCTAAAATGTCTGATCTTTAGAAACTATAGATTTCTGTATCTAGCAGTTAAAATATTCTAATTTTGGAATGACTCAAAATGTTTTCCTATTTTGTGGTAACCTGGGTATGAAAATGAAAAATTCAAACAAGTAGCAAAAAACATCCCTACATCCTTATTCCTAATATTCATTGTGTAACAGGGTTTTTCTTGTCTTTTCACATATAAGATTTCATTTTGTTCATATAATTATTTGTTTCATTTATTCAACAAATGTTACCAAGTTTTCCTCTTTTCTGGGTACTGTCCTAGGCAGCTATAACCTGGGGTTAGAGCTTCATACAAGATATATGATAACCTGATAGATTTGCCATCATATTGAGCAAACATATTTTAAACAAATACATAAATTTTCAAAAATTGTGGTATTGTTAGTTGTCATTAAGAAAGCAAAGACAAGTTCAGAGATTGTCACTAAGAAGGTCTTTTTAGATCATGAATTCAAGAAAGAATATCCAGATGAGATAACATCTAAAGAAACCTAAATGGTGAGAAGGAGCTAAGTATGAAATCATATTGGGGAAGACTGTCTACTGAGTGTACAAATGCAAGGGCTTGAAGAAAGCATCGGTTCTCTGTGTTTGAAACACAACAGGGACCAAAATAAGTAAGGCTGGAATCCAACTGATTTTTGTATGTTGATCTTATGTCCTGCCATTTGGCTGAATCTTCTAATGAGGTCTAGTAGATTTTTTTACTGAGTCTTTGGGGTTTTCTATGTATAGGATCATATTGTCTGCAAATAGAGTTTTACTTCCTCTTTGCCAATTTGGATGCTTTTTAATTTCCCTGTCTTTCTGTATAGCTCTTGCTAAGACTTTCAGCACAATAATGAATAGGTGTAGTGACAAAGGGCATAGTTGTCTGGTTCCTGTTTGCAGAGGGAAGGCTTTCAGTATCTCTCCTTTGAGAATAATGTAGGCTGTTGGTTTTGTCTCATACTTTTGACATATTATCAGGAGGGATCAGTTCCTGGAGAAGGACATCAGGCTTGACAATGTGAAGAGTCAATGAAAAAGAGGAAGACACAAGAAGTTTAACACGGTGGCAGTAGCAATAGATTCAGTCATTCTCTTGATCAAAAGGTCACTATGAGTAGGAACCTACTAAATGACACTTAACAACAGCAACAACAACTGGGTGAATGGTGGTACTGCAAATTGAAGTATAAAGCTAAAGAAAAGGTGGTTGGTGAGAATGGAAAATAATTGAGTTGCCAAGATGTTGGATGGAGAATTCATGTTATGTTACCAAGAATCATAATAGGGTTAGTGGTAAAAAGGAAGAGCTTGAACAATTGCTCATTTTTAATTAATGTGATTATTTTAGTAAATGGTCAGTAGATGACAAAGTCACCTGTCCAATCTCAGGCTCTTAAAAAAAATGGCAATTTTTAATATGAGGAAGAAAATTGCTTGGAAGGGGAATGGTAATTCAGGAGGCTTGTGGCATATGATGTAGCTCAATGAGAGACAAACAAAAAACATTTCTATTTGAACAGACTTCAGGAGAACCTGTGTTGTTAGGGAATATAAAGCATAAAGGGCATACTTTGGAAAATGCTGAGGACATGAGGATTTTTATAATGATGATTATGTATTTAAGAGAGCATTATTAAAAGTTTTGATAGGGAAGGCTGAGAGTGAAGTTAAATTAGGGACTATGTGCGGGAGTCCAGCTCTCGCAATGTCATGAGACACGAGAGGAGACGTGGAATCGGCGAAAGTGAAAGTAATGGAGGTGTCTCCACTTAGTTGGCTGATGGATCGCTCTCTGCCCGGCTCAGCAAGTCTTTATTTTTTTCTTAAAATTACACAGTTCATAATGATTTGATACCTTGATTTTTCCCTTGACTTATTACACATTTTTAATCATAACATTCTTTCACCTTGTGATTATAGAACCTTAACAAAAGTATTTCTATGATGTCCAACCTGACCTTTTCAATATCCTGTTCATTTTCTAACCATTAAGCATTTTCCTTTTGACATCATCTCCTCTCCTATGTAAGTGATAGATTGTTTCTTCTTATTCCCACTAAAAGATCAAGTTAGACATTACACAAATCATTTCCACTTCCAAGACCCTTGATTACATCCTCTTACTAATATAAGTTTCTATTAATCACCAATGCCTACACTACTTTATTGTTTTTACTAGCTAATTATCAATCTTCTATCCTACATAAGGTACTACTATTTTCTATAGTAAAAGCATTACTAACATCAACTTAATTATTTTGTTTTTCTAAAGTATTCATTAAATTGCTTAACCACAGTGTTCCTATGTTTCTTTCTTTTGGGGCCATGAGGCAAGTTAAAAGGGCCTAACCTGGTTAATTGCTACAGGAAAGATAGATTATTAAGTTTTGACCACCTTTCATTTATGTTCGCCATTCTCTGCACAATTACATAGGTATGTAATAGTGGGGGTTTGTGAATTCTGGCTGGTAATTGATTTAGGTGAAGTCTATAGGGGCCGGTCAGCTTTACTTTAGTTTGTTATCTGCTTTTGTGATCTCATAAATGCAGCTGCTTTGTACTCAGGTTTTCTGTGAGAGGGAGTAGCTCATACAACTCTCTTTGAATCTAACCCAATGAAGCTGAAACAATTGTTGCCAGACTGGTTTCTTCCTAAACTCGGCAGAGCTCACAGTCAGTACAATATTCTTACAAATGAATTCAGAGTCATCCTAAAGGGGAGATAGAGGGTGCCCCTCCAGAGTATTATCTGCTTTGCATGATGTTTCTCCTTTTGCCGGGACTGTGTCAAATGGCAGAAGCGGAATGGCTTCCAGCAACTATGGAAGTCCATACATAATATAAATTATATGGTAATAACTCTGGAGGTTTAGGTCATTAGTATGGCACAAAATGTCTGTATTGATTGTTAAAATATTTAAATATTTTCACATTTGGTAAATAGCCATTATCTGAGGTTTCATAGTATTATTGTTGTTGCTGTGTGCCGTCATGTCATTTCTCATTAATAACCCTAAAAAGCCTTTATGAAAACATCTGGTATGTTTGAACTGGTGACCTTTTGGTTTCCAGTTCAGTGCTTATCATACAGCACCATATCAGGGCTCATACTATACTTATAATCCTGGATAGTTTGATTATTTCCTCCAATAGTCTTAACATCCCTATGTTGTTGTTGTTATGTGTCGTGGAGTCGGTTCTGACTCATAGTGGCCCTGTACAGGTTTCCCAAGGGTGTAAATCTTTATGGGAACAGAATGCCTCATCTTTCCCTGGTGGAACAGCTGCTAGTTTCAAACTGCTGACCATGAGATTAGCAGCCTGATTCGTAACCACTATGCTACCAGAACTCCCTATAAACTACCATATATAGAAGGGCATCACTGGTCACAATAGAGAAAAGTCTTTAGTGTTATACCTTGCACCCATTATGATTGATTGGCATAAGTATTTTTTAAAAATATTTTCAACATCATACTTTATATCACAATCAGCTTGACACCTGAGTGGTGATTATGGTAAAAGTATTACAAAGTATGTTGGGATTAGTCCTTATATTTTCTCAGAGAAGGAACATAATCTGTTCACACTATAGCATCCAGTAATGGTTTCCTTTTTATAGAGTGGTGAAGGTGATAGTATAGCAAACAAGTGAAAGGATACTCTAAGCAAAATATTTGATGCATCCTTTATGCATCTCTTCTGTAATTCAATGGGAGTCACATCACACCAAAATAAAAATTCAGAGGATGCTATTGTTCCCATATTTGACACATGGGTCCATGCTCAGAAAATATGTCAAAGGGCACATTTTAATGAAGATGGATCCCAAGTTTCAACTCCTATCATTCAGATCCCATATTCATGCATTTTCCAACATGCACAACATATTTTCATGAACCAATATGTGGCATTCTAACACCTCATCTAATTCACCAAAATTACAGATACCTTGAAAGAATATTGGTACAGATTATAGACTATCCCAACACATAGTTTGTCGTACTGTGGTGGCTTGTGTGTTGCTATGATTTTGGAAGCTATGCCACGAGTATTTTAAATACCAGCAGGGTCAGGCATGGCGGACAGATTTCAGATGAGCTTCCAGATGAAGACAGACTAGGAACAAGGAGAAAATAACTACTTCTGAATATGTAATTACTGAAAGCCTTATGAATAGTAGAGAAATACTGTCAGATATAGTGCCAGAAAATGAGCCCCTCAGGTTGTAAGGTACTCAAAATGTGACGGGGAAGGGCTTCCTCCTCAAAGTAGGGTTGACCATCATGATGTGAATGGAGTAAAGCCCTTAGGAACTTCATTTTCTGATGAGGCACAACTCAAAATGAGGAGAAACAGCTGTAAACATCCATTAATAATCGAAACATGGAATGTACATAGTTTGAATCTAGGAAAATTGGAAATTGTAAAAAATGAAATAGGACCCATAAACATCAATATCCTAGATATTAGTGAGCTGAAATGGACTAGTATTGGCTATTTTGAATCTGACAATCACGTGATTTACTATGCTAGGAATGACAAATGGAAGAAAAATGCCTTCGCATTCATCGTCAAAAAGAACATATCAAGACCTGTCATGAGGTATGCTGCTTTCTGTGGTAGGATAATATCCATAAGCCTACAGGGAAGACCAGTTGATACCACTATTATTCAGATTTACTCACCAACCACTAAAGTCAGTAAGGGTGAAATTAAAGAGTTATACCAACTTCTTCAGTCTGAAATTGATCAAACTTGCATTCAAGATATATTGATAATCACTGGCAATTGGAATGCAAAGTTTAGAAACAAAAAGGAAGGATCAGTATTTGGAAAATATGGCTTTGGTGATAGAAATGACACTGGAGATCACATGATAGAATTCTGAAAAACCAATGATTTGTTCATTTGAAAAACATTTTTAAACAGCATAAAAGATGACTATACACATGGACCTCATCAGATGGAATACACAGAAATCAAATTGACTATATCTGTGGAAAGAGATGGTGGAAAAGCTCCATATCATCAGCCAAAACAAGGCCAGGGGTAGATTGTGGACCAGACCATCAGTTACTCATACGCAAATTCAGACTGAAGCTGAAGAAAATGAAAACAAGCACATGAGATCCAAAATATGACCTTGAATATATATCCCATATGAATTTAGAGATCATCTGAAGAACAGATTTTATACATTAGACAGTAAGGACCAAAGACCAGAAGAGTTGTAGGATGATATGAAGAACATCATATAGGAAGAAAGCAAAGTCATAAAGAAGATAAGAAAGAAGGAAAATATCAAAATGGATGTCAGAAGATACTCTGAAACTTGCTCTCCACCTTAGAGAAATGAGGAGGTACAAGAGCTGAACAGAAAATTTCAAAGGTCATCTAGAGAAGACAAAGTCAATTATTATAATGAAATGTGCAAAGATGTGGAGTCAAAAAACCAAAAGGGAAGAACATGCTCAGCATTTCTCAATCTGAGGGATGAAAAAATCCAAGCCTCAACTTGCATTGTTGAAGGATTCTCCGGGCCAATTACGGAATGATTCAGAAAGCATAAAAATAAGGAAGGAATACACAGTCACTGTATCAAAAGGAAATGGTTGATGTTCAACTGTCTCAAGAGGCAACATATGATCAAGAGCTAATGAAACTGAAGGAAGAAGTCCAAGGTGCATTGAAGGAATTGGCAAAGAACAAGGCACCAGGAATTGATGGAATACAAATTGAAATCTCTCAACAAATTGAGGTGGTACACATGGCACTCACTCATCTATGCCAAGAAATTTGGAAAACACCTATCTGGTCAACTGACTGGAAGATATCCTTATTTATGCCCATTCCAAAGAAAGGTGACCCAATGGGGAATGCAGAAATCATTGGACAATATTGTTGATATCCCATGTGAGGAAAATTTTAATAAAGGTAATGTACAAATGGTTGCAACCATGGATTGACAAAGAATTTCCAGAGGTTCAAGCCAGATTCAGATGAGAGTGTGAAATGAGGGATACCATTGCTAACGTTAGATAGATCTTGGCTGAAAGCAGAGAATACCAGAAAGATGTTTACCAGTGCTTTATTGACTACACAAAGGCTTTCGATTGTTTGGCTCATGACAAACTATGGACAATATTGCAAAGTATGAGTATTCTGCAACACTTAAGTGTACTCATGAGGCACCTGTGCATAGACCAAGAGGCAGTTGTTTCAACAGAATATGGGAACACCAAATAATTTAAAATTAGTAAAGTTGTGCGACAAGGTTGTATTCTTTCTCCATACTTATTCAACCTATATGCTGAGCAAATAATCTGAGAAACTGGGTTATATGAAGAAAAATATGGCATTAGGATTGGAGGAAGATGCATTAACAACTTGTGATTTGCAGATGATACAACCTTGCTTGCTGAAAGTGAAGAGGACTTAAAATACTTATTAATGAAGAACAAAGACCACAGCTTGGTATGGATTGCATTTCAATGTAAAGAAAAGAGAAATCCTCACTACTAGATCAATAAACAATATTCTCACCAATGGAGACAAGATTGAAGTTGTCAAGACAACTTGGATTTTTCTTGGATCAACCATTAACACTCATGGACTCAGCAGTCAAAAAAATTAAATGATGTATTGCATTAGGCAAATTTGCTTCACAAGACCTTTTTTAAGTGTTGAAGAGCAGAGATGTCAGTTTGAGGACTAAGCTATGCCTTACCAAAGCCATGGTATTTTCAGTAGCCGCATATGCATACGAAATTTGGTTGGTGAATAAGGCAGATCATAGCAGAATTGATGCATTTGAGTTAAAGTGTTGGAGGAGAATACTGAAAGTACCATGGGCTGCCAAAAGAACATACATATCTGTGTTGGAAGAATTGCAGTCAGAGTGTTCCTTGGAAGCCAGATGGCCAGACTTCATCTCTCTTATTTTGGATACATTGTCAGAAGGGACCAATCCCTTGAGAAAGATATCATGTTTGGTAAGATAGAGCATCAGAGAAAAAGAGGAAGACCCCAGTGAGATGGATTGGCAAAGTGGCAGCATCAATGGGCTCAAGTGTGGCAACAATTGTGAAGTTGGCCGAGGACCGGGCAGTGTGTAGGTACTGACTTGATGTCACCTAACAACAACAACAACAACAAAGGTAGATTGTAACACAGAATTTGGAAACTGAAAGTAAAGAAAAAATGTAGCCCCAAACTACTGACTTCTTCATGTAGATTCCAACTCATCTCAACCTTCTAGAACAGAGTAGAACTGTTTTATAGATTTACAAAGCTGTAAGTCTTTATGGAAGCTGACTGCTACATCTTTCTCCCAGGAAGCAACTGGGTTCAAACCACCACTGTTTCATTTAGCAGCTGAACACTTTACAAAAGGAAAGAAAGGAAATTGTACTAAATCCCACAATCCATGTAAACAAACACAGAACTTTATTTCCAAGGTATTTGGAAGTCATAATAGATTTGAGAAGCTCTGCCTATATTGTGTTTTTATAGGATACTATTTTTGAAACACATTCTGGTTTTGCAAACTAACTACAGTTGAAAAATTGACCTATTGCACCAAATAGAACTTTTATAAAATTATGTCATTGACCTCATTCGTTTTTTTTACAATAGGAAAAAAATAACAAATTACACACACAAAAAAAATACTATGAAAGGATTTGAATTCAATCTATTAAAAGAGATTATGAAATCTAAGTAGATAAATTAAAAGTAATTTCACAAAAGGTACATAAGTCAAAATTTGTCTTTTTGAACCTATCATGCAATGGTTTCCTTCAAGCTATTTGAAAGTATGTAGGTTGTGTTATTGTTATTGTTGTTGTTAGGTGCCATTGAGTTGGAACCAACTCATAGCGACCCCATGCACAGCAGAACGAAACAATGTCCGATCCTGGACCAACCTCACTACTGTTGCAACTCTTGAGTTCATCAATGATGCCACTTGGCCAATCCATCACGTTGGGGGTTTTCCCTTTTTCTCTGACCTTCTATCTTATCCAGCATGATATCCTTCGCCAACGACTGTTCCCTCCTGACAATATGTCCAAAGTATGAGAGATGAAGTTTGTCCATCTTGACCTCTAAGGAGCACTTTGGCGACACTTCTTCCAAAACAGATCTATTG